>NC_052055.2:69776416-70146416 GCF_903992535.2 Arvicola amphibius | reverse complement strand
CCACTGCATCAGGAAATCAAAGCAAGGAAGAAATTCAACATGGTACCAGGGTTTAAAGTGCAAGCACCAGTGGGGCATGGTGATGGCTCACCATTAACCCCAGCAGAGGCAGGCTGATGTCCTCGAGTCCAGGCCAGCCAAGGCTTCATAGTGAAACCTGTGTCTCAAGTAAACAAACAAACAAATAATAATACAAAAATAAATAAACCCAAAAGTATAATAACAAACAGAATTTTATGTTAGTTCCAGTATAAAAAAGAAGAAAAACAATAAATCAGCATGTAGAGTTTAGTATAAAGTCAACTTAATCACATATACCACTCTTTTTATTCATTTATTTATTTTTTACTTTTTTGGGAGTGATATTTGTTTGTTTTGCTTTTGAGACAAAGTCTCACTATGTAACCCTGGCTAGAATTCTCTATGTAGACCAGACTGGCTTTGAACTCATGGATATCTGCCTGTCTCTTCAATACTGGAATTGTAGGCTTAAAATTACATGAATTAGTTAATTAATTAGTGTGTGTGGGTGCTATGATGTGAGTGTGGAGGGCAGAGGATAACTTGTGAGATTTAGGTCTGTTCTACGATACGGGTTCCAGGGACTGAACTCAGGTCCTTGGGCTTGGCAGCAAGCATCCTTACTGCTGAGTCATCTCAACATCCCCAGTGGCTGCAGTTTTTATATATCAATGGGATTCACTTGCTGACATCTTGTTTAGGGCTTGCATCCATGCCTTGAAGTGTACTTTTCTTCCCATATATTGCTCTTGCTTCTCCTTCCCCTTGTGCTGTGAATTGAACCTGCTAGGCAGATGTTCTACCGAGGAATTATATCACAGCCCTGAGACATTTTTTTTTTTCACTTTTGAGTCAGGGTCTCATATATCCCAGGCTTGTTTCAATTCAAACTCACTATGGGAGGGTGACCTTGACTTTCTGATTACACACACACACACACACACACACACACACACACACACACTGCTCTCCTCCCAGGTGGAAACTACAGATGTGAATTACTAAGCCCAGTTTACACAGCACTATGGAATGTCACCCAGGGCTCATACATGCTAGACAAGTACTCTCTCAGCTGAGCTATATCCACAGCCTAAAACAGGATCTTGCTAACTTGCCCAGACGGCTTTGAACTTGTAATATTTCTGTCCTAACCCCACCTCCTACTGGATTTTAGGAATGTACTGAGATACCTAGCCTCTCTTTGGATTTTGGAATTAATGTTACATAAACGATTTGAGAGCCAAACGGTGGTGCACACGTCTTTAATCCCAGCACTCATGAAGCAGAGGCAGGCGCATGGATCTCTGAGTTGAGGACTGGGAATTTAACTCAAGAAGTAAAACTCTTGCCACACAGGCGTGAGGACCTGAGCTTGAATCCCCAGAACCCATGGCCTGTGGTGGCCAGCAGCTGCTGTCCCAGTACCTGTAGAGAGCTGAGAGGCAGAAAAGGGAATCCCTAGAGGTAGCCCAGTGTATGCAAACAAGGGAGACCTTGTCTTAACAATTAGAAGGTGTGGGCTTCTACAAATGACCAAAACAGATGTGTTGTGATATATTTATTCCTGTATACACACACACACACACAGACATACACACACACACCCGTATGTACACATACACACATGTTGTTCAAACACACACAAAGATACAAGAAGGAGAAGAGGAGGAGCTAAGGCAGGTCACTCAGGGAATGCCTGGGATGTCTCCCTGAAGTGGGGTCCTGGCCCCAGGCTTTACCTGCTTCTGGCCAGTACACTGTCACAGACAAGGGCTGACCGGACCTGATGTGACCTTCTCCTTCCTAGGATATCTCAAGTTCTTTTTTTAAAAAAATATTTATTTATTTTATTATGTATACAATATTCTGTTTGTGTGTCTGCCTGCAGGCTAGAAGAGGGCACCAGACCCCATTACAGATGGTTGTGAGCCACCATGTGGTTGCTGGGAATTGAACTCAGGACCTTTGGAAGAGCAGGCAATGCTCTTAACCTCTGAGCCATCTCTCCAGCCCCCAGGATATCTCAAGTTCTTAATGGTGTATGTGTGTATGTGTGTGTGTGCACACCCATGAGTGTAGGTGCCAGAAGAGGCCAAGGAGCTAGAATTACAGGTGGTTGATAGCCATCTGACATGGGCACTGGGATTTGAACTCAGGTCCTCTGGAAGAGAATGCTCTTTTTTTATTGTTGTTGTTTTTGTTTTGTTTTGTTTTGTTTTTTCTGTTTTTTGAGACAGGGTTTCTCTGTGGCTTTAGAGCCTGACCTGGAACTAGCTCTTGTAGACTAGGCTGGCCTCAAACTCACAAGAGATCCGCCTGCCTCTGCTTCCCGAGTGCTGCGATTAAAGGCGTGCGCCACCACCACTGCCTGGTTCACTACTACATACTCTTAGCTACCGAGTCATCTCTCCAGCCCTTGCATTTATTTTTTTCTTTCTTTTTAAAAGGTTTTTGTTTTATTTTACTTTATTTTATTTTGAGACAGGATCTCACTCTGTAGCTCTGGATGGCCCGGGACTCAATAGGTAAGGCAAACTGGCCTACACTCACAGAGATCCTTCTGCCTCTGGCTCCTGAGTGCTGGGGTTGAAGGCATGCACCACCATAACTAACAGTTTTTACTAGAGTATAGGAGTGAGTGAGTGTATGTGTGTGTGTGTGTGTCTGTGTGCACGTGGATACGTGCACAGGAGTGCAAGTGCACTGTGGATGCCAGAAGATGTTTGGAGCTAAAGCTACAGATGGTTGTGAGCCACTTGAACTTGGATCCTCTGTGAGAGTGGCTCATGTTCCTTACTGTTGAGCCATCTCTCCAGACCCACAACCTTGAATTTCTGATCTCACTGCATCTACGTCCAGTGTGCTAGGATTATGTGAACATATGGTCACACTTGTTTCACATAGTTCTGGGAATCTATCTCAGGGTCCTTCATGCTGGGCAAGTACTGTAGCAACTGAACTAAGTGCCCAGCTTAAAACGTGTGTGTGTGTGATAGTATGTGCAAGTGAGTGTTGATGCTCTTGGAGGGGTATTGAACCCTTCTGGAGCTGGGGTAACAGGTGGCTGAATGGTAGGTGCTCTTAACCGCTAAGCCATAGACCCTGTCTCTTTTCCCACCCACCCCCTTTTTTTGAGACAGGGTCTCACTATGCAGCCTTGGTTGACCTGGAACTTACTATATAGACCAGGCTGTTCACAAACTCACAGAGAGCCATCTGCCTCTGCCTCCTGAGTGCTGAGATTAAAGCTGTGCACTACCATGTACAGCCCAAAATAAATAAAAGTTAATAAAATAAAATAAATTAGTTGAGAAGTCACCCCTCATGATATTTTCTGAGTTGGCGATAACACCTTTCTTGAATGTTTGCAAGACTCTGCCTGTTTGCTGCTGAAGGCTAGCCCAATGTGTAGGTGAAGGCTAGCCCAGTGAATCAAACTTTTACTTGAAGAGTGAAAGCGGTTTAAACAATAAGGAAGAGGCGTCACTCCCCACATCACAGACAGTCCAGAGGTAGCCTCAGGACTGGTTAATCAGTAGCTCAACGATGTCACCCGGAGGGAGATTCATTCTGATAATCCTCTAGGCCCCTTTCTTCATTGCAAGATGTCAAAGGCTGCTCCAGCATCATGCACAGTGGTTAAGAGCATAGCTTTGTGGTAGCATTTATCGGTGGTCCCTTTGGTTGGGAAGCTGAGGCAAGAGCATTGCCAGTCTAGGCAACATAGTGAGTATCATCTGGTAAGTCAGGGCACACCACAAAATTCTGTCTGAAAAAGAGAGTTTATAAAGGGAGTGTGGTTGCTAGAATGCTTGCCTGCTTACCTAGCGAGTAGGAAGCCCCGGATTCCATCCCTAGCAATCCATAAACTGTACATGGTGCTTCATGCTTCAGTGACCCTAGCATTCCTGCACTAGGGAGGTAAAGGCAGGAGGGTCAGGAGTTCCAGACCATGTCAAGTTTAAGTCTAGCCTGAGCTACATGATACCTTGCCTCAAAAGGAAAAGAAGTTCAAAGTTATCCTCAGTTACACATCAAGATAGAAGCCAGCTTGGGTTACATGAGATGCTATCTGAAGAAAAAAGGGGCCAGCAAGATGGCTCAGCAGGTGAAAGCCCTGTTGGACAAGCTTAAAGACCTGAGTTTGAGCCAGGCAGTGGTGGCTAATGCCTTTAATCCCAGCATGCAGGAGTCAGAGGAAGGTGGATCTCTGTGAGTTCGAGGCCAGCCTGGTCTACGGAGTGAGGTCTGGGACAGCCAGAATTGTTACACAGAGAAACCGTGTCAAAAAACAAAACAAAAGTTCTGGATTTTGGGTTTGATTCCTGGAACTCACAGTGGAAGAAGAGACACACCAGAAAATTGTCCTCAGGAGTGAGTATACACACACACACACACACACACACACACACACACCAAATGTAATTTGAAAATTTTAAATATATCTGAGCATACTTGTGCAGGCCTTTAATCCCGGCACTCAGGAGGCAGAGGAAGACAGATCTTTGTTAGTTTGAAGCCAATCTGGTCTATATGTGAGTTCCAGGACAGCCAGGGCTACATAGTGAGGCCCTGCCTATAAGTAAATAAATAAAATATAACAAAATATAATGGGGCCTGCATGAAAGCCATCAGGTAAAGACTCTTGCTGCCTGGTGACCTGAGTCAATCCCCAGAACCTATATAACTGAAAAAGAAAACAAATTCTCTCAAGCTGTTTTTTGACTTCTGTGTATGCAGTAGCATGCACATACGTACCTTTAAAATAAAACGTAACAGTTTTAACATGGAGATAGCCATACCTCAGTGGGTAGAGTACTTGCCTAGCCTGTAGGAGGCCAGGGTTCGTCCCCAGCATTGTATAAACTGGTCATTGTGGCACTTGCCTATAGCCCTAGCATTCAGGAGACAGGGTCAAGGAGGATCAGAAGTTCTAGGGCAACTTCATCTACAAAGCAAGTATGAGGCTAGCCTGGACTACAGGAGACACTAGCTGAAATCTATCTATGGGTATAATACTCAGCTTTTCTGCTGGCCTGTGGTTGTATATACCTGTAATCCCAGCACTGGGAAGGCAGAGGCAGGATGGCCACAGGCTTGAGACCAAATATGCTCACAGTGAGTCTAAACCAGGTAGACCTTGCCTTGGAAACATTAACAAAGCAACAGCAATACCAGTTGTTATTTATTTGAGACAGTCTTTCGCTAAAACTAAAGCTTGCTGTTTAGGATAGGCTAGCTAGCCAGGGAGCTCTGCCCATCTTTTCAATGCTGGAGTTACAGGCACTTGCAACTGTGTCCAGCATTGATGTGGGGTTAATCAGGTCATCCTGATTTCCCAGCAAGCGCTCTTAACCTCTGATCCTAGGCTAGAGTTAATTAATTAATTAATTAAGTTATAGTCTTCTTTCCTCCCTCCCTCCGTGTCCCCCCCCCCCACTTTCCTTTTGTTTTTCTTAAGACAGGGTCTTACTATGTAGCTCTGGCTGACATGAACTTATTGTATAGAATAGGTTCACCTCGAACTCACAGAGATCCTCTTGCTTCTGCTTCCTGAATGCTGGAATTAAAGGCATGAGCCACCTCTGCCCAGCTTTCTTCTTAAAATTACATTTTATCTGTTCCTCTCTCTCTCTCTCTCTCTCTCTCTCTGTGTGTGTGTGTGTGTGTGTGTGTGTGTGTGTGTGTGTGTCTGTGTGTGTCTGTGTGTGTGTGTGTGTGTGTGTGTGTGTGTGTGTGTGTGTCTGTGTGTGTGTGTGTGTGTGTCTGTGTGTGTGTGTGTGTGTGTGTGTGTGTGTGTGTGTCTGTGTGTGTCTGTGTGTGTGTGTGTGTGTGTCTGTGTGTGTGTGTGTGTGTGTCTGTGTGTGTGTGTGTGTGTGAACACTTGTGGATCCTGGATACTGAACTCAAGTTGTCAGGTTTTATATCAAGTGCCATTACTCACGGAGCCATCCCACCAGCTCCAGAGTGTTTTGATCAATAGGGAAACCTGCCTGAAGCTGGATGATAGTGTTTTGGCCACTCGTAAGACATTTCATTGTGAAGTGGGAAGAAACATTCATGTGTGGTTTTTACCTTGCTCTTTTAACATTATGTTCCGCGGTACATTATGTATGTCTGTCATAAGAACAAGATGGACATAGTTTATCTGTTTACTTATTTTTGAGGCAGATACTCACTATCAAGCACAGGCTAGCCTGAAAATCATTATGTAGATCAAGCTGGGCTTGAACTCACAGAGATCCACTCTCCTCTGCTTCTGGAGTGCTGAGACTAAAGCCGTGTGCTACCATGCCTCTCCAGAATGTAATATTTTACTTTATTGTTTTTTGAGACAGGGTTTTTCTAACATTCCAAGGGTTCCATGTTTTTTGCTTGTTTTCCTTTTTTTTCCTTTTGCGATAGGGACTCATGTAGCCCAGTCTGGCTTCAAACTCACTAAACAGCTGAAGATGATCCTAAGCTTAAGACAAAATTAGATTTTTATTTTTAATTGTGTGCATATGTGCGTGTGTGTGCACATGTGTGTGTTCATGTGCCCAGGGCTCCCCATGAGGCAGAATTCAGTAAGAACTCTTCTATTTGTTTCTGAGACAGGGTTTCTCTGTAGCCTTGGCTGTCCTGGAACTCGCTTTGTAGACCAGGCTGGCCTCAAACTCACAACAATCCACCTGCCTCTGCCTCCTGAGTGCTGGGATTAAAGTTGGGTCTTTGTTTTTAAAGGCTCAATAACTGTTCTTGTTTTTAATGGATTATTCTGGCTCCTATTGGCTTGGAATTCCCTATAGCCCAGGTTGGCCTTGAACTAGGGAGAGTCTCCTATTGGGATTCCATGTCTGTGTCATCACACTCAGCTTATAGTATTGTGTTTATTTCTCAACTTTAATAAAAACTATTTTCATTTTATGCATTGAGGTATTTTGCCTGTGTTTATGTATTTATGTGCACCACATGCTTGCCTGGTGTCCGTGGATGCCATTAGATCTCCTAGAACTAAAGTTACAGATGACCTATGGGTGCTGGGAATTGAATTTGGGCCTCTGCAATAACAGCCAGTGCTTTTAACCACTGAGCCGCCATCCTTCCAGCCTCTTAATTTCTCAATTGTAATAAATGTTTGTAAAAACAGTTATAAAAATGGGCCATATGGGACACATGTTCTTGGCATCCAGGAAGTTCTGGGTTTAGGTCTAGCCACTATTATTGTATTGATGGTTGTAAATACCTTTACACAAGAACAAGCCTGGCTTTTAAGTACCCATAAACACAATGAACTTTTCTTTTCTTCCTATGGATCTGTGGATTGAACCTAGGGACCTCATGAATTCTGGGCAAGTGCTTTTTACCACTGAGCTACACCCAGCTCAGAGAAGGGTACTTTTGAGAGAGGCGGGGGAAGAATAATTACAGAAACGACTTTCTTTGCGGGGAGGGGTGTTGTTAGTTAGAAGGACAGGTTTCACTACTGGGTAGCCCAAACTGGCCTTGAACCTGCAGCAATTCTGTCTCAGACTTGCCAGTACTAGGATTATAGGTGTGGTCACCACAGTTAGTTTAGAAACTACTGCCTTTGCATGCTCACTCTGCCCCAGATATGTGCAAGACACTTTGGGCCCTTTGGTCTTCAGAACACCCCTGTAGAGCAGGGACCTTTGCTGTTACCCAACTGGAGGAAAAGAGAAGCAGTCAAGGGAGGACTGGTCTTTCCTCAGAGTCATGGGTGTGGACCCAGATTTTGAACTGAGAGCAGCTTCTTCCTGTTTTAGGGTCATCTTCGTCTATACCTGGTTTGTCTCCCTCCTTGTCATTTTAGTGGGTCTGAAGGTAACTGAGGTGATAGGCCTCGCCTGGTCCCCCTTCTTGGGTCTCAGTTGGAGACATTCCAGTGATAAAGAGGTGAGGGAGTGGGAGGAGGAAGGAGGAATGGTGTTCTTCTTCCTTGGGGCCTTCCCTCTGGCGTGGGACATTTCATTCTAGCTCTCCTCTTCTGTGCCATTTCATAGAGTAACTTCTGTGATTGGCTGTACCTGGCCCGAAGCGCTTTGACATACCCCCCTGGTCATGGCTCTGCTTCTTATCTTTTTGAGACAGTCTCCTGTATCCCAAGGCAGACCTAAGCTTCGGATCTTCCTGTTTCCACCTTGTGATTGCTGAGATTACCAGTGCGTGTCACCACACCTGGTTTTGCCCCATTTTTCTTCGTTTTATGTGGTGCTGGGAATTGAACCTAGGGCTTCATGCTTATCAGTCTAACACTCTACCCACTGAGCTACATCTCCAAGCCTTGCTTTGTTGCTTGGTCTTCTTAGTTCTGTTCTTTGAGGGGCAGCAATGATGAAACAGATCCGGGCACCCAGGAGTTCTCCGAGGAGCCATCTGCTGCTCCTTCAGCAGCCGCCCTTCATGTAGCTGGCCAGGTCCTTGGCCGTGAAAACCCCAGACAGAGGGGCTCTTGAACTGCTCTCCAAGAAGACAAAGAAGCTTCTAAGACTCAACTATCTCTGGATGCCCTTTCTCAGTTAAGGGACCAACAAGGAATAAATCAATATACACCAATGGGACAACACAAGAGGCAAGGGAATGAAGTGGTCAAGAGCTGGACAGGCAGGTGCTCTCCAACTGTCACTGCTAAGCCCCCCTACTTTTCTAAATCAGTGTTTTGTTTTCTTTTCCCCCATTCTCTCTTCCAAATTCTTAAGCATGTTTGTCCTGGCGTTCTGGGATTTCTCCTTGTTTTTTTTTTCTGAAGACATTCCCACCCCATGTCTATGGATGCTTCTCCATTGCTGATTCTGACTCAGCAGGTGTGGCTTGCTTTCTTCTTCAGCCCATGGCCCTCTTCCTGGCAGCTAGCTACCTTCTTTGTTTTTGTTTTCAAATTTTAATACAATGGTCCTCAAGCTTTAAAGTAAAAAGAGACTATGGGGTTAGAGATGTAGCTCCATGGCAGAGATTACTGGCCTAGCATGTATCAAGTCCTGGCTTTGAACCCCAGCATCTCTCCCCTCCTGGCCCCCACCCCCTGCAAGGGCATGAACTCTGGAGCGAGACTGGACTGTGGCCTGCCCCCACTACTTGCTAGCTGTGTGACCTCTTAATGGTTACTTAGTGGCTAATTCTGAGTATTAGCACCCCAGATCCTGTTAGGGACAAATAGCTGAGCAATGATAGTATACATCTTTAACCCCAGCACTCAGGAGGCAGAGGTGGGTGGATCTCTGAGTTCGAGGCCAACCTTGTCTACCGTGTGAGTTCTAGGACATCCAGGGCAACACAGAGAAAACATGTCCTCCCCCCCCAACCCAGGGAGGGGGTAAAATAATATACTTCCTCTAAGGTTGTGGTGTAGATGAAATGATTTATTACATCTCAGGTATGTTTAGTCCTGGAACATAGCACATTTACATGAAGACTGTTACTGCTGCTGGTCCTCATAGAGAGGGGATGTAGCCATACAGGACTTAAGGACAGGAAGTTTGGTGGTGCTTGCCTATAATCCCAGAATCTGAGAGGCAGAGGCAGTATGATTGTTGCTGGAGGCTATCCTGCTTGTCATGGGCCAGAGCTACATAGTGAGACCCTGTCTCAAAAACCTAGCAGAATGTTTGTCTGGGTGGTGCATGCAATTGGACGGTAATGGCAGAAAGATCAAACCCAGCCTCGGTCATCTAGTAAATTCAAAGCCAGCCTGTACATAAGACCCTCTCTCAAACGTGTCACCTTCCCAGTTTTTTTTTTTAAGTGTACAGTTTGCAGTTTAAGCATCATGGTGCACACTTTTAATCCCGGCACTTGGGAAACTGAGACACGGAGTGGGAGTGGGAAGTTCTAGATCAGTATGGGGCTAAAAGGTAAGATGCTGTCTAAGCAAAGAAACCACTGGAGAGGTGGAGAGGTGACCTTCTGTGAACTAATCCCATCATGCCTTACTCATCCCACACAGGGATGCAGCGGTGGATTCTGACCCCTCCAGCATGCAGATGGGCTCTGATTATCCTTTGTCTATCCCTGTGCTAGAGCTCACTTGGGCTGAGGGATGGAGCAGTGCATGAAGGGTTCTGTTCCTGTCTTCTTTCTTTCCTTCCTTTTCTCTTTCTCCCTTCTTTTCCTGCTTTCCTTCTTTCTTTCTATTTTTGTTTTTGAGAAAATTTCACTTTATAGGTCTGGTTTGCCTACAACTCTCTACTTAAACCAGGTTGGTTTTGAGCTCACAAAGATCTGCCTGCCTCTGTCTCCAAAGTGGCCAGATTAAAGGTGTGCACCACCACACCACACCCCAACCTTCTACTACTATCCTTTTTTTTTCATCTGGCCGGCCTGGAATACTCCACAGGCCCCCTGCCTCCTCCCAAGTGTCTGATCATAGGCATGTATCAACATGTTCAGTTCTGCAATATGATCATTTTTTGTTTGTTTGTTTTGTTCAGAGACAGGGTCTCATTCTAGTTCAGGCTGGTCTGGAAACTTACCTTAGTTCTCTCAGCCTCTGAAGTCCTGTTATTATAAGCACAAGAAGCCACTTTATTATTATTATTATTCTTTAATTTGGTTGTGTTTTGTTTTTGAGATAGGATCTTCTATAACCCAGGCTGCTCCTGAACTCATTAAGTAGCCAAAAATGACCTTGAATTTTTTTTTAAGTTTTTCAAGACAGTGTTTCTCTGTGTGACTTAACTGTCCTGGAACTAATAGATCAGGCCTGGTCTCAAACTCAGAGATCTGCCTGTTTCTGTTTTCCAAGTGCTGGGATTAAAGGCTTGCACCACCACTGACCAGTGACCTTGAATTTTTGATCCTTTTGTTTCCACTTCCCAAGTGCTGGAATTACAGGTGTAGGACAACGTTCCTGGTTCTACAGTGCAGCTTCGAGCATACTAAGAAACTGGGTATAACCTCAGCTTCTCTAGCTCTTTGATTCTTCTCTGTGTATGTGCACGCATGTGTATGTGGTAGAGAGAGAGATAGAGGTGTGTTGGGGGGGGGGGGGAGTATATCAAGCCCAGACTGGTCTGAAGTGTCTGTGTAGGGGATCCTGATGACTTTGCTCATTCTAGAATCACAAATTTGCGCTACCACATCCAGCTCCAAATGGCTTTTTGTTTGTTTGTTTCTTGAGACAGGATTTCTCTGTGTAGCCCTGGCTGTCCTGGAACTCTCTCTGAAGAGCAGGATGGCCGCTAACTCACAGAGATCTGCCTGCTTCTGCCTCCTGAGTGCTGGGAATGAAGGCATTTGCCACAAATGGCTTTTAATATGCTGATTTTGACCAACACTGTTCATACTGATGTGTTCCACAAATCTCCAAACAATACTGTGGCCTATCCAGCAGACCTGAGAAACTGCATTTCTTCTTTTGCTTTTCATTTTCATAATTTAATAATTTATATAATTTTATAATAGAATTTGTGTGTGTAGGAGGCATGTTACAGCGCTGGTGTGGAAGTCAGAGGACAACTTATGGGAGCTGAATCTTTTCTTCCACCATGTGGGTCACAGGGATCACACTCAGGTTGTCAGACTTGGTGACATGATCCTTTACTTTCTAAGCCATCGAATGAGCCAGAAGCTACATTTCTGGTCAGCTTCCAGATGCTGCTGCTTGCAGGTCTGTGGAATTCATTTAAGTAGACAAAGATTCTAGAGCTAGGTTTCCCCAAGGACTGACAGTGAGATCTTTGCAATTCACTTCTGTGCTTCAGTTTCATGGTCTGCAAAATAAACCCCAACTCAGTTCATCCTTGGAAAGCACCTTAAGATAGGAGTGAGCCAACTATGCCGCTATTACCACATTCCCTAGAGCAATGAAGTACGGCACATATGTGAATGAATGAATAACTTTTGGCGACTAATTCTTTCCTGGGTAGCCAGAGTCACCACAGGGCCCATTGATGGGTAAGAAAGCACCCTCCCAGAAAGTTCTCTCCACCCTCTCGGTCAGGAGGGCCCCGAGGGCCCGGAAGCCTGCAGGCCGGAGCCCAGCGGACCAATGGGGCTGCGGGGAAGGAGGGGATAGCGCCCGCCAGCCCTTTCCGTCTGCGGCCCCGCCCCCTTGGAACGTTGTGACGTCGAAGCATTCCACGGTTGCTACATCGTCGCGAGGGGCGGGGCGCCTGTCAGGGAAGCGGTGCGCGCGGGTGGCGGGCGGGCTGGGGCTTCTCCGTACAGTGCCAGCGCCAGCGCCAGACCCGCCCGCACCCCGCGCTCTCCCTCGTGCGCGTCGCCTCTCCCAGGACTTGCCAGCCGGCACTCCTGTTCTCGCCCGTGAGCCGTCGCAGGATGGAGCTGCTGTGTTGCGAGGGCACCCGGCACGCGCCCCGGGCCGGGCCCGACCCGCGGCTGCTGGGGGACCAGCGTGTCCTGCAGAGCTTGCTCCGACTGGAGGAGCGCTACGTGCCGCGAGCCTCCTACTTCCAGTGCGTGCAAAAGGAGATCAAGCCGCACATGCGGAAGATGCTGGCGTACTGGATGCTGGAGGTAAGGCCCGGACCGGTCTCCTCTCCTCACCCCACCCCCACCTCCGGCTCTGAGCAAATCGAAGTTGCCCTGTCGGGGCATCATGATCCGGACCACAATCTGTAAGATGCTTTGGCGGCCCAGACTCCAGGGGCCTCGCCTTTTTACACAGGCACCCTAGCCAGCTGCCTGCGTTGTGTCCCTTTCCTTTCCTCCAATCCCCATCGGCTTCTTCAGTGACTGCCAGTCACTTGGCACTGTAACTAAACTTCACTTCGGGTCGGGAAAACGGGCTAAGGGCCACTATTTCCC
Organism: Arvicola amphibius; assembly: GCF_903992535.2. NCBI lineage: Eukaryota > Metazoa > Chordata > Mammalia > Rodentia > Cricetidae > Arvicola > Arvicola amphibius. Next base: position 70,133,630 of record NC_052055.2, on the reverse strand, counting down.
CTCTGGCTACTTTCGGTGTCTCTTGCTTCCTTCCTCGCCCGGTGTTCTCGGGGAGCGCGTTTGGAAAACTCTGGGCTCGACCGCCTTCTCTCCAGAACTGGTTCCTGTGTCTGTCGCGGGGTTCTGGCGGGGGAAGCTGGTGGGGGTGGCGCGCGCTCGGTTCCGGTCCACAGGGAAATGAAAAGTGCAGGAGACCGCGGCAGGAGTTCCCTCCCTTCCCCTTGGGAGTGTGTGTGCAGTGGGTGGTGGTAATGAGGGTAAGGTCCCAATTCTCTGTAGGTGACCCTTCCGTCCCCCTTCCGCTCGACGTGGGGGAGGGGAGTCTGGAATCCTTGGTGAGCAAGGGCTCCTCTCCTTTACACCCCCTCCACTCCTGGGTGGGGAGGAGGCCATGTAGAGGAAGTGGGGGGGGTTACCTTGGGGAGGGCGCATCCTCCTCTGTTATAGATACTTGTCACTGTAAGTTTATCCCCTTTCTGTTTATTTTTTGCTCCACATTCCACTCCCTCTCCACCCCCCATGCTGCTGTGTTTTACTTGGTCCTTCCCTAGCAATGACTCGTGCGCCATCCCTCAGGTGTGTGAGGAGCAGCGCTGCGAGGAGGATGTCTTCCCTCTGGCCATGAACTACCTGGATCGTTACCTGTCCTGCGTCCCCACCCGAAAGGCGCAATTGCAGCTCCTCGGTACCGTCTGCCTGTTGCTGGCCTCCAAGCTGCGCGAAACCACGCCCCTGACTATTGAGAAGCTTTGCATCTATACGGACCAAGCTGTGGCTCCCTGGCAGTTGCGGGTGCGTGTGGAATACCCCCTTTGTAGCCCCCCCCACCGCTCTCAACATACTGTTGCCCTATGTACTAGAAAAAGGAATGCCAAGCTCACCCCCTCACTCACCAACCCTCCCCTTCCTCCAGGCCAGTGTTTTGGAAAAGAACTAGGGTGGGACAAAGGCCATGTAGTGTGGTAGCTGTGCTTCAGTTACAGGCTTGAAACTAAACGAACCCCCTTTCTCTGACCATAGTGGGGTTCCACTCCTAACTCGTCTTTCCCCCAGATAGCAACCAGTCCAGTTAAGGGTCTATACACTAGTACTTTGCCTCTGGTTTACACAGCCTCCGTGAGTTATTTATTGGCAGCAGCAGGGCATGTCTGCACACCCCCACCGGAGTGGAATGTGCTTCACGTGGGGGAGGGGGCTGCCTTGCATGAGTCTTTATCCCCGTGTGGACTTTGTGATGGAAAAGCCTCCCAGAGCTGATTAAAGCCAGGCCCTGATTGCTGGAAGGAAGTGCTGAGGTGTTTTCAGCCCTTTCCCTTCTATTCCCAAAGACAGAGCCCCTTGACTACCCTCCCTTCCCCGGCTTCTGAAACACTGGAGCAGCTGCCCTGGGCCCGGGAAAGGGTTGGTTTCTCCCTTTGCCTCTTAGCCAGAGGCCAGAGGCAGACAGGGAGCTCAGCTGCAGCTGCTTCCGATGTGATAATGTTGCTGGTCCCCCTGGCCCTCCCACTCAGACCAAGGGCTTTCATAACCCTGTGGGGAGCTGCTGTCACTCCAGTGGTTTGGGAAGTGGCTCCTTGGGGCCTCTTGCTGGGAACTTGGGCTGGGCTCCTCCAGGCGGGGCAAAAATCGGTTGGGTTCTGCCCTGCCCCGGAGGAGTCTAGGGAGGAGGTGGAGGAACTGCTTGGATCTGGAAGAGAGCATGAACATCATCTCCCACAGGGTCTGGGGGAGAGGGTGGGTGAACTGGCACCTCCCTCCACCTTATTCTGTGGCTGGCCAAGCCTTCCCTGACCCTGAAAGGACTCTCTGGGCCCCATCTCCTAGGGAGGAGGGCAGCAGGCAGACTAATGTGATTGGCTGGCTGGGAAGCTAGGGTACTGGGGCCCCTGACTGCTGTGAGTCGGGGAACTGGATTCCTCTTCCTGTCAAGCAGCTCTCACGGATGGGAGGCCTGAGTTGGGAATCCGGGAGGCCCCACAGCTCTTTGTGAGGAATCTAGTAGTTTCCAGAGCCAGGGAGCAAGATGTTTTTGAGGGACTGAGGCAGGGAGGTAGACTTCCTCTTTGAGAAGAGATTAGGGTGGTCTACACGAGTGTGTGTGAGGGGAGTTTTTCAGAATAGGCAAGTCCTTCTCCTCCAGGCCCGCGCGCTGAGTGGCCTGCGGTCAGAGTTGTGAGGGACCTCCAAGAACTCCAGCAGTCTAAACCCTTGCACAGCAGAGGCTGAGGCCCAAGAAAGGAGGGGAAAATTCCTACTGCACGGCACAGACCAGAACGCCTTAAAGCCAGGGATGAAATGTATTCTGCCAGCCATGATGTTCTGGAAAGTAGGGCTGTGATTCTCATGTTGTCTGGATATAGGGGAGGGCGGTCACCTACCCTCAGTGAGGACCCCACACACACTCTGGTTGCCTCTTGTTCCCTTGAAGACTAGATGCTATTGGTTACCAGGGCAAGCCTCTATACCTTACTTCTGGCTCTAGCCCAGAAAGTCCTCTAAGAAGCCTGGGGCTGACACCTAGGTCGGGAGACAAAGAGAGAGACAGCTGTTGCTGGGGTCCTGGAAGAGGTTGGGTGGGGCTGACATTGCTACCTCATTGAGGAGTCAAACCCATGAGTTCCTTCCTGAGATAAAACAATGAAGAAATCCTCATGTGTGCAACTCGGAAATGCAACTCAGGCCCGAACTGGGAACCCCAGACAAATGAGCTGGGTTAGTGCTCCCAGCCTCCTTCTAAGACCTCTCATTGGCTATGTGGCTTGGGCTGGTTCCTCAGGGATCATCTGGATTCATCCTGTTTGGCTTGGCCTCCCTGTCTTAAGACAGGACCCACCCCTGATGTCCCACAAAAGGGGTGTGGGTGGGGTTGGGTAACCTCCCTCTGAGGAACCTCATGCTGGTTCTGTCTCTTTAAGAGGCCTGGCTGAGATGCAGGGCTGGGGAGGGACAGGCTAGGGATGATGCCCCCTCAAGTTCTTGCAATTTACAGCCTGCTTCAACTCAGGCTGGCCTCAAGTTCCTGGAGGACTAAGGGATTTCAGTCATCCTGGTACCCAGTAATGCTGAATAGATGCACAAGTAAATGCCCCAGCTCCTGCCTGCTCTCAGTGCCAACCCCTGCAGCCAGAAGCACAACTGTGAACCTTCCGCCGTGTTCTCATGCCTGCCACTGACTGCATGCTTATTCCCCCATCCCCAGGAATGGGAGGTGCTCGTCCTGGGGAAGCTCAAGTGGGACCTTGCCGCTGTGATCGCACACGACTTCCTGGCTCTGATTCTTCACCGCCTTTCTCTGCCCAGCGACCGACAGGCCTTGGTCAAAAAGCACGCCCAGACCTTTCTGGCCCTCTGTGCTACAGGTAAGGGCCTTGGACAAGTTTAGTCTGGGACAATCAGGATTTGAAGGATAAGGATAAGTAACCAGGAGATTGTTTCAATACTCAGAGCTATTTGTGTAGGACCTTGGCAGTCCTGGGATGGAGGTGAGGCACTGTACAGTGACTTGCATAAGGTCTTCACCCCAGGGCTGTGGGCATTCTCTAGCCTGGGTGGATAGAACTGTTCACTCAAGGTAGGGTGAGGTATAGTGGTTCAATGACAGAGTGCATGCCTCAGTCAATTGCCAGCACCATGCATACACCAAACCCTCCCCTTGGCCCTGCGTCACCCCACCCGCTTCTGGGGGTTCCCAGTATGCTGTATTCATGCAGTCTGGCATGTTGTAACAGGAGTAGGAAGTATAAAATGGCTCTTCTCATGGTTCCCTCTCTTTTACAAGATTACACCTTTGCAATGTATCCTCCATCCATGATCGCCACGGGTAGCATTGGGGCTGCAGTGCTAGGCCTAGGTGCCTGCTCTATGTCTGCAGATGAGCTCACAGAATTGCTGGCAGGAATCACAGGCACCGAAGTGGTAAGTCTCAAGTCCTATTCACAAAAAGCTGTGCTATCCCTTGAATCCCCAGAAGAGGGCGGCATTCACCTCCCCCACCCCCAAATTCCAGTTGTACACTCTTGCCTGCTTCTGTGGCCTTTATCTCCTGCCTCTGGAGAGGACCGGGTGGGGTGAAAGACACTGCATGTAGCTGCCCCTCTCTTGCCAAGTGGTATGCTGCGGCCTGGGGTGGGGGACTTGGTGTCAGATGCAGGGCTGCTCTCACACCCTTGCCACATCCTCTTGCCAGTTTCTGAGAACTAAAGAGCTGATTCCTGGGCTGGGCTGTGGCCTAACCTCCCCAGACTTCCCGGTGTGCAGGGGGGGTGGCCTTTCCCTCCACCGGGCTGCTCTCAGTGCTGTGGGGAAGAATCCCATCTGCTGACCTCGTTCTTCTTCCTAGGACTGCCTACGGGCCTGTCAGGAGCAGATCGAAGCTGCGCTCCGGGAGAGCCTCAGGGAAGCTGCCCAGACAGCGCCCAGCCCAGTGCCCAAAGCTCCCCGGGGCTCTAGCAGCCAGGGATCCAGTCAGACCAGCACTCCCACAGATGTCACTGCCATCCACCTGTAGCTTGGGACAGCCCCTTCAGGTGGCCACCAAGCAGAGGAGGGGCCACTGCCACGCCCTCCCTTCCTCTAGAACAATCCATGCCATATCTGAAGAGGGGGACCCTTCTCCCTCTCACAAAGCCCAAGGGGCCAGGTCCTGCCTATCCCCACAGTGTGCACTAAGGTGCTGGCTGGCCATGAGAGCTCTGCATGGCCAGTCAGCTCCTCCTCCTCCCTACTTGACCACCTTGGCTCTTCTGGGCCATTGCTGGTCAGAGAAATTCAAACAGGTAAAACTCCTGCACCAGCATTCCCTTTAGAGCCTCTCCTCTCTGGGGGTCTAATCTTCTCAATTGCCAAAACGCCCCAATTCCTTCCAAAGGTGTTGCCCCTCCCAGATCAGTGCATTTGGATTTGGGTCCTTCAGGCATCCTGACAGATATGCACGAAGAACCAGATAGATGGCTGCCCAGTAATCCATGCTCCCAGCTGCTCTTAGAGGGAACAGCCTAGGCCTTGGTCAGAGGGGCAAGAACCTACAAAATTCTTGCTTTGCTTCCTGCTTAGCTTCTGTGATTGAGGGGTCTTGAGGGGTGCTGATGGTCATTTTAATTTATTGCTTTGAGTACAACTGTAAGAGGGTACAGTGAGGCCTGTACCCCACAAGTGGTGGTAACCCTGGCGGTTGCTGTTTCCCTCCCCTCTGCTACTGCTTTGTGGTCCAGGAGCTGCTACAGCCTGGGATGGGGCCGTGCCTTCCTCTCCTGAGGCTCTCTCCGTACCTCATCTTCCATCTGAGGGTTTAAGCAGGGATGGATGCTCTGGAGGTGACGGGGCCTATCTGGAGAGGGCAAACCCTATTGACACAGGTCTTTCCTTAGGCCACAAGGTTTGGGCTGGTGGCCCATTTCTATCATGCTGCCTTAATAAAGATTCCGGAATAAACCTGGCTTTTGCAGTCACTGAGATTGTGCGCGTAGAGGTGGGAGGCATGAGTCAGGCATCTCAGGCAGGGAGTGCTAAGGCAATGTGGACCTCTTTATCTAAATTACGGTCTAAGGAGTGGCCACCATACCCGCCCCAGAGGGCTCATGTGAAAATAGGGCTGGACAGTTTTATGTGAAAATTTTGTTGTGCTCCCACACAATGATGGGATTCCTGTAATCTTTAGAGGAAGAAGTTCTAGGGTAGCCTGTGCTACATGGGAAAATTCTGTTCTAAAAGACGCCTGGGGACTGGGACAGTGGCTCAGCAGCTGAGCGCATTGGCTAATCCTGAGAATCTGGATTCGACCACAGCCCTCTCTAACTCCAGTCCTGGGGGATCTGATGCCATGCAGGCATGATGCTCATATACATTAAAAAATAACTGATGAGGGCTGGAGAGATAACTCAGAGGTTAAGAGCACTGGCTGCTCTCCCAGAGGTCCTAAGTTCAATTCCCAGCAACTGCTCACAACCATATATGGTGGGATTTGGTGCCCTCTTCTGATGTGTAGGCATACATGAAAGAACACTGCATACATAATAAATAAATCTTAAAAAAAAACAATAAAAACCAAAAACTGACGAATGGGGCACAGGTGTGGCTGGAAACACTTCCCCAGCACTGCAGAGAGGCAGTTGCTATGGTGAGCAATTTGGCTTGCTGAGCTAGGTGTAGTTTTCTTTGCATCTGCCTGTTGTTTCCAAGTGCAAGCAAGTGTGAATGCATCGATAGATTGAAACTGTTTCCAGATATATGAACTGGACTCTAACCAGTACACTTTTCTTGAGAGCAAAAGCGGTATAGCAGGATGACTGGAGTCAGTTGTGGTGCAAAATGGGGGTACGTGGATGTACCCCCACCCCAATTTTTTTTTTCGAGATTGGGTTTCACTGTATAGTTAGTCCTGACTAGCCTCAAACTTACAGATCTATGCTTGCTGCAACTAAAATTTCATGCAAATTTCCCCAAGCCATTAAAGACTATGAAGCTTGTTCTTTGCTCATCATCTATACAAACCATCTACACAAACAGGCATGTGACCCTGGTTTGTCAACCACCTAAAGCTCTTGTTGCTCAGAGCGCAAGGAAGAAACCGCTGGCTTTGACTCTGTTGCTGTCTGCTTGAGAAAAGGCCTGCTCCTGCAGTCTTCACTGACAGCGATGGCCGTCACCTTTCCGACGGACAACTCTATGGCGGAGGCAGCAGGTGTGCCCCCAAAGGAGCCCATGAATGTCCTATCAGTGGTTGGCGGGGGACTCACACACAGACAACTGTGAAGAGTAAGGGGTAGGGTGAGGGTTCTGTGGAAACTAAGAGCCCACCCTTCTGACCTGGAAAAAGCTACAAGTGACTCTCACCTCTAGCTACAGGGGAGGCAGGAACCTCCAGGGACTGTACCAAAACACAGAGCTCCAATAAATATCTGCCTTTGTTTTATCTGCACCCCAGTGAGCTGACACAGTAACTAGAGAGAGCAGCCCTTAAAAAAAGTGCCAGCTGGGTTGTGGGAGTACTGAGCTGGGGTAACTCCTGTTAGCTCCCAGAAGTGAGCAGGGACCAAAGCCTAGAATGGCAGAGAGAGCCAACCAGATTCAATCTTCCTGCCCAGGGCTGGAGCCGCAGATGCCATTGTAACCCTTCAGTGCCCTGACCTAGGTCTTTACACCCTGGGTTACCAGCTCCCATGCCCCCTGGACTAAGAGTGGTGACTGTTCTCATTCCATGGTGACGGGAACATCTTCCACATCTCTGGGGACTGCACTCTGAAGCTCACGTCTGATTTCAGGAGACAACTGTGGGTGGGGCTGCAGGCGAAGCAGTTCTAGGAGGGCCTCCTTCTGGTCTGTGGCCAAGTCAGCCTTGTAGCGTTGTGCCAGTGTCAGAAGGCACTGGTGCCAGAGCACAGGCAGCTGGCGCTTCTCTGTCCGGAAGCCCAGAAAATGGAAGACCAGGGCATCTAGCACACGGTAGGGCAATGCGTACTTCTTATCCAGCAGCAGGCGCAGGAAGATGCTGTTGGCACCGCTGTACTCCATCTCCGCAATCTTCAGCATGGCCGCACTAGGAGGGAAGGTGGAGTTATGGGCCACGGAGGAAAGTCTCCCCAGCCTGAGCCTTACCTACAGCATGTTTAAGGTGTCGCCACAGGCTCCTCATCTACTCATGACGCCACTCCAGGATTCACTTGCCCATCTTTCCACCCACACCTCTGCGCCTGGCTCGGATAGCAAGCAATCCCTGTATTCGGCCACAGCGTATGTCTGAATGTCTCACCACCCCCACCTTTATCACACGCTCTTCCTAGGTGTCCAGTCATTTGTGCAACCATTCAACTGTTTACTGAACCTACTATGCACCAGGTCCTAGGACCCTGCTCTCGAAGACCTTCTCTTCACTCCTGCCAAGTCCTGGCCTCTCTACTACATGGCTCTCCACACTGGCCAGTCCCCTCCGCTGCGCCAACACTACCTGGAGTGCAACACAGGGATGGAGCACTTCGTGATGATGCTGCCCACGATGATGGCTTCTCGGAGGGTACATGTGCCAGACTCGCACAGTGGGATCAGGATTCCTAGGCAGAGTCATGGAATCCTGCGGTAAGGGAAATGAAGCAGTACCCAACCACCCGGAATCTAAGGGCCACCAATGGAATACAGCCATTTGCCAAGCAGGACCTCTGACCCCTCCTTTAACCTTTGAACCAGGCTCCAGGCTTGAAGAGGGCCTTCTTGAGTGCCATGTAGAGGTGAAAGTTGAGCCGTTTGTATTCAGCAATGTCGTCTCGCACTCGGGGAAGCAGGACAAGGTTGTAGAAGCGCTGAGCCATGCGTTCTTTCAGGTTAGAGGCAAAAATCCTAGCAGGGTGCGAGTTTCCAAGTCACAAGACAGTCTGGCCCTAGCCCTTTAAGTATCACTGTGGATGGTGCACACAAGAGGTTTCATAGTAAGATATGGGGGCATCATTTCAGAGAGCTGTATATGGGAGCTGTGTACAGACCACATCCCGGTCAGCTTAAAGAGAAGAGGTCAGCAATATAGGATGACCCCAAACAGAGAGAGCACACACTGTCTCCCTGGTGTTGTTTTGTTACTTATGTGTGTGGGTATTTTGCCAGCATTATGTCTGTGCACCATCTATGTGCCTGGTATCCATGGACACCAGAGGAGAAATCGAATTTCCTGAAACCACCATGTGGGTGCTGGGAATTGAACCCAGGTCTTCTAACCCACCGAGTCACCTGTCCAGACCCTAATGTTTTCTTACAAGGACTGGGGCTTGAACCCATGGAGTTCTGTGCATTATTTAAGCGAGGCACCTCAAGTCACTCTCATAGTCCAGTTTTTGCTGGCTACTCAGCTACTTGTTCTCCTTTCCTTATCATGAAGGACCTGCCGTCACCTGGAGAATCAGAATTCTCAAGCTATTCTCCCACACCAGGGCCATAGCCTGGAAGCTATCTAAGCCCTTCTCATAGAAGAGTACCACAGGACTTTGACCTACAAATGCAGGAGGAAAGAAGTTAAGAGAATAACAAGGGGGAGAGGGATGGGCTGGGCCATGGCATGGCTAACGGAGGCAGAGCCTGCACACCCTTACCCTGTCCCATAGGGCAGCCACCCTAGCCCATCTACGCTACCTGGTGGCTTGATACATGGCAGCTGCAGTCCAGGCCTCGGGCTCAGTGACATAGAGGATTTGCTCCCAGTTGGACAGTGCAGGGATGATCTTAAAAGCCTTGGGCAGTTTCCCACTGCGGTACTTAGATAATACCTGGGGAAGAAGGAGGCAAAGTCATCAGCACCCATGGTTGTGGTCCTGGGCCCGTCGCTGTGTTCTCATGTGCTGCCTCACCTTACCTTCAGAACAATCCAAAAACGCTCACTTTTCAGGTGACCAGAATTTAGTGACTTCCAGGTAAGAGGCAGCGCAAGAACCCGAGCCCACCAATTCTACCTCAGTCAGGTGCCAGGTGTGAGAACCCTCCCGTTAGGATACTCCACCACACATGCCCTTGTAACCCTTACCTCCCGGACCCCTCTGTAGACCTCCAGGACGCGGGGGTCCAGCTGAGGCATGGGCAGGCCCGACACCTCTGACAGGACAGTCTCCACCTCTGTCTGCTTCTCAGTCAGCTTCTCCATGATGATGTCAGCCAGAGTGCGCCTGTGGAGACAGGGGAGGGACAAAGAAGTAGGGTCACTTTCAGGAAGCTTTAAAGTCCCCTCACCCTTTCATGGAAGGGCGGGAGGGAGAAATAAACAAGCCATCCAGCCAGCCGTGATGGCACGAGTCTTTAATCCCAACACCTGGGGACAGGCAGCTCTCTCTGAGTTTAAGGCCAGTACGGTGGCCTTCATAGGGAATTTCAGGTCAGCCAGGACTACACAGTGAAATCCTATCTCAAAGGGAAAAAGGAAAGCCACAAAACAATCCCCAAACAAAACAGGGATGCTCCACAAACTTGCATGTCATCCTTGCATAGGGGCCACGCCAGTCTCTTACTGTTTCAGTTTTAGCGTAAGTGCCAGGTTGCTGACAACCCGAGACCCCGCTGGGATACACAGCCTCAACTCCCCTGTATGTCCACTTAGCCACCACGGACTGCTGCAGAGAGCGAAGGACCTGAATGTCCCAGTGTTTAGAACAAAGCTAGCAGCAGTGTGGAGGTTAGGTCCTTGCACTCTGAAGCCAGTCTACTCAGGTGTCACTCTTCTGCCCCTGTATGAGCTTGGGCCTGTCAGTTTGTTCCTTTATGCCTCAGTCTCCTGGCTATGAAGTGGCGACAGCAATAGGAAAACCTTGCCCAGTCAGCTAAGGGGTGAACTCAGAGACTGCATGGGCACCACTCAGAGCTACCAGTCTAGAATCAGTGTGTATCCCAGGCTGCCTACTTCAAACACACCTATCACTGCGGGCAGAACAGGGAGCTCTGTCAGAGTGCAAACCGGAGCTCTGGCCTTGTGGGTGTGACAGGTGTGACATGCACCTCTGTCCAGGCAGCTTCATTCACTAAGCAGGCTACCACAGCAACACCGTCCTTCCATCGTAGAGACTAGTCCTTAAGTCAATGGCCCCCTTCTCAGCCTCTTTCAATTACCTTGAAAACTTTACTGTTATTGTTGTGTGGGCTATGTGAAGTCAGAAGACTACTCTGTGGAGTCGAGTTCTCTTTCCACCTTAAAGTAAGCTGCGGGGACTGAACTCAGGGACCAGGCTTGTGTAGCAAACATGTGTCGCCCACCGAGCCATCTTGCCGCCTCCCAACTTCAGCCTCTTTTAAACAGAAGCTATCAAATGAGGATTCAAAATTACCACAGCCTGGGGATGGAAAGACAGCTCAGAGGTTACGAGCACTTTTGCTCTTGCAGAGGACCTGGGTTCAGTTCCCATCACCTACACAGTGGCTGTGACTCCTGTTCTCATTCTTCTGACCTTCATGGGCACCAGGAATGCACACGATGTACATACATTCATAGGATAATGAATAAAGAAACTGCTTTGGCCTAGTTGATAGGACAGAACTTAGGTAGGTGGAGTAGACAGAACTGAATGCTGGGAAGAAGGGCAGAGTGGCAGACACCATGGATCTCCTGCCTGAGATGGACGTTGGTTAGAATCTTGGCGGTAAGCCAGTCATGTGGCAATACACAGATTAATGGAAATGAGTTAAACTAATATGTAAGAGTTAGCCAATAAGAAGTTAGAGCTAATGGGCCAGGCAGTGTTTAAATGAATACAATTTCTGTGTGATTACTTCATTTGTAAGCTAGCTGGGTGGCCGGGAGGAACAAAGGGCCACCCTCCTCGTGCAACAATAAAGTAAAATGAAGAAATCCAAAAATAATTACCACCATAGTAGGTTATAGTCTGCTGATGGTATCTGTGCCATATGATCTGCAGGACAGATTTTTTTGAGACAGGGTTTCTCTGAGTAGTCTTAGCTGTAGATGCCCCTGCCAGGTGCTGGGATTAAAGGTGTGAGCCACCACTGTAGCTGATAGGAGGTGCTTTTTATTCCATAGACGTAGGACTTGAGACTCTGAGGTTAACAACCCACCTAAGGCCTTAAGGCTTCATTAGGGAAAGAGTGAGATTTCAGTCTTTGAACCTCTAGTTTGGGCGCTTCACAGTGCCTCCAATGTGCCCTAGATTACATGGCCTGTCGGCGCTTCACAGTGCCTTTCCCTAATAAAGATTTCAGTCTTTCAACCTCTAGTTTGGGTGCTTCACAGTGCCCAGAGCAGGCAGGTGGGATCCAGGGTTGAGACCGAAAGCCCCGAATTAAAGGACGTCTAAGATCTGAGAACAATACACAAGAACAAACATAGCGGAATGGACTCCAGATATTAAAAGGAACTGGGTAATCCAGGAAGTTCTACATTGGATGGACAAAAGGGGAGATATTTGGAGCTTGACTCATGCCCATTCAGAAGGTTTGGTATTCTATAGTTGACAATGCTCAAACCAAAAGCTGGCCAGGGTATTTACTAGCCTGTAGGAGCTTTCTACCAGGATCCACTGTCCCAACACTTAAGCAGCCCTACCTGATGGGAGGGTTCTTGTTCATGAACATTTCAATGGCACGTTCATCTTCGGGGTCCACAACCACCTCTGCTTGGTGATCCACCCCGGTCATTTTCGCTGCCTTCTCCAGGGTGGGCCACTCCTCATCCTCATCCTCAGATTCATCCTGTGGCACTCCCGGCCCTAAAGAGGAAGATAAAATGGTAAGCACGGAGGGCAGGGGCTTCTGAGTCCGTTCACTTCTGCCATGCACCACACGCCTGGCTGTTGGAGACACACATGTCCAAAAGGAAGGAGCACAGAGTTACAAAATATTTTTCTGTCTTCTGAGACTCGGAATGTTTCTTGGGGGTGGAGTGGTTGAGACAGGATTTCTGTGTAGCTTTAGAGCCTCTCCTGGTACTCACTCTATAGAGCAGGCTGGCCTCGAACTCACAAGAGATCCGCCTGCCTCTGCCTACCAAGTGCTGGGACTAAAGGCGTGAACCACCACTGCCTGGCAAGACTTGGAATCTTGAGAGATAAAATACAACACATGACACAGAACAATGCCAGTAAATAATGATTGACATGCCACCCGCAATAATCTAGAAGGATCTACACACATGCAACCTGGTCAGTCAGATAACCCCAAGAAATAGACACTATTGTTGGACAGTGGTGGTGCACATCTTTAATCCCAGCACTTGGGAGGCAGAGGTAGAGGTAGGTGGATCTCTGTGAGTTCTAGGACAGCCTGGTCTACAGAATGAGTTCCAGAAAAGCAAGGGCTACACAGAGAAACCTTGTCTCGAAAAACCAAAAAGAAGTCACTGCATCCAGTTCAAACTAAGACAGAAAAGTTGACGTGGCCAGAGCAGGCAGATGGGATCCTGACTGCGCCTTCTTCCCTGCTAGCGGCTTGCACAGCAGAGCTGAATCCTGTGCTAACACTAAAAGGATGGTAGAGGCGGTAGGTACCACAGTACTGATGGATGGGTGATTTGAGAGCAGCAGTGGGTCTCATGTCCTAGAAAAGGACTTTAATATTATTAGAATGTTGGGCATTAAAGAGTCAGAGCCAGAAATAGGACCATAGGGCCAGAAAGGAAAGGTACAGCCAATTTGGAAGCCCCAAGGCTAGGCAGTGGTATCCACTCTCTAATCAACCGATACACTTAAGTTACCGACTTGGACCCCCAGCCCCCAGAATCATGACATGACACTTATCATTAACTGTGAACACTCGGTCTCAGCTTTAGGCTTCTTTCTATCTAGCTTTTTTTTTTTAACCCAAATTAAACCATTTCTATTAATCTATGTGCTGCCCCGAGGCTCATTCATCTCATCTAGGTACTGTGCATCCTGCTTTCCTGCTTCCTCCATATCTGGCAGGCAGGTCCATGGTGAGCTGGCCTTTTTTCTCTCTGCACCCCAGACCACCCTATCCCTCTCCTGCCTAGCTACTGGCTATTCAGCTTTTTATTAGACCGGTCAGGTACCTTAGGCCGGCAAGGCAAAACAGCAATACATCTTTACATAGTTAAATAAATCCAATATATTTTTAGATAGTTAAACAATTACTCTGCAACACAAACAAAAGTAACACATCTTTACACAGTTAAACAAATATTCTATTCTTCAATACTCACTCATACAGTCAAGGATGACTTGGACTTCCTGATTCTCCTGTCTCCACCTCCCAAGTATTAGAATCATAAACATGTACCACAATGCCTAACATTGAGCTCTTGACTTTTTTTTTTTTTTTTTTTTTTTTTTTTGAGAGACAGGGTCTGACCATGTAGCCTTGGCTGGCATGGAACTTGCTCAAACTCACAGATATCCATTTGCCTGCCTCTGCTTCCTGAGGATTTATAGTCATGTGCCAACACACCTGGCTGACTTTTGAAACACTACACATAGCTGGAAAAGAGTCTAATAAACCAAAGGAGTTGAAACACCATACAACAATAGGTCATTTGCAACAGAACTGGACTAAGGGTATACATAGCTCAGGAGAGTATGTATAACATGTCCAATAAGAACCATACACACACACACACACACACACACACACAACATACATATAAAATTTTATGTGTATGCTGTTCATCACAAGTGTGCTTGGTGCCCAAAGAGGTCAGAAGAGGGCACATGATCCCGTGCAATTGGAGATACAGATAGCTGTGGTCTGCCATGTGAATACTGGAAACCAAACTCCGGTCTTCTGCAAGAACAAGTACCCCCCTCCCTTTTTTTGAGACAGGGTTCTTTGTGTAGCTCCAGCTGACTGGAACTCACTATGTAGTCCAGGTTGGTCTCAAACTTGGAGATTTGTCTGCCTCTGCCTCCCAAGTGCTGGGATTAAAGGTGTGCATCACCACTGTCCAGCTATGAACAAGCATTGTTAAGATCTGAGGACCAAATTATTGAGAGTTTTCCCCTGCTCTCTACACATGTCATGGCACGCACATGCACACAAAATAAAGAAATGTTAAAAAAAAAACAAAAACAAAAGAAGGCAAGTGTTATGAAACGAACAGGGCAGAGATGGATGTTGACATCTGTGGGGTAGGTATCTTAGTTCTGCATGCATGTACACTCTTTTTTTTTTCAAAATATTTATTTATTATGTATACAATATTCTGTATATGTGTTTATGCCTGAAGGCCAGAAGAGAGCACCATACCCCATTACAGATGGTTTTGAGCCACCATGTGGTTGCTGGGAATTGAACTTAGGACCTTTGGAAGAGCAGGCAATGCTCTTAACCTCTGAGCCATCTCTCCAGCCCCTGCATGTGCACTCTTGCATCGTGTGTGCAGCAGAGGTGAATCTTCAGTGTTACTCCTCAGCATCCGATGACCTTGTTTTTTTGTGACAGGGTCTGGCTGGGACCTGGGATGAGCTGATTAGGCTTCAGCCTAGAAGCTCTGGGATCACAAGCTGCTGCGGGTCGAAGTCAGGGCTTCATGCCTTTCAAAGCACATATTTTACCAAATAAATTATCGCATCACCTCCATAGTTTGTGTTCAGACCAACAGCAGAGGTGGGCCAAGCAGAGCGCCGATGGCCTCCAGCTGTTGAATGGACCACAGAGGTTACGGAACACAAGTATAATGCTACCACAGTGATTAAGGGGAGAGACTGTGGTCCTTTAAACAGGAAGATGCTCTGAGTTAATGGAAAGTGATCCGGTTCTGGATATATTCTCAAGACAAAATCATCAGGTTCACTGACTAATTAGATGGAGAATGAGGAGGAGGAGGAGCCAAGATTCTGCTTTGAGCCCGGGAAGGCTAACGTGCTAACAGATTCCATGGAGCAAGCAGAGAGATGTCAGGTAGACAGCTGGATATAAGAATGTTTACTTGAAGAGCAATGTCTGGGAGAAAAAATTGGGAGTAGTTATCAAATAGATGGCTTCAAACTGGAAATCTGCTGACAGCAACACAGGAGGACCAAAAGCTCAGGCCTGCCTTGGTCACAGAGCAAGTTCAAGTTCAGCATGAGCAAATTAAGGAAACAAAGTATAATAAGTAAAACAAAGCAAAACAAACAAACAAACAAACAAACAAACACAATTTTTAAGGGCAGGTGTGGTACCAAACTTCTATAATGCCACCACTTGGAACCAGAGGCAAAATCAGTAGTTAAAGGCCATCCTCACCTACACATGGTAGTTTGAGGTCATCCTGGGCATTAGACCCACCTCATAACACCTAAAAGAAAGCAGGTAAAGCTACTACGGCCATAAATTATCTCAATACCGCTTTCAGGACAAAAAAGAATGGAAAACTAAGCAAGTGGAGATAAACACCAGTTCTTTCCCAGAGAGCTAAGTATCAAGCACTTTTCACTCATCTCTGCGTCCCTCGCGCTTCTAAAGCACACTGTTTGCTTTCCTCTGTTACTGGAACATTTCCCGTTTGCTTTCCAGATCTTAGAAAGGCACGAAACCTGGGATACCTGCCCTGGAGAATTAATAGCGATTTTGTTGAATAGGAATATATTCATTTTCTTTCACTCTCTTGAGGGACAGGGTTATACCATATAGCTCAGGCTGATCAGGAACTTATTATGTAGTCCAAGAGGGGCTTCTGCCTTAGCTTCTCGAGTGCTGGGACTACAGGCGAGCACCGCCGCTCCTGGCTGAAATAAATTACTCTATCTACTTAATGTTCTCTGCTTTGGGATAGACTTCTGATGCTTACAGCAGGGACGAATATCTTGTTTATTTTGGTATTAGAAGTGCCTAAATTCTTAGCACAGTTAAAAGCATTAATGCAGGTAGCCCACAAATACTTCAAAAGCCCAGGGAATAAGTATTAGAACTTGGTGTGAGCGGTCACTTCCTGTTGGCTTAACTCTGAGGTTCCGGAAGCTAGTGGTGGAAGTGAAGGACCACGCGGGAGAGAAAAGCTGCCTCTTCTTTTAATTCCAACCCAGTATCCGGATGGACTGCGGTAACCCGGCCCAACCCACCACTCCACCTCCTGTCACTCACCCAGCCGCGTGGAGCGCTCTCGCGGTTTTGCAGGCTGGTCTCCAGTGCCGTGTTCGGTCTCGAGTTCCTCCTGCTGCTGCCGGGCTTGCTGCAAGATCCGTCTGCTCAACCGGGGTCCCACATACTCTTCCTCCTCTTCGACCCCGCGTCCTCGCCGTTTGTCTCGGGTTCCTGCGCGCACTGCATTCCCAGCCAGAATCTGTTCGGCCAGAGGTGCATGCTTCTCCTGATTCCCGGCCCCACGGGCCACCTTGAATTTGGGCATTTTTCTCGAAAAACTTGCCCACAGGGTTTACACGTGGGGAGCCGGCTTTAAAGCTAAGACTGCGCTTGCGCGCTGAATTCCGGTAGCCAAGAGATTACTGAGAGAACACAGCGCCACCCAGCGTTCGGAGGTCGAAAGTTCCTCATATGCCGCCATGTCTCAAAGAGCTCCGGGGCTTGGAGCTGGACTCCCCAAATTTTCAGGTACTCTCATTGTCTGGAAGAGGTGGAAGTCCGAGTCAACTTTTCCAGAACTCATGAATGTAGGTTAAGATGCCCTGTCAAAGCAAAGCGCGCCTTGGGGGCGGAGCCGGATTGATGACGTACCAGAAGTGTCACCGCTGTAGCGCTCGGACACGCCCCTTTCCTGTGGGCGCGCCGTCGTGGCGCCCAGTATTTGCGTATTTCCGGAGCCCGATGTACGACTGCGTCCTGCCTTAGGTGGCTTCACCTCCCGTGGGCCTCTGGATTCTCAGTTCTGGTGTTTGGAAGTGCCTCCTTTTTAACCCTACGCCATGGGAGTGACTTGGTAGGACTGCAAGGGCTTCTGTGGGGCGGAGCTTGGGGTCGTGAAGGCTCCTGTAAGCCTGTAGTGGTCCCGGGAGGGAGATCGGGACCCAACTTCTCGGGTCCTCGCGGGCTGACAAAGATGTCCTCAGGTCGTGTGGAGCAAGGGACACCGTGTGGTGCTTCTTTTTTTCCCAGATGCATTCCTTTGGCAAAGAGAGTGCTTCGTCTCGAAAGCCTGCCAGGAGTTGTACCTTCTTTTTCTTGGTATTTCTTCCTGTCCGTGAGAACATAGTACTGTTGGGAGTAGAACCCAAAAGTTGCATATAGGGTTTTTGGACTAGGAATTATTTACAGGCAGGGATAAAAAAGGGCGCGAGGAGAAAGTGCCTTTTACATTTTGCTTGCAATTATAGCAACCTGGCTTTAATTTGTCCACTTTAAGATATTGGGTCTAGCGTCAGGGGGAGGGGAAAAGGAGCTTTGGGGATTTGGAGATCGGATCGGAGTTCAGGGTCATTAACTATTCAGGAATCACTTCCTAAATGTTTGAGTTAGTTTTGATTATTGACATTTTATCTTAAACATGTTTTAAATCTCTCTTGGAAAAAGAGAGGTGGTTAGTAATGTCTGGACACTGCTTTTCTTTCCTCCTCCTCCTCCTCCTCCTCCTCCTCCTCCTCCTCCTCCTCCTCCTCCTCCTCCTCCTCTTCTTCTTCTTTTTTTTTTTTTTTGTTTTTCCAGACAGGGTTCCTCTGTAGCTTTGGAGCCTGTCCTGGAACTAGCTCTTGTAGACCAGGGTGACCTCAAATTCACAGAGCTCTACCTGCTTCTGCTTCCCAAGTGCTGGACACTGTGCTTTCCTGGGCATTAATTAATACTAGGTCTCAGCACTTTAAGAAAATCTTGGCAGTGGTGTGCACCTTCCCAGTTAGAGAGGCCAGGGTACCTGAAGTCACGAGCAGCAGGGTTGTTCTGTGAAAGTTGCCTAGGAAAGTTGCCCAGGCTCTTGTATGCTTTTTAGTGACTACACGTGCCCACAGTTGATGCCTGAAGCCTTATCTCAGCCTCATCATATTGTAAACAGTGCCTGTCAGCAATGAAAACAGAAATCCCAGCCTACTCACTGAGCCCTAGAATCCCATGCCCCATCTTTATGTTTAATGGGCCATGTAGGCCAGGCTGCTCTGTAGCTTCTGATTCTTTGCCTCTGACTGCTGCATCCTGGGATTACAGGAGTGCGCCACCAATGTCTGCCCACCTTGTGCTGGTAAATGGAGCTCTGTGGTAGTTCTGACCACAGTGTCCAGAACAGTAGCCACCAGCCTCCTGTGGTTCAGTACCTGACAAAAGCAACTTGTGACAGAGTTTATTTTGACTTACTGTTTGAGCCCAAAGAATATGAGGCGGCTAGTTACATTGTGTCTGTAGTTGGGGGTGGGGAGATGTCCCGCTCAGCTCTTTTATCCACACCTCAGTAAAATATAGACTCTTAGATGTGGTCGGGAGTCTAAGAAATAGATCTCAGCCAAGTGTACCTTGTAATTCCAGCCCCTGGGAGGTTAAGACAGAAGGGTTGCTAAAAGAGTGAGGTCAGCTTGGGCTAATGTAGTGAACTCCAGATCAGCTTGGGCTGCGCGGTTGTGAGACCCCGTCTCCAACAAGTAACTAGTGATTCTAGATTCTCTCAGGTTGGCAGCATACACCATCACATTCATTGAACAACTCAATCATACTAGATGTGTGTAGTGGGTACCACCTAGAATCTTCACAGAATGTTGGCACACGTGTCTTCCCTGGGGATGCGGTAGAAAGCTTAATGTCCACGTGTGAGACATGTGAGACCTGCACTCTGCCTGTCAGAGGAAATCTTGTAGACTGTGGCCTCGTCTCAGGTTTGAGGGGCAGGGATCAGAATGAGTGTTGTCTAACGTAACTCCTAGCCTTGTTGGACTGTGACCTGTCTGGAATGAGGGACTGAGCCAGAGCACGTGTGTCTCTGGACACTGCTGACTTGTTCTGTTTTCCAGTGTGTCCCAGATGCCCGTGGCTGAGGGCAAGAGTGTCCAGCAGACGGTGGAGCTCCTCACCAGGAAACTGGAGATGCTCGGGGCAGAGAAACAAGGGACGTTTTGTGTGGACTGTGAGACTTACCACACAGCTGCCTCTGCCCTGGGCAGCCAAGGTCAGTGGATGGCTGTGAGCAGGTGGCGGACCCTGGCTTGGAGTCCCACACGCATTTATATTTATTGGCATCTATTTGCGGTGCTCAGATTGCAGTTTGAACCTACTTGTTTAGTTAAAATTTTGTTTTTATTTTTAATTGTGTGTGCGTGCGTGTGTGTGCGCGCGCGTGTGTGTTTGAGAGCATGTGCACTTGTGCTCCTGCGTTTGCATATTTGCACACGAGTGCAGTGCCTGTAGAGGCTACTGCTGTCAGATTCCCTGAAGTTAGAGTTACAGGTGGTTATGAGCCAGCTGATATTGGTACTGGGACTGAACTTGGATTCAAGCCCAGCCTGGGCTAGAGAGTGAGAACCTTTCTTGGGAAACAAAAATTGTCTACAACAACCAGAAGTACTTTCTTCACTAAAGAATAGGTTGGGGCTGAGGTGATGGCTCATTAGTTGAAGTCACTGGCGGTTATTCTAGAGAACCCAGGTTTGATTCCCGGCATCCACATGACAGCTCACAATCGTCGTAACTCCAGTTCTAGGAGATCCGATGCTCAGTGCCTTCTGTGGGCGCCTGATGTAAGTGGTGCACTGACATACACAGAAGCAAAAACAGTTGTATATATAAAAATAAAATATTACAAAACAGGGTCCCAAGAGCTGATGCTGTAGTGGTAGAGCACACGCCAAGCATGTGTAAAGCCCTGGGTTCAATCCCCAGCAGTCCCCCTTTTCTACTCAAAGCCCTTAGTTGATTTTTAAAAGGTTCAAGGCAGTGCAACTTCATGTAGTATGAATCAGATATGTAATTACAGTGTATAGCATGATTTTTTTTTCTTATTTTTTTTTTATACACAATTTTTTTGGGGGGGTTGTTTTGTTTTTGGGTTTTCTTGAGACGGTTTCTCTTTAGCTGTAGCTATTTTTTTTGGCGGGGGGGGGGGGCCTGTCCTGGAATTAGCTCTTGTAGAACAGGCTGGCCTCGAACTCACAGAGATCTACCTGCCTCTGCCTCCTGAGTGCTGGGATTAGAGGCGTGCGCCACCACTGCACGGCTGTAGCATGATTAATAAAAACCCAGAGACAGATATTGGGTTCAACCTGAAGGTCAAAAAAGCAAAGCAGCCAGCCGCTGGCTTTTACCTCTACCTCAGTCTGAAGTGACGATCCTGCCTCCAGGAATCTCAAAATGAGACTGTGTCTGAGCGCTGTCTCCTTCTGTCTTATAGTCTTCTCTATTACTGGGATTAAAGGAGTGCGCTACTGCTGCCTTTTTCTATGGTTTCTATGGCAAACTATTGTGGTGACTGGGATTAAAGGTATGTGTCACCACTGCCTGGTCTGTAAGGCTGACCAGTGGGGCTGTTTCACTCTCTGGTCTTCAGGCAAGCTTTATTTAACATCACTACAACAGTGTGTAAACCTGAGAACAGCAAAAGATCAACTTTGAGCGACTCTGAGGACTAACATGCTATTAACTGGATTTGTTTTGTTTTTTGTTTTTGTTTTTCAAGACACAGTTTTAACTGGATTTTAAAAGAGATGGAAGGTGTGAATTGGCAATACCCGCAGAAGGGATGGGTGCTGGAGATTCAGTGCAGAGCCTGCTAAATTCAGCAGGGGGCAGCAGAGAGGCCAGTGCAGTACAGGGAAGGTCCTGAACTCCCCGACTCCCACCATCTTTCCCTCTTTCCATTACTAATCTTTAAGCAAAACCTTGGTTTTACTTTATTTATCTTATTTTTTATATTTATTTATTTATTATGTATACAATATTCTGTCTGTGTATGCCTGAAGACCAGAAGAGGGCACCAGACCTCTTTACAGATGGTTGTGAGCCACCATGTGGTTGCTGGGAATTGAATTCAGGACCTTTGGAAGAGCAGGCAATGCTCTTAACCACTGAGCCATCTTCTCCAGCCCCTTATCTTATGTTTTTAAACAGGGTCTCACTGTGTAGCTCTGACTGTTCTGGAACTCACTACATAGACCAGGGTGGCCTTAAAATCAGAGATTTGCTTGCTCTGCCTCCCAAGTGCTGAGATCAAAGAAGTGCACCAGCTTTATTTTATTTATGTAGATGGGAGCCCATGGAGGCCAGAAGGGAGCATAGGATGGATCCCTTGGAGCTGAAGTTGCAGGCACGTCAGCCCAGTAAAGATGTTGGGATCTCGACTCTAGTCCTCTGACAGAACAGTAAAGGATCAGAACCACTGAGCCATCTTGACGGCTTCTTGTTATACTCTTTTTTTTTTTTTTTTTTTTTTTTTGGTTTTTCGAGACAGGGTTTCTCTGTGGCTTTGGCACCTGTCCTGGAACTAGCTCTTGTAGACCAGGCTGGTCTCGAACTCACAGAGATCCGCCTGCCTCTGCCTCCCGAGTGGTGGCGCACGTCTTGTTATACTCTTATCTCTGCTAGAATTCCATCTTTTCTGCCCTGTGGGTGGAAGTCCTTCCACAGCCTCCTTCAAGTCCTCTTTTTCGTTTGATCTTTTCTTATGCTGACATCTTAGATTTCTGGTCCCTTTCAACTAATCACTCTTTTTAAAATTTTACTTTATATTAATTAATTAGTTAGGTCTTTTGAGATTAGTTTTCTGTAGCTCAAGCTAGCTGTGGCATTGCTTTGTAGCTGATGACTTTGTGTTTCTGCTCCTCCTGCTTCTACGTCTCTAGTGCTAGGATCTTAGGTGTGCATCACCACATTTAGTTTATGTGGTGCTGGGACTAGAACCCAGGTCTTCACGCATACATACTAGGCAAGGACTATCATTACCAGATCCTTTTTATTTGTTTGTTTATTTAGTTAGTGTTTGTGTGTGTGTGAGCATGGTTGTGTTTGCCATGACATGTGTATGAAGTTCTGACTGCCTGAATACCTCGAGAACGGACCGCTCACCATGGACAACTCACTGCCAGTGGCTCTCAGGATCCACCCCCTCTCTGCTCCCAATGCTGGGATAACAGGCGTGTGCAGCCTTGCAGGTTTTTTACCTGGGTGCTGGGGATTAGCACTTAGGCCCTCAGTGAGCTCTCTTCCCAACCCCCATTCCCATTTTTAAAAGTAGATTTTTATATTTTTATTTCATGCATCTATTTATATTTTTATTTCATGTGTCTGTACATGCACCCTAACAAGGAAATAAAAGTCAGAGGACAACATGCAGACATTGGTACTCTCTTACCATCATATGGGTCCAAGATCGTATTGTCAGTCTTGACAGCAAGAGCCTTAACCTACTGAGGTATCTTCCCGGCCCTATTTATCTTTTTCTGACAGTGTCTTGCTTTGAGCCCAGGCTGATCTGAAACTTGAGGCCATTGTTCTGCCTAAGCCTCTTGAGTACCCATGAGCTACCCTATGGTGTTTATTTGGAGACTAGGTCTCCTTTCGTGGCTCTCCCCACCCCAGTCTCAGCCTTCCAGTGCTAGGATCACAGGCTTGAGTCACTTTTGTTTTCTGTTGTTGACTCCTGACCTTTTTTTTAAAAAAAAAAAAAAAAAAAAAAAGTCTTGTTTTTTGTTATTTTTTGCTAGGGGCAGATTGTAGTAGATAAAGGGCTTGCAGCTGAGTCCAACACTCGTGTTTTATCCCCACGATTACATGGTAGAGAAAAGACTCTCCCAAGTGCCCTCCTCTGCATCAGACACATCCTGTGACACGCATGTGCCCATGCCCACAACAAATAAATGTAAATTAAAAATAAAAGACTTTGGGGGCGGGGGCTAGGGAGATGGCTTCATTGGTAAGCTTCTTGCCTTATAAGCATGAGAGTTTGATGGAGGACTCTCATTGGTTAATAAATTGCCTTGGCTTTTTGATAGGGTAGGATTTAGGTGGGTGGAGTAGACAGAACAGAAAGAAGGAAGTAAGGCAGATGGCTCAGTCAGTCGCCATGCCTCTCCTCTCTGAGACTGACGCAGGTTAAGATCTCTCCTGGTAAGCCACCCCTCGTGGTGCTACACAGATTACTAAATATGGGTTAATCAAAATGTGGGAGTTAGCCAGTAAGAGGCTAGAGCTAATGGGCCATGCAGTATTTAAATTAATACAGTTTGTGTGTTGTTATTTCGGGTGTACAGCTAGCCGTGCGGGATCAGGGCAGGACGAAAAGCAGGCCTGCCCGCAGCCTCTCACTACAAGAGTTTGAGTTTGGATCCTTAGAACCCACTTTAAAAGTTGGGTGCAAGCCAGGTATGGTAGTGCATAACTTTAAGCCCATTCGAGGCTGTCTTAAAAAAAAAAAAAAAATCCCAGAACTGGGGAGGGAGAGACAAGAGGAGGATCCCTAAAGTTCGCTGGCCTGATAGTCTTGCTCTAGGTTCAGTGAGAGGTCCTAACTCAAAAAATAAGATCGTAGCCCCACACTTGTGCACATATAGATAGCACTAATTGGACTTAGTGCATTCTTAAGAACAAAATAGGGAAGGACATGAACGAGGAAGAGCAGGCAGGGTTTGAGGATAGATGCTTTTAAATGTATAGCAGGTATTTCAAATTGTGGGCCTCTGTTCTCTCTTGTAGTGTATTTTGGTTTTAGTGTTTTGACTTCTTCCAAGTCCTATATAACCAAATATATTCATAGCTCTCCTTGGAGAAAGTCTGTAGAAGACCAGGTAAGAAAGCTCAGCAGGTATAAGCACATGAGGCCAAGTCTGATGACCTGAGTTTGATCCTCAGGACCCACAGGGTGAAAATGGATAATTGCTATCCTAGGGTGGTCCTTTAACCTCCACATACACTGGCAACACAAATAAATGTCTGGGGGTAGGGGAGAAGAGTTTAGAGCAGGGTGGTGGTGTACGACTTCAATCCCAGCACTGGGAGGCAGAGGCAGGGGAATCTCTCGAGTTCAAGGCCAGCCTGGTCTACGTAGTGTTTCAGACTTTCCAGAGACACATAGTTAATACCTCGTCTTTGAAGAGAAAGCATCTAGAAAACCAGTAGAATCAGTGAGTGGGCTGAGGCTGTTTGGTGGAGAGCACTAGCCTAGCATGTACAAGACTCTGGGATCTGTCTCTAGCAGCACAAAATGAGCAACAAGAAAATCAAGCCAGGGGACTGGAGAGATGGCTCAGCGGTTAAGAGGACTGACTCTTCTTCCAGAGGTCCTGAGTTCAATTCCCAGCAACCACATGGTGGCTCACAACCATCTGTAATGAGATCTGGTGCCCTCTTCAGGGGTGCAGGTACACATGCAGGCAGAGTATTGTATTCATAATAATAAATAAATGAATCTTTAAAAAAAATCAAGCCAGCTTTGGTGGCATGCTCTCATAATTTCATCATTAGGGAGTTACAGTCACATTCCAGACCTTCCTGGGTTATGTAGCAAGACCATGCTTCAAAAAACCAAACCAAGCTGAGTGGTGGTGGCACACACCTTTAATCCCAGCAGTTGGGAGGCAGAGGCAGGGGAATCTCTGAGTTCAAGGCCAGCCTGATCTACAGAGCTAGTTCCAGGAGTTCCAGGATAGCCAAGGCCACACAGAAAAACCGTGTCTCAAAAAACAATAATAACAGGGTGGGGGGGGGGGGATGGAAAGATGGCACAGCCATTAAGAGTGGTGCTCTTCCAGAGGACCCAGCACCCACACGGCAGCTGACATTTGTGACTTCAGTTTCAGGGCTTCTGACACCCTCATACTTGCAGGCAAAACACCAATAAATAAAATAAAAATAAATTGAAGAGAAAAACACCAAACCAAAGCCAACCAACTAAACAACAGTAAAAATGAGGAAACTCACTTGACAGACTGGAAAGGGGCTTCACAGTCCAGCTTGAGGTCCCAGAGCACAAGATCCTCTGTGGGCTTTCCTAGTTGTCTCCACTGACGTTTGCAAACACTGCCCTCACTCGCAGGAGGCACTGCTAGCTTTTTAAGGCAGTCAGCTTGGCTGTGGCCTGCTGTGCTAGCCTAAAGTTCACAGTCCTCCTATTCCAAAGCCTCTGCAAGAACATTTAGATGTCAAATGAGGCACGAGCTGAGGTCCAGAGAGATGTGCCAGATGTTGTTGCTTCTGTTTTACTTTTAAGTTTGAGGTTCTTAAGTTTAAGTTTGAGGGGCTGGAGGTTGGGGCTAGGCCAGTACCTATTGCTAAGCCACACCACCAGTCCTTAGGTTTTTGTTTTTTGTTTTTTTTCTCGAGACAAGGTTTCTCTGTAGCTTTGGAGCCTGTCCTGGAACTAGCTCTTCTAGACCAGGCTGGCCTTGAACTCATAGAGCTCTGCCTGCCTCTGCCTCCCAAGTGCTGGGATTAAAGGCGTGTGCCACCACTGCCTGGCTTCAGTCCTTAGTTTTACTTATTACAGATGAGAACATAGAAGAGAGTTTCTGTACGGTTTGCTAATCGTGATAAAGTAGCCATCTGCGAGCTCACCACACAGCTGCTCTCGGCACTCTAAGAATCCCCTGGTGTTCTTCACGTGTTATCTGGCCGGCTTTTCCAGTTACCTGGCTTCTCTGGAAAAGGTAGTATTTAAGGATCCTTTCCCTTCTCAGACTGCCAGGGTACCAACTACCAGCTGGCCTTGTTTGGTGCACTTGACCTGTCCTGGGGTTTGTTGATAAAAGTCCTGATCATGAGTGGGCCATCTGTCCCTTGCAGGCCAGGCCGGGAAGCTGATGTACGTGATGCATAACTCTGAGTACCCCCTGAGCTGCTTTGCCCTCTTTGAGAATGGCCCTTGCCTTAGTGCTGACACCAACTTCGATGTGCTCATGGTGAAGCTCAAGGGCTTTTTCCAGAGTGCTAAGGCCAGCAAGATTGAGACCCGGGGTACTCGCTACCAGTATTGTGACTTCCTGGTGAAGGTGGGCACGGTCACAATGGGGCCCAGTGCCCGAGGCATCTCTGTGGAGGTAAGACCTTGGTGAAGGGCAAGCAGAACATGCTGTGGGCTGCACAGTAAGGGCTCTGGAAGTTTTCCAAGCCCTACTTAGTTCAGATGGACTCTTCAGTATCTCTCCTGCCTCTATTACAGGGCTCTTTTGTTTGGGGCATGGGGGGGGCAGATTTGTGTCTCAGGCCTTGAACTTACTATGTAGCCAAGGATGATAAATTTATGATCCTCCTGCTTCTACCCCCAAGCCCTGAGATTACATGATATGCTACTACAGCAGCTTTTTTCTTATGGTATTTATTTATTTAAGGCAGTCTCATTTGGCTTGAACTCTAATTCTTGTGCCTTCCCTCCTGAGTGGTGGGATTACAGGTATATTTTGCCATGCTTGGTTTGTGTGGTACTGAAGGTGCAATACAGGCCTGAAAGAGAGAGAGAGAGTCTTAGTCTATAGTTTAGCCTGGTCTTGAACTCTTGCAATCCTTTTTTCTCAGCCTACAAAGAACTGGGATTATAGTAGTGAGCCACCATTCTTGTTTCTCTATGTATTTTTTAGATTTGTTTTTTATTTTGCGTGTGTGTGTGTGGGGGGGGGGTATTTCACTTGTGTGTATGTCTGCACCACGTATGTGCAGTGCCCACAGAGACCAGAAGAGAGCATCTGACTGATGCCCTGGAGTTGGAGTCAAAGACTTAAAGTTGCTAGGCACCATGTGGGTGCTGGGAACCAACCCCAGTCCCAAGAGCAACAAACAAGTGATCTTAACTTCTGAGCCATCTCTCCAACACCTTGCTGGGGTTCTTTTTTATCTTTTCTTTAGCCATTCACTCTCTAGCCTAGAATTGAAGTGGGTTTACGTCTAGTAAAAAGCTTAGAGAGGCTCTCCTGCTGGAGAGGTGAGGCAGAATCAAGAAAAACAGAGGAATAGGACTGGCACCAACCACCCTGCCCAAGAAGGGCTGGAATAGACAGTGTTCTGAGAGGTGTTTGGGAGGGGGATGTCAGTCACATGCCTTGTACACCCCTCCTTAGTATGTTTTATGAGAGGTCTTCAGAGCTGTGGAACAAAACTGTCCCTTTTGGCACCTGTCAGTTTTCATAGTGGACAAGAATATGCATATGAAATGCCTTCATCTAGGTTTTTAGTTTAAAACAAATGACTACATTTGTTTATTGTGGATGTAGGTGTACATATGCACAGCACGTGTGTGGAGATCAGAGCAATCCGTTCTTCCTACCATGTGGGTCCTGGGGATTGAACTCAGGTTATTGGGCTTGGAGGCAAGCATCTTTATTGGCTGATTGCCATCATCATTGAACCTATGTATATCGGTACTGAAAGTAGCATATGGGGAGTATAGTGAAGGTTCGCAGCCCTTCATGAAGGTTCGCAGCCCCTCGTGTGTCTGGCATTAACTGAGATTTAAAAAACAAAACAAGACAGAAGCTTATAGGGCCTATCTTTGAAATGTGTCATTTAGTAGGCAAGTAAAGCTGAAACACACTTTTTTGAAGCTGGTTTACAAATACCAGCTGGGCGATGGTGGCTCATGTCTTTAATCCCAGCACTCAGAAAATCCAAAAAAGAAAACCAAGAAAGAAATATCCTGAAAGGTATTTGGCTTAGAGACTAAGTCTGTTGGATGCCTGTAGTTGTGCCGTTCCTATAGAGCAGTGTAGAGAGTAAGGGACCCCGAGGCTGGGAGTGCTGGTGCCTGCCTCCTGTCTCAGCATTTATCACACAGAGGCCAGCTTGGCTGCATAACTAGTTCAAGGCCAACTTGAGTTGCACAGTTAGATCCTGTCACAAAAATAAAAACCAGAGGGGACTGAGTCTGGGGAGTGTTCCAGGTGGAAAAGAGGACCCTCCAGGGCCAAGATTCTCTAGCCTTGTCAGTTTGTGACTTTCAATGGTGATGGTGGCAGGAGGAGGGAGAGAAGCAAGCCTCATCCTCGTCCTTACCCTTGCTGTCTGTTCTTCTGTCCCAGGTGGAGTATGGCCCTTGTGTGGTGGCTAGTGACTGCTGGAGCCTCCTGCTTGAGTTCCTACAGAGTTTTCTAGGTAGCCACACACCAGGGGCCCCCACAGTATTTGGGAACAGACACGATGCTGTGTATGGACCAGCAGACACCATGGTACAATACATGGAACTCTTCAACAAGATCCGAAAACAGCAGCAAGTGCCAGTGGCTGGGATCCGTTAGTGACTGGCAGCTGTCCAGCTGCTGAGCTGTTACCTGGGTACTGCCCAGGAGGAGCAGGGTCCTGGGCCTCTGGCCCCAGCTGGTTCCCAGTTGTAGCTTGTGTTCTGGGGCTCTGACGCCCCTCCTGACCCTGTCACAGCTGACTTTACTTCATCCCTTAACTGGATTTGGCTTGTCCTCAGCAATGGTAATTGTGAGGGATGGAGAAACTTGGGCCTTTCCTGCTGTGGGGTAAAGGTAGGACAGGGTTGTCCCTGCCAGCCCTGAAGGTGAAACTAGTATGTGTCCCCAGATCCTGAGGGTTTGGTATCAGCCACACTGCTGTGTGTGGCTGTGCTGGGTGGAATCCCTGCTCTCCCCTTTTGCTTGATGACATGGCTGGCCTCTCCTGGAGATGGATGGGTGGCATGACTGGATTGCTCTAGCTTTCTGACCTGTTGGCTGCAGTGATTTGAGAACAGAACTGAGTCTGCTCAAGTGTTGGTTTCATCCTTTGAACTCTTTACAGTTTCCCTTTCTGTTTTGAATAGTGTGACCCTATAGGCTAAGCTGCTGTAGCAAAGCCAAAGCACAGGGCTCTTACTGCACATTTTTTTTTCTTACCTAATAGCTCAGAGGCAGTCAGTTCCACAGGGCAGAAGTAACTCTAGGGTTAGCACAATTAGGCTTCTTATGTCTTTCTTGTTATTCGGTCACCGCCATACTGGTTTGCTTACCACAGGATCTAAGCACACTCATTAGCTCCATATTCACTTCTAGAAGACAGAGAGAGAGAAGGGTGGTTTCCTTCCAGCGTTGCTCAGATCTCTGCAGACACACTTTCCTGACACTCAGCACTGCTTTGCTTAGGGTCGTCTATTGTGCTTCTCAAGTTGTCTTCTTGTCATGCTCGAGTGTGCCTTGAACTTATTCATTGACACCATTGCTCACCTCCCTCTTACCTGCTACAGAAACAGTTAACCAGGCTAGTATTTGAGATAGATAGGCTTGGCAGAATTGCTAATATACAAAATGTAGCATGCCCCTGAGGAGTCTGTGCTCAGAGGACAGCTAAGCAGACTTACCAGAGCATGTTTCTGCAGCAGCTGTGAGGCACTGCTCATGTGTGCCCTAGCGTTGACTGGCAGGGAAGCTCAGCATCCCTTCCTGGCTGTAGGATCTGCTATCCACATCAGTTACTGTTACTTCTTCTTGCTTTTGTTTTGTTGTTAATGTTTGTTTATTTTATTTTTGTACTTTAAAAATTGAGGTATGTTTTAGATATCACAATAAAATCTACAAATACTACATTTTGTCCTTCTGTTCTATATTTGGTCTTGCTGCAGTGTATCTACTTTGTACTTCCTATAGGTTGCCTCAAGTCCTTTGTGGATGAGACAGCGCAGACAGCATTGTGAATGTGCATGCTAGAGAAACACAGATGGTAAATGTGGCAAACATGGACTCTTGGCTCCGTTTCTAAAAGATAAAGAAAAGTGTACCTAGTCAACATCTTCATTTTGGTGGGTTTTTTTTAAAGGTTTTATTTTTAGTGTGTGTGTGTGTGTGTGTGTGTGTATATGCGTATGCGTGCGCAGTGCCATGGGGGGTCAGAAGAAGGCATCAGATTCCCTGGATATGGTGTTAGAGGCAAATTTGGGAGCTGGGAATTGAGTCAGGTTTTCTGTAAGACCGGTAGGCACACTCAGCTACTAGGCTGTCCCTTTGGTTCTTTTCCATTTGTGCTCACATATGACTGGCTTTAAAATAGTGACATGAGCTCAAGCTTGAAGAATGGCCGGCCACACAGGTACTTTGCTTCGTCCTTGTCAATTAATGGAAACACCACACTGAAGGAATCTGGCTAAGCAAGCACCTGATAACGGAGCAGGTGATGGCTCTGCTGGCAGAGACACTGGAACTGAACTGTGACTGCTGGGAAAGCCTGTATGTCACCTGGCTTTCATGTGCAAGTCTGGATGGGGCTTCTTAGCATACTGTAGGACACAGTTATCACATTCTTGAAGGTTCGAGTTGCATTAACGTTAGGGTTAGTTGTATAAATTCAAGGGAAAAGGACACGATTATCATCATTTTATATATACTTGAATCTGGGGCTACTGATTTGGCCAGGATGGTTGGCTAGTGAGCCTCAGGAATCTGCTGAGATTGCACACGTATTCCTTTACACTTGCCTTTATAGCTGGGTTCCGGAGATTGAACTCGGGTTCTCAAGTGCCGATTGAGCTATCCTCAGTTCTAAGTCAAAGATTCCTGATTTTCTTGCATTCCATTTCATTTTCCAACGTAGCCATCCCAGGTCCTATCATATAGCACAGTCTAACTTAAAATATGTAAAAAATTGTGGGGAGAGAGAGAGAGAGAGAGAGAGCGAGCGAGCGAGCTTGGTTGTGTGCATTTAAGTGCAGTGCTTGAGGAAGCCAGAAGAGGGCATTAGATCCCCTGGAGCTAGAGTTAGAGCAGTTGTGAGCCTCTTGACATGGATGCTGGGAATTGCACTGGATTCCTCTACAAGAGAAGTATACACTCTTAATTCCTGAGCCATTTCTCTACCTGCACATTGGCTCATTTTTAAGGGTAATATAAATTATACTGAACTTTCTTTAGAGTCCATTAAACCGAGAATTTAGCCCAGCACAACTTTAATCCCAGTACTCAGGAGGAACTCTGTGAGTTTGAGGCTAGTCTGGTCTACATAGTGAGCTCCAGGACAGCCAGGACTACATAGACACTGTCTTAAGAAAACAAAAATAAATAAGATAGTTTATGGCCTGCAAGATGACTTGGCAGCTAAAGGCATTTGCCACCAAAGAGAACCAACTCTGTAAACATGCTGACTTTCACAGTGCAGGTGCTGAATGCCATGTGTGTACTTGCCACTATATATGCACACGCTTGTGCACACACACACACACACACACACACTAAATACTTAAAAAGGAAAATTTGGAGAGCACATTTATTTGTCCAGGTTGTCCTGGAGCTGAATTTAACAGTGGGAATCGGTAGGAAAGGCAAGGCTCGGGTTGTGACAGATGTGCTGGGTGCCAGTTAAAGGATGAGAATGCTGGTTTAGGAAGACAGCCGTCTGGGAGCTAGCTGGAGTACTAGGCTTAACATAAACACATTTGCTCCTTGGGTTGTAGCTCTATAGTGGGATTGTAGAGATGTTGAAAGGGAAATAAATATGTGCTTTGTGAACACAAAGGTGTGGTCTCTGGATTCTCTTTTTGTTAATTTTATGTTTTGTCTGCATATATGTGTGTGCACCACAAGCATGGTTTGCACAGGGACCAGAAGAGGGCAGAGTTACAGGTGGTTGTGAGCACCCATGTGGTGCTAGAATCAAAGCTCAGTCCTCCACAAGAGCAGTCATCTCCCCAGCCTGTCTCTGGCTCATTTTAATAGTTCTGATGTTGATGATGGATTAGGATGTTTAGGATGTGGGATTCCTCTCTGTATACTATGAGTGTTTTATTACCTTTGGTTAATAAAGAAGCTACTTTGGCACGGCAGAATATAGCTAGGTGGGCCCCTGGCTTCGGGAACAGGCAGGCTGGGGAAACACGGTCCACGTGGACCAGTTGGACAGAGAATACTTCAAACTACATTCGACACTGAGGCACATGACTAATCTGGCCACAGGGAGGCTGATACAAAGGTTGAAGGGCTAGCCTGGGTTACAGAACAAGAACCTATCTCACAGAAGAGACTGGAAGAAAAGTGGGAGGTTGTGGAGTCATTGCTTGATACAAAGAATGTTCTGCATTAGAGTATGAAAGCTGAGAGAGATGGTGTGTTATACAGCTTTCTTTGTAAGACAGTCTTACTGGGTACCTTTGGCTTCCTGGAACTGGCTTTGTATGCGAGGCACACCTCAAACTCAGATCCATTGTGAGTGCTGGGATTAACTGTGGGCCAGCATGTCTGGCTGATGTTATTGTTCTTTTGGTTGTTAGAGACAAGGGATTCCCCTGTGGCCCAGACGATTATATTCTATAGACCAGCCTTCAGTCCGCTGTGATCTCCTGCTTCACCCTCCTTAAAAAAAAAAAAAAATGGGTGTAGTTTCTGCAACCAGGCAGATGAGCACAGTTGTATAGATCATCTGTGAACTATATATAATATGTAATAGATCTTTTATTTATTTTGAGAAATGCTTTGTTGTTAGGTTTTGAGAGAAAGACCAGTCTGTAGCCCAGGCTTGTTTAGAACACAGTTTGTACTCCAAGCTAGCCTCCAATCTGAGGTGATCTTCCCAGCCTCACCCCTCCAAAATAAATAAGTAAATATATATAAAATTTGGGGGTTTACTTGGGTTTTGATTTTTTTGAAACCATCTCACTTATCTAGATTGACCTTGTACTCTCTGTGGAGCTGAGTGTGACCTTGAACTCCTGCAGGGAACCAAGTGTTGGAATCCTAGGATTGTGCCACCATACCTGAGGCCTGTCTACTTAGAATAATTTTTAGTGTTTAACCTGAGATTTTAGTGAAACAGTTGTTTTTGTATCGTGCCATGAAAGAACACTTGGATGCTACTTTGGCTTCTTGTAATTTGTGCTTTTGTGTAGTCAACAGCAGTTGTATTTGTTGTTTTTTTGTTTTTGATTTTCCAAGACAGGTAACAACCCTGTCTGTCCTGGAACTTTGTAGACCAGGCTGGCCTTGAAATCACGGAGATCCATCCTCCTGAATGCTGGCGTTAAAGGAGTGCGCCACAACCGCCCAACTTCACTGTTCTTTTAAAAATATTTTTAAAGTTGCATTCACTTATTTGTATGTGGGCACACACATGTAACTGTGAGAGGACAACATCTGGGAATTATTTCTCCTTCATGTAGTCCCTGAATCAAATCCAGATTGTGAGGCTTGGTGGTGTTTATAGGCTGAACCATCTTGCCAGCGTCAAACCTTAAATCACATTTGTGTGTGTATGTGTGTGTGTTGTGTTTATTGTGTGGAACCTCACACAGTAGGACAATTTGCAAAACCCTGTGCTCTTCTTTCATGTGCATCCAGGGGATGGAACTGGAAAGGCAGGCTTAGCAGCAAGAAAGAGCTTACCCACTGAGCCAGCATGTTTTACCCTTACTGCTCTGTCTTTATCATCAGTCCAATGACATTCCCACAACAAATCTTTTTTATAAGATTTATTTATTATGTATACAGTGTTTTGCCTGCATGACAAAAGAGGGCACCAGATCTCATTATAGATGGTTGTGAGCCACCATGTGGTTGCTGAGAATTAAACTCACAGCTTTTGGAAGAGCAGCCAGTGCTCTTAACTTCTGAGCCATCTCTCCAGCATCCAGATTACTTTCAATATTATTTTAAAACTAGTTTGTGTCTCAGAGAACCTCTGAATGGCTCCCCCCGCAGCAGACTTGGAGAACCACTGGTGTTATGTGTGCTGACTGTGGTGGGGCTGTTTTCCTCCTAGCTATTCTGAGCACATAACTTCCTCAAGTTTTAAGTGGCTTCCAAATTTCTCACTCAGAAGAGCACCTTGTTAGGAAATGTTGAATAAGATGCTTAACTGTCTTCAAGAAGTCGTTGGGAACTGGGGAAAGAGAACAAAAGACAGCTTTTAAAATGTTTATTATTACATCCACTTAAGGTAAAAAGTTACAACTTAGAATCCCATAAGAGAACTGTTAAAGGTGCATGGCCTCCATTATGGGAATTGAACCTAGGGCCTCCGTCCTCACCCAGGAGGCTCTTGTTACTTATCCAAAACTGTCCCTGAATCCACCATGCAATCTATAGAGGCTAAGAACTCAATGCCATCCTCTTGCCTCTGCCTCCTGATTGATTTGATTACCACGTCCGGCTTTATTTTTTAATTTTTGCCATTTTTATTTATTCCATATTTACAGGCATATAGCCTTGAACCACTGTAGCATATAATATACATTTCTTTTTGTTTTTCTCTTTTCCTTTTGTTTTTCAGTTTTTAGAGTCAGGGTTTCTTTGCAGTTTTGGAGCCTGTCCAGAACTCGCTCTTTTTGTAGCTTTGGAGCCTGTCCTGGAACTAGCTCCGCAGACCAGGATGGCCTTGAGAGCTCTGCCTGCTTCTGCCTCCCGAGTGCTGGGATTAAAGGTGTTTGCCACCACCCGGCTTCTTTTTGTTTTTCTTATACTAAAAATGTCTTTGTCTGCCTTAGCCTTGTCTTGGGTGTTGTAACACTGTATCTTCTTTGGAGGGATCCTTTCCCGCAAGGTTGGTCAGGACAGTGCCCAGGAAGCTTCCCTACTTTGTGAGCGAGTCTTTCCTGTTTCAGAATGGATTTCATCCTTCTTGGAAGTCGTTAGGGCTACTGCCACCTCGGTCTGATTTATTTCCTAGGCCCCATTTGGGGAGCAACGATCTTTTCCTTCTGTTGAAGAGGACTTTCATAAAACAGCTGAATCGCGCCTTGGCCATCAGTGGCAAAAGTCCACACGTGTGTGCTTGTCAGGGCGCCAACAGTAACTTTTGCAAACGCTGCCTCGGGGAAACTCCATGGTTCGCTGGCTGCCGCTTCACCGTAAAGAAAACAACAAAACTAAAAAGCAAGCAGGAGTGGAAAAGGCCTCTCTGGAGCGGTGCGACGAATTAAAGGTAAGCCGCAGAGTAAACGAACTCGCGCAGAATTCCTTTACAGACCCCGTAGACTAAGGGCTGGGAAGAAGGGGGTGGTGCTCGGCAGAAGCCTGGCCCTTTAAGGAGGAAGGCCAGACACTAGACTCTGCACCTTTAAGAGTCTCTTTGTCTAGAAATCTTCTGTACCCTCTTGTGACTCAACCAAACTTTGCCGGCGATTCTCCCGCGCCGCTCCGCGCCTGCCCCCTCACGCCGACCGGCCGTCGGCCGCCTAGTCTCGGCTGACCCGAAACTTGGTGCCCGCGGCGCGAACCCGCGGAGAGGGCGTAGAGGCCAGGGGTCGCGGCCAGGATGCGCGCCGTTGGCGCAATGCGGGGCTCTGGGGGCGGGGCTATAGTAGGTGGACCTATGAGCGATTGGGGGTGTGGCCTGCTCGCTTGTCTCGCGCCCTGGTGACAGCTCGCGCGTGCTGATGATGGCGGTAAATATGGGGGGGGTGGGGTGGGGAGGGGGCGGAGGGCCGGCGAAGCGGCCAAGGGGGCGGCCCGGGGGGCGTGGGGGTCCGCGGTGGCTGGGATCCCGCTCAGACATTCGGAGGCGGGGACACCCGGCCCCGGCATGCCGGCCCTCCCCTTTTAAAGGAGAAAAAAAAAATCCCCTCACACACCGGGTGAGGGGCGACAAAGGCGGCGCGCGCCTGGCGGGCGGGAGGAGCGGCGGCAGGGGGCGGGACCGCGACGCCGGCGGTCCTGGGGCGCCCGGGGCGGGGACGACGGGCGGCGACAGCGAAGGCGCGAGCCCCGGCGCGCGGGCGCTGCGTTTTGGCGGGGTGGGCGACGTCTGGGTTCTGAGGTGAAATCCTTGAAGGGAGAGAGGGGAAGGCAGGCTGCTGGGGGAGCGGTTGCGGAGTATAAGATGAGGAGAATTAGGAGAAAGGGTTAGAAGCTGGGGAGAGGAGTGAAAAAGAAACCCAGGCTGGCCCCGGGATGAGGTTAGGAAGCCCGGGGCTGGGAAGAGGGATCCTGGGTCAGAGCTAGGAGCAGGGGGCAAGGCTTGGCAGGTGGATGGTGTTGGGGTGAGGGGTACCAGGGCCAGAAGAGTTGCACGGAAAGACAAGGAGCAGGACCGGGTAATAGTTGGGAGTAGGGGAGAGAGAGTGATTAAGAGCCAGACGTGACAAGGGTGTGAACTAGTGCCGAGCCAGGGATGAGCTGAAGGGCTGGGACTAGCTGGGGTAGGATCGACAAGGTGTGGGTCAATAGCTGGGTGATGGGTGTAAATTCTGCAAAGTGAGGGAGGCAGAAGGAGACCTGGATTACAACCAGGTGGAGTCAGAAATTGGAGCGTTAGTGAAAGGACGAAAGGAAGGCGAGCTTAGAGCTGGGCGTTAATAGGACAGTTGTGGGAGAAAAGAAAAGCTGAGCGGACGCTAGAAGCACGGTTTAAGGAGTGATGTGCTCTGGGACAGGGACCCTGGGGACATTGGAGGGCTTCAGCAGGGACTGGCTGAAAAGCAGCCTGAGAAGATGAGTAAGGAAGAGATGGGCCCTGGAATTTAGAGGATGGAATGGGGAGTAAAGGAAGAGAAACGAGATTAAGGGAAGCGGGGAAGAGTCCTGATGGGTGTCGAACTGGGGTGGTTGTACAGGACTGGGAGCTGAATGCGCATTTTGCTCTGAGGTGCCCCAGAAGGTCTGGAAGGGGCAGGGCACAAATGCTGTAGTGAAGAATCCAGGGTAGGGGCCTTTGGTGCAGAAGATAAGGAACCATGGTGAGTGAAAGGGGCCCTCGAAACAAGGGTAAAACCGAACAGTAGGGGCCCAGATGGGGTGCAGCACAGGAATTCTTTGTTAAGAGAAATGTGTATTGAATTTGTGACTCCTTTTGTCCCTAAAAGTAGGAAATTCCAGAACCCTTTTCTCCCTTCAAGGAGTCTTAGATCCAGTTTCCATCTTTCATTGCTTGAAAATCCGCTCTCTTGGCCACTTTGAAAAGATGGGACCCATTTTGACTTGATTTTGTTCTTGTGTAATAGAAAAATGGCAGCCTTAGGTGCTTAAAACCTTGTAATTTTACTACCGTGCTAAAGGGTAAAGGGCTGTGTTGATTTACAATGCGCCTGTGTGCTGGGGTAGTTAGGGTGGGTCTTGTCAACAGGGTTTTCTTTCCACTGAAGAGTGAACCACTGGGATAGAGACAGCTAGGACTCTTTCTGTTTTCCTTATTCAGCCAGATTTCTCCTTAGTTGTTTTCAGGGCCTCGAGAATAAGGAGAAACCATTCAGGGAAAGGTGAATAACCAACCAGGGAACTGCGCTAAAGGGGGATTGAGTTCCTAAACTGCTCCCAGCTTTGTGTAGAACATTTTTGTGGAGTTGCTTACTCCTCAGTTTTGCACACTGTAAGAAAGAAAGGTGGAGTGGAGAGTTGTGAAGAGTTTTAAAGCTGTGGACGCATCTTTTAGATTACCTAATGCATTTTTGAATGTCTCTTATGAAAAAATTCTGTAAGATAAGATTGCCATCCCTCTGCCTGCTGTATTTTATGATTGTGACTAGAAAGGGCATATTAATATTTAGAACCTTTTGGGTTTTAAGACTTATTTTAAATTAAAATACTTATATTTACTTATTTATATGTATGTGGAGCACATGTGGTTGGAGACAACTTGAAGAAGTTGGTTCTTTACATCATGGGGGTACTGGGGATTGAACTCAGATTGTCAGTCTTGGCAGCAAACTCCTTTACCCAATAAGCCATCTCCCTTGCCCTGTAAGACCATTTTGGAGATTAAAAGGAAGATTAGAATTTTGGGGCAAAATTTAGGTTATTCTTTCTTGGTAGAAGTTTTTAATGATTTTCATTCTAAAGTGTTTACATTTTGCTAAGAATATTGATGAGTATTTACTTTGCATTTGATATTGTGAAAGACAGTGTATGATTTCCTGTAAGGGGGACAGAGGGTACAACTATTCTTGACAATCTTGTTTGAAATTTAATTTTATGTGTATAGGTGCTCTGTTTGCATGCATGTATATCTGTGCCTGCAGCGGGACCCTGCAGAAGAGGGAATCAGATCCCCAGGAACTGTGTGTGGGTGCTGGGTCTTCTGGGAAGAGTTTATTTCTTTGGTGTACATTCAGAGCCACAGTGATGCCTTTTCTCCCTCAAGTCCTGTAGAGGTTGCAAGTGTTGCTGATGGTGGAACACTTGTCTATCATGTGCAAGGGCTTGGGTTGGCCCTCAGCTCGGCAAGCCAGACTGCAAACCTCAACAACCCTTATTTTAGGGACTTGGGATGTAGCTCAGTTGGTAGAGTGCTTGCCTAATATTCATGAAGGCCTGGGTTTAATCCCCTAGCACTGTATGGTGGTGCATGGCTGTCATCCTATCACTCCCAAGGTAGTAGGTGTTAGCCTTGCCTACATGAGTGAGTATGAGGCCAGCCTGGGTTACATGAGACTCTGAAACAAACACACACACCTAAGGAGAGGGAAATACTCAACTCTAAGATTAGCACTTTCTCTAAAAAGAAAAGCCTAGCCCAATTTTCCAAAGTTGTGTGACATTAGATTGTTCTTACTTGGTGGACATTTGCATAAGTAGCAGAAGATAAGTTTCTGGCATTAATAAGGGTTAGCAAAGTTTGCTTTTGATTTGTGGATATCAGAAATGTCACACACATACATATATTTGGATATTTTAGAATCTGAACTCTGGACTAACTTTTAGCTGTGCTAAGGGAAAGCTTATAGTTCAGTAGTTTATTTTCTGGATTATTCTAGGGAGATTCAAGGTAGGTAGATGTATTTGGCAACTTATAGAAGAAATTTAATTACAAATATTTGCTTCTTAATTTGAGACTGGTCTGGAAATAATAACTTTGAAAATGAAGTGTGACTTTAATATGAGTCTGTTTCTGCAAAGTATGTGCACATGCCTTGGTAGCTGTGCTTGGGCTGGCTATACTCTGTTTAAGATATTGCCATTTTATGATGCATTTTTCAAAAGGTGATCTGTTTATCTGGCTGTCTGAAAATGAAACTACAAGCTCAGTCAAAGGAAGGAGCTTATTTGAGTGCTTGTTTTGTTTCTGTCACACTGCTACAGTGTGCTGAACCACTGCTGCTGTGAATGTTATTTCTCAGCGATCTCCTCTCTCCTTTTCTTTTCTCTTTCCTTCATCCTAGTTCCTCCCTTTTTGCTTCTTCTGTGCTGGGAGTGAACTCCGGAGCATCACACATGCTGACCACACTCTCGGTCCTCAGTTCATATTTCTAAAACTGTTTATGAAACACTGGTCTTACTGTGTAGCCCTGGCTGGCCTGGAACTTGCTATGTCGACTAGACCAGGATGGCCTTTTTTTGGTTTTCCAAGACAGGGTTTTTCTGTGTAACAGTCCTGACTGTCCTAGAACTCACTCTGTAGACCAAGCTGGCCTCGAACTCACAGAGATCCACCTGCCTCTGCTTCCCAAATGCTGGGATTAAATGTGCGTGCCACCACTGCCCGGCTCAGGCTGACCTTTAACCCACATAGATCGGCCTGCCTCTGCTTTTGTTAAGCTGGAATTAAAGAGCTGGGTTACCATGCCTGGCTGAAAATGGATGATCTTTTAATACAGACATTATTACTTATCATAAGGACTCCAGTGTTAAATTTAAGCTTTTTTTTTTTTTTTGTTCACCAAGTAGAAATATTTTGTTTTGAAACCAGGTCCCACTATATCCCTGGCTGGCCTGGAACTTACTAATTAGACCAGGCTGACATGAACTCATAGAGATCCACTTTCTACCTCTTCTGTCCTGAGAGTAAAGATGAGCTCTACCACACCTGGCTTGTCTCTAGTTTTCTGTGTTTGTTTTGAGATATGACCTCACATTGTAGCCTGGACTGTTGAAACTGACTACGTAGTCTAACCTAGCCTGAAAATTGTGGTGAACCTCCTGCCTAGTCTCTGAGTGCTAGGATTATAGGCACTGGCTACCATACCCATTTATCAATGGAATGTCACTTTTATTTTGGTTATTATTTTATTTGCTAAGAGTAAAACTTATTTATATTTCTAGATTAGGATGAGTAGGTTGTACATAATTAATTTTCTTTTCTGGTTAATCTTAGAGTCTTTGGATGGGAAGAGACGTTGAAAGGATCTTGGGTTTATCCTGCAGCTTCAGTCAATATCCCACCTAAGTCATCC
Organism: Arvicola amphibius; assembly: GCF_903992535.2. Taxonomy (NCBI): domain Eukaryota; kingdom Metazoa; phylum Chordata; class Mammalia; order Rodentia; family Cricetidae; genus Arvicola; species Arvicola amphibius. The sequence continues at coordinate 70,093,360 of NC_052055.2, read as the reverse complement.
CAGGTAGATCAAAACTCATCCTATTTTCTTATAGATCTTCAGTGGCAAGATTACCTTATAGATAATCTCTTCTAACATTTTATTATTTTCAGGAAGTCTTTTTTTTCTAATCAGCACAAACTTAATGCTATATTTGTATTTATTCTTGCCAACGATCTTTTACTAGAAAAAAGTATCTGCTTATTGTGGTATTTATAAAAGCTCTGGCTGGTGTGGTAACCCATGTCTGAAATTCCTGCGTTCAAAAGGTTGAGGCAGGAGGATTTCCAGGCTAGTCTGTGCTATAAGGTGAGACCTTGTCTTAAAAACAAATAAACAAGCAGACAAACAAACAAAGAATGAAAACCTTACTCACTGGCAACAGAAGGTGTCCATGAGTCTCTGCATGACTCTCCAGTGCCAGATTCTGTTGTAAGTCATCTCCTCTCAGTGACCTTGAGGCAGGGGTCTGTTAATTGTGTTGAGATAAAGTGTCCTTTGAGATGAAGTGACCTGCCTATTTGGTCGCTATAGTCTTTCAGCACAAATACTATTTCTGTCAGTTGTTAACCCAGTGATACATTTACTCTTTCATTTCTGATGGTGGTCATTGCACCCACTGCTTCATGTACACTAAGATTATGCTCTACCACAGATACCCCTCAGCCCCTTAATCGTGTGTGTGTGTGTGTGTGTGTGTGTGTGCGCGCGCGCGCGTGCGCGCACACCAGGTGTGTGTGTTCTTCCTCAGTCATTCACTCCCCACTTCTTTCTGGGACAGGGTCTCTCACTAAATCCCGACTTCACCAGCTAGGCTAAGCTAGCCAGTCAGAAAGCTCCAGGAGTCTGTTGTTTCTGCTTCTCCGGTGCTAGAATTACAGACAAATGTCACCCTGCCTGCCTTTTTGTATGGATACTAGGGATCTAAACTGTGAAATTAGTTCTCTTAGCGGGTCTTTCCCAGTCTTAATGATCTTCTGTAATCTGTTAGGAAACAACTCCCTCATTCTTTAGATAGGGTTTCATATAGCTCAGAATGGCCTAGAATCTGGAACTATATGTGTATGGAAAAGGATGACTTTTAATTGTTTTTGTTTGTTTGTTTGTTTTCCAGACAGGGTTTCCTTGTGTAGCTCTGGTTGTTCTAGAACTCACTCTCTAGACCAGGCTGACCTTAGAGACTCACCTGCCTCTGCCTCCCCAGGGATTGAAGGCCTGTGCCTTCACCCCTGGCTGATCTTGAATTCTTAGCCTCTTGCTTCAGTTCTGGGTTCCAGGTACTTGCTGCCACACCCCACCCTACTCTGTTTCTTTGTAAGTGATGAACCTAGGACCAACACCCCAAGGGTGCCATCTAATACACATATTACATCAAGGTTCTTCTGTGCTTTTATGTATTTTTTATTCCAAAATTGTTTTTACAAAACCAACAACTCCAAACCAATTTCATAGCACCTTACTGTGTTGCAAATTGCCTGTCTACTTTTGGAGTTGGAAAAATATTTTATACTCAGTTGAAAGATCATTGCTATGTGAGGAAAAATGGAAGTTATGCTTCAGTGCAGATATCCATAAGTAAAAATCTGTTCAGAATATTGCTATTTTATTTTCTTTTTATATATGCCTGTCTAAGAAATGTACCAAATACTCTGCTTTCATTTGGTGAAGTAAATTAATTTACTCATTAAAATTAAAAATGTAGTTTGCTGAGTTTGGTGGCTCATACTTGGAATTTCAGCACTGGGGAGGCTGAAGCAGGATTAACTATAAGTTTGAGACCAGCCTAGACTAGATAAGTTCTAGCTCAGCTTGGGCTGCAGAATGGCTCTTTTCAAACAGACAGAAAGCAAATGAAATTATTTAGGGTTTACCTTAGGTAAACATGAAAATTGTAACCAGAAGCAACCTGGCAGGGGGCTTCCATTAGTGGCTGGCCTGAACCCACGGAGATGGGCCTGTCCCAGCCTCCTACCTGCTGAAGTTTAAGGCGTTTGGTGTAGCAGTAACTTGCCTTGGACTCTTGAACCTCCTGCCTCCAGTCATACAGTCTAGGGGTATTGAAATGATACAGTCCAGGGGTCTGGATTGGATTCATTTTCTCTGCCAGTTAAAAATTAACAAGACAGGAACAATCTAAAGCATAAAAGGTTAACACCAGGGAAACCTCAAGCACCACAGACAGTTAAAAAAAAAAAAAAAAAGGCGTTCATTGTGGGTAAGAAGACACATGCCACAGGCAAAGCAGAGGGCCTCAGAAAGCTGGAATCCAGCTGTCCTTAGGGCCGAGAGTTTCCCTCCCCTATGAGGGTTGGTCAGTTTAGGACAGATAGGATGATGGTTGATTGGTCTGCATTGTTGTGTGACACGTTCTGATATGTCCACCAGCAGGGGCCATCTAGTAGAAGACAAAAGTCTGAAGGGTGAAACTTGACACCTCTATTACCTATACCTATGGCCCCTCTGTCTATCTGTTTGTCTGTCTGTCACAGAGTCTGTCTAACTCCTGGTCTCTCACTACCATGACCTGAAAAACTTTTTTTTATGACTATGGGTTTTATTACAATTTTTCAATCTTGAGGAAAGTTACAGAAATACACAGATTTTTATATACCTTTTCTCAAAATCTCTAGTTGTTTTCACTTCACCTGACTCGCTTTATCATTTTTCTAAGTATTTTTAAACAAATAAAATAGGAGAAACTTAATATGAACACATTCGATTTAAAAAGAAAAGGGAGGGGACTGTTGAGATGGCTCAGTGATTAAGAGTACTTACTGCTCTTGCAGAGGATCTGAATTTGATTCCCAGCACTCATGCTGGGTGGTCTCTAGTGCTTGTAATTTCAGCTTCAGCTTCAGCTTCAGGGGCATCTAACACCTCTGATGTGCACATCCACACACATAGGCATAAAAATAAATAAAACTAGGCTTTCGGGGGACGGGGCACTTAGCCATGACTCATTGGTTAGGAGCACTTGATGCTCTTGGAGAGGACCCAGGTTTTGGTTCTCAGCACGCCCATGGCAGGTCACAATTGCCTATAACTCCAGTCCCAGGGATCCTGTGACTTCTTATGGTTTCCAGCATCACTAGGCTTGCATGTAGTGCACACATATACATACAGGCAAACACACTCATGCACATAAAATATTAAAATAGAGGCCAGGTGTGGTGGCCCAGTCTGAAGGCAGAGGCAGGAAGATCTCTGTGTTTGAGACTGGCCTGGTCTATATAATAAGTTCCAGGACAGCCAGGGCTACATAGAGACCCTGTCTCAATAAATAATATATTGAGAATAAGTGAAAGGGAATAAGTTTGGTATATATTTTATTTTAGTCAAAGCCTTTAAGGTGAAGTAATGTCAAGATGGAATTTAGAAGTCAGAGATATTGGTGCAAAGCCCGGAATCCCAGCACTCAGGTTGGGGCATAAGGGTTATCATAAATTCCAAGTCCGCGTGGGCTACATTATTTCAGTCCAGCTTGGGCTAACAGTGAGACCTTTTCTCAAGAAACCTAAATAAATAAATATTAGGAGGACTTTGTAAGGTTATGCAGTGTGCTTTAGTAGATGCTGGGAAAATTCTGTCACCTGTTAATGGCAGATGTGTAGGCCCTGTTATTAACAAAACATTGTGTTGTCAAATGCTTTTCTGTTGGGAACTTGTTGGAAATGACATCCTTAGAATGTGGTGGCTGCTAAAATGCATGATGATTGTGTGAGAACCAGGGCTGGGGTTTTTGGTTTGTTTTTCGAGATAGGGTTTCTCTGTGAAACAGTCATGGCTGTGCTGGAACTCACTCTGTAGACCAGGCTGGTCTCGAATTCACAGAGATCCTCCTGCCTTTGCCTCCTGAGTGCCAAGAATCAAGGCTGTTAAGCCATACCATGAAGTATTTGAGATGAAATTCCTACCTTGGAGATCTTTATGCAGCTTCAAGGAGCTAAAAGAACCAATGTACACAAGGTTCTACTTTTGAAATGTTGACTGGAATTCATTCAAATAAGTCTGCCTTATGTGGAGGTGACCCATAAAAATATTCACATGGCCACCATCCCCAAACCTAAATTTTGAGTCTTTTCCATTGTTTTCACTTAAGGAAATGGACTGACACCATTTCGCCTCCAGTCACCTTCCGTGTCTGAGATGTTAAACATGTGACTAGACAGGCCTGACTGACTTAAGCCCTAAGCCTAGTAGACAAAGAGAGAAAATACCTGTCACAGAGTGCTGTTTACAACTTGACACATACATCCTGACAAATGTGAAACCCAGAACTTGTGGGCTTCGTCTCCTTTTCTCCCCTCTTTAAGCTGCTATCAGTGCTATGAAATATAGCTCCTTATAAATGCTGATTGTAATAATTAGAAACACTTCCCTTTCATAAGGACGAGAAAATTACAAATTATTTGGGAAGCATTGTTTCTAGTCATGTGTTATTGTTTCTTAGACATGGACAGTTTTTAAAGACTATAAACCATTCCTTTTCCATTCACGTGTTAATAGAAGTCTGGGAAGTAAGGGTTCCTCTGAAATGTTCCGGTTGTTTGTATTATGTGTCAAGTTGTAAACAGCACTCTGTGACAGGTATTTTCTCTCTTTGTCTTCCTTTGAGCTAATTAGTAATTTATACTCTAGTAGCATGTCTCCCAGTCTCACTGTGAAAATGCCTCCCGTGCAAATGATTCGGGGCAAATGTTGGCTAGCACATTAGAAGAATCAGGGTAAAAATTAATTTTTGCATGCTTTTTGTAGGCTTTTGTACGTGTGTCTCTCCCTTTCCACCATGCCTTCCCTAGATATAAGAATGTTAGGAACGTCTGTAACCCAGAGCTACTGCCCATGGTGCAGTTTGATAATTTGTGTGCTGTTTCCCACCCCCATCCCTGTGCTGTAGGATTTGGGGAGGATTAGCACAGCACGCTGCATAGTTTTGAGTCCAGGAAACTGGTCTTTACTGTTCTTGCCCCATCAGAATAGCGGACTTCCAGCATTGTGTTCAGAAGCTGCCCAGCTGTGCTGCTCTAGCAGGGCAGTGACTGCTCCGTGGTGAGAGGGCTGCCCAGCTGCTGGTGCGGTAGGAAAGGAAAGGCAGTCCTGCCATAGTATCAGCCTTTTCAAAGGCAGCTGAGTGACCAAAATATAAATTACAGCTAAGTTTTAGCTGCGTCACATAAAGATCCTGCTCTTTCTAGCTTCTTGCTCTCTTTCTTCCTCCAGTCTCTGACATGGGGAGTATGTGTAGGGTCATTTGTGTGTGTTCACTTGACAGGCCCATGTGGGGGTGTTAAAGCAGCAAGAACATTTGACATTAAAATAGCCCAAAGGAGTCCTTTATCTGTGAATGTAAATTTTACTTGAAAATTAGAGGTTTATTGATTTATCAGTTTTGAGCTAAAACTCTTCTAGAATGATAGATAAATTATGGTACTTATTCTTATAATAATAGCTACTGATTTATCAGGATAGTAAGGTCAAAGTCCTTGTTAGAGCTAATTTGATTCTCTTTTTAAAAAACTGTTACCTGGAGGTAATCATGAAGAGAATTGGGTAAGAAAATGTGTGAATAGTTTGTTTCAGCCATCATTACTAATAGGTTTATCATCATAGGCATTGAGCCTTTGAGAGTGAATCAGCACTTGTGAGCAGAGGTCATCTCTTTCATGTGGGCACTTAGAGAGTATGTGGGTCTGAATTAGTGGTTTGTTTTTATAAATCCAAATCCCAGCCAGGAATGGTGCATTCTAGCACTTGGGAGGTGGAAGCGTAATGAGCTGGAATTCAAAGTAATCTGCAATTGTAATACCTAAGCATCATGGGAGACTAGATTTTGATTCTCAGGACCTTCTTTGGATGTCTGAAAACTCTGTTATTCTAGCTCCAGGGCATCCATTACCCTCTTCTGACCTCTACAGGCACATAAACCTAGTGCACATAACCCCCACTACCCCATACATATAACAAGATGATGATGATGATGATGATGATGATGATGATGATGATGATGATGATGGGCTGGAGAGATGGCTCAGTGGTTAAGAATTCTTGTTGCTCTATGTAGAAAATCCAGGTTTGGTTCCCAGTAACCACATTGTTCACAGCTATCTGTAACTCCGGTTGCAGGGACTCTTAACACCATTTTCTGCCTTCTTCGAGCACCTGCACTCATGTAATGCCCATAAATTTATGCAGTCATGTACACTTACACATAAAATAAGCAAATCCTTAAAAAAAATAACGCTTTAAGTCTTTTAGCATTCTATTGCCATGAAGAGACATCATGGCATTCTTATAAAGGAAAACATTTAATTGGGGCTGGCTTATGATTTCAGAGATTTGGTTCATTATCCTCATGGCGGGGAGCATGGCAGCACACAGACAGACATGGTAGCTGAGAGTTCAACATCTGAATCCAAAGACAACAGGAATAGAATGAGCCTCTAGACCTGGTTTCGGCTTCTGAAACCCCAAAGCCCACCCCCAGTGACACACTTCCTCTAAAGGCCTCACCTACTCCAGCAAGTCACATCTCTTCCTCCCTCTCAAGTAGTCCTACTCCCCAATGACCAAGTATTCAAATAGATGACCATATATGAGCCTGTGGGGGCCATTCCTATCCAAACCACCACATTAAGGAAAAATCCAAGAATGTCTAGGATATCCTCGTGGATACCCAACACTAAAATTGAATCTTTAAAAAATTTATTTATTTAGTGTGTAGTCTGCACATAGCACAGATTATTCATGGAGGTCAGAGGACAACTCATGGGAACTGGTTCTCTCTTTCCACTATGTGGGTTCCAGGGATCACACACAGGCCACAAAACTGGGTGGCAAACACCACCGAGCCATGTTGGTAACCCCAACATTTACTTTTCTGCTCCTTTTTCTATGTTCATTACTGCTACCTCTATCTTAATTTTATTGGATGCTCATGGTTAGACACTAATTGCTAATGTTAGACCTTTGTACTTTATAACATCTAGAAAAGATCAGATTTATTATTAGCAAATAAAATGTCATCCAAAGTATTGATCAGAGAGTAAAGAAGTTATAAAGGCTGGGGTGTGGTTCAGCAATTCCCTAACATGGACAAGGCCTGGGTTCTATTGTCAGAGTGGCAAAACTAAGTAAATGCATAAAGTTAGGAGAGTGAATGCATGATGCACTCTTAAATGTTCCAGGTGTTTGGCAGAGCCTAATGAGCTCGCCACTGCATTTCAAGTGAAAGGCTAATAAGTATGCCATAAGACACATCTGTACCATTTGTGTTTGATACCATGCTGTACCCCATGCTGAAATTCTTTTTTTTTTTTAAGATTTATTTATTTATTATGTATACAACATTCTGCCTTGATGTATGCCTGCACGCCAGAGGAGGGCGCCAGATCTCAGTACAGATGGTTGTGAGCCACCATGTGGTTGCTGGGAATTGAACTCAGGACCTCCGGAAGAACAGACCTCCGGAAGAGCAGCCAGTGCTCTTAACCTCTGAGCCATCTCTCCAGCCCCCATGCTGAAATTCTTAGTTGCTCAAGTAGCATCGGCTTCTCTAGTTACACTGTTCATGTGACTCTTGACTTTTCTGTAAGCAGTTCATCTCAGTATACAGCTATTATTAGTTGTAAAATATACCCGAGCTTTAAATTCAGTAGTTCCAAGCATTTAAATATAAATATAAAATGAAACACAGTTTACTACCCTTTTATCTGTAAGGCTGACATTTTAAGTCATTGCCTGCCAGTAGGATGTGGGAAAGCTGAAAACCTTGCCCTCTGTTGTCAGGAATGGAAACTTTTTCTGGAGGTGGATTTGGCAGTGCTTACTGGAATCTAAAATGTGTATATCCCTTTCTAGGAATTTTTCCGATGTTCATATATTTGAGATAAAAAGAGAAGTACAGGCCAGGCAGTAGTAGTGGTACATGCCTTTAATCCCAGCACTCAGGAGAGGCAAGTGGATCTCAATGAGTTTGAGGCCAGCCTGGTCTACAGAGGGTGTTTCAGATCAGCCAGGGCTGTTACAGAGAAACCCTGTCTCAAAAAACCAAAAAAGAAAAAAGAAGAGAGAGAGATACAAAGCCTGACATGGTGGTACCAGCACAGGGGAGGCTAAGACAAGATGACAGTCACATGTTTAAGCTAGCCTGGGCTACATAGCTAGCCCTTGTCTAAAAAGATCAGAGAAAAGGGAAAGGTAAAGAGTTTTTGTTTGTTTTTTTAACCTTCATGTTCTGTCCTAAAAGGATGTGCAGTTAAACTGTCACTTTGCACTGAACATGTTTTTTGTATACGTGCAGGCGTGTACATGTGCATGTTCAAATGTGTGCCTGTGTGTGAAGGTCAGAGGTCAAACTCAGATGACATCCTTTAGGAGCCATCTATGTTGTTTTTTGAGACAGTGTCTCTTACTGGGGACTGGGGCTGGCCAGCCAAAGGATCCCAGGGATTCTCTGTCTGCATCTTTCCACCACTGGGACTGCAAGAGAATTAGCCACCATGCCTTACTTCATATGTGGGAACCCGGGTCTTCATGAGTGTGCAGTAAGTGCTTAACTTCCCAGTGCGAGTCAGCTTGTGTTAGTGCGTGGCAGCGAGCACATTATAAGGCACAATGTGTCCAGCAGTCAGCCTGTAAAATCTCTCAGAACATGGGAATCTGCGGAGACGGTTCCTGAGCAGTTAGATTGATTTCTTTACTATTTTTTATTTTTTTGAAAATTCTCCAAAAAATAGTTGTTTTCCCAGTGGAAGTGTGAAGGAAAATGGCTGTCACTGGAGCTTTAGAGTTTGCCCTTGTGTCCCACCCCAACTTGTTCTTTAAGGAACTTGAAGCTATCTTACTATTTTTGTTTGGTTTTGTTTTTTAGAGATAGGGTCTCATGTAGCCTAGGCTGACCTTGAATTTGCTATGTAGCTAGGACTAGTCTTGATTTCTCGATCCTTCTGCCTCATCCTCCCAAGTTCTGGCATTAAAAGTATGAGCCACCATACTTGACTCTCAAAATATATTTCTATTTTATATAAAAAATTTGAGAGACAATAACTTAGTGGAATATAGCACTTGCCTAGTGTGCATCAGGCTCGGGTTTGATTACAGCTTCATTTAGTAAAACTTTTAAGAATGATGAGTTCTGAGGCCGGAGAGATGGCTCAGTGGTTAAGAGCACAGAATGCTCTTCCAGAGGACCTGGGTTCAGTTCTAGAGTATCTGATGCCTATTTCTGACCTCTGTGGGCACACATGTAGTGCATATATGTACATGCAAACAAAACACTCATACATATAAATAAAATAAATAAAAAATTATGATTCCTAGGGGGTTGCTTAGTCAGTAGAGTGCTGCCCTGTCCTGTGAGCATAAGTTCCTTCTCCAGATGCACATGAGGAGCCAGGCATGGTGACTGCTCATACAGTCCATTGCTATAGGGCCATGGAGCAGAACTCATGAGCCAGGCAGCCTAACCAAATCATGAGTTTCAGTGAGACTCCAGCTCCAAAAATAAATAAGTAAGTAATGGTGATGGGTGATCAAGGAAGGCTATCTGGTATTGACCTCTGGCCTCCACATGCATATCCACACATACACAGGAGCACACACATACACAAACCCACAATGACCAGTGCATACAACACATACACATGCTGAGCTTCTCACTTTGTAGTAGTAGTAGTATATATATAACTTACTTTTCCCCATAAGTCTATTTAAACGTAACTCTTGCCATGTAAGAGCTATTTAGAAGCTTTTATTGGATCAATTAATATATGCATGAGTAAAAAAATGTTTTTTGAGTTTTGGGAGGTTTTTGGTTGGTTTTGTTTTGGGGTGGGTGTTTGAGACAGAGTTTCACTATATAGCTGTGACTGATCTAGAACTCACTATGTAGACCAAGTTGGCCTCAAACTCAGAGATCCAGCTGCCTCGGCCTCCTCAGTGCTGGAATTAAAGGTGTGTGCCACAATTACTAGCCCTTTAAAAAGATTTTTTTTTAAAGTGTGTGTGTAGGTTGGAGGATAACTGTAGCTGGGAGTTGGTTCTCTTCTACTGATACATCCTAGGAATTAAAATCAGGTCATCAGATTTGAGAACAGTCATCTTTACTCTCCCATGGCTTGGGCACTCTTGCTTCAGTGGACAGAGGCCTTCTGTTCACCTTTCGTGTTTTCCTTCTCTACAGACTCCTCTCTAATGTAGCTTATATGAGCTCTTAATTCTATATGCATCGTTGTAAACATTTAGTAATGTGGTGGTGTTTATCTTTAGTCACAGAATACCTGGTTCCACATGCTGTTGTAGAATTTGGCTTTAGAATCTCCTGGAAATGCCATCTTACTCTGTTTTTCACTGTTTACTAGTTGAAGATCTCTTTATGCTGGATGCAGACTTAGCTAATTGGTCCTAACTGTTACATAGTATTCCATGGTGTACATGGATCTCCATAGCAATGGGTACCTAGGCATCTGTAAACAATACTACCAGTAGCAATCTTGCAGTGTCCAACACAGACTTGTTTTAGAATTCCTTGTTTTAGAATCCGCCCCCCCCCCCCCAGGATTGCCATGATGGCATAGATACTGTTAGGAACTGAATGGATGTATCACTTTATATTCCACAAGCATGGCATTTCTCTGCTGCCCTAATACTTCCTCTACTTTTTGCCATTTAGTAATGTCTCAATGTAACTTATGTAAGGCTCTAATGAGCTGGAACATTTCTTCATGTTTCAGTTAATTGCTTTCCTTCTGTGTGTTGCCTCTGTATGTTCTTTGTTTCCTATAGAAACTGGAAATTATATATGATATAATAATCATAAACTTAATATCTAGACACAGTTGCACAATCCCCAGTGGTTTTGAGCTATAAGAATATCATCTTAGTAACATCTATTAACTTTGTCTATGTTTTTCTTTATTGAATACAAATATTTGAATTTCATGTAGTCAAGCTCATCACTTTTAGCTTTAATATGTTTTGTTTACACTAGTGCTTCTTGGACTTAACATTCCCAGGTTGTCTCCTAGATTTCTTTCTTTTAGTTTTATGAATTTACTTTTCCTGTTAAATTTAATATATGTGAAACCCTTCCTTTCCTCCATTCCCATCCTCCCTCCCTTCTTTTTTTTTTCCTGTGCTAGGGGATCAAATCTAGGACCTTCTGTATGCTGCTAAATAAGCCCTCTACAGCTGAGATATCCTCAATCTCCTGTTGTAATTTTGACTGACATTGTTTTAACTTTTAGGCTAATTTAGCAAGATCTGGCATCTCTCTCTCTCTCTCTCTCTCTCTCTCTCTTTCTCTTTCTCTCTCTCTCTCTCTCTCTCTCTCTCTCTCTCTCTCTCTCACACACACACACACACACACACACACACACTCCACTTATAAGCCTGAAAGAACATAGTTTTGTTTTTTAAGCTAGAGGACATTTTTAAGGATAGTAATACAGTTTCTCACAGTTTAAAAAGAGAACCTGGCTTGGTAGCACATGTTTTCTATTTCTAGTCTTAGATACTGGGGAGGCTAAGGTAGGATTGCTTTATTATTATTCTTTTTATTTCTTTAAGACAGTTTTTGAGACATTGCTTCAGTTTCTAGCACTGGCTGACATAGAGTCCCTATGTAAATCAGGCTGGTCTTGAATTTACAGAGGTCTGCCTGCATCTGCCTCCCTAGTGTTGGGATTAAAGGCCAATGCCACTATACTTAGGTCTTCCTTCCTTCCTTCCTTCCTTCCTTCCTTCCGTCCTTCTTCCCTCACTCCCTTTTTTTTAAAAGATGTATGTATTATGCATGCAATGTTCTATCTGCATGTCTGCCTGCAGGCCAGAAGAGTACACCAGATCTTATCACAAGTGGTTGTGAGCTACCAAGTAGTTGCTGGCAGGATCTCTTGTGAGTTCTGGGTCTACCTGGAAAGAAAGGAAGGGAGGGAGGAAGGGAGGGAGGGACTGGAGAGATGGCTCAGAGGTTAAGAGCACTGGAACTCTGAAAGAGATCCTGCCTCTGCCCCCAGAGTGCTTGAATTAAAGGTGTACACTATCACACCTGGTTAAGTATTTTTTTTCTTAAATTTTTACTGTATATTTGTGTGTGCATGATGTGTGTATGTGGAAGTCAAAGGACAACGTCTGAGTCACTTCTCTCCTTCCTCTTTATGTGGGGTCCAGGGATCAAATTCAGGTAGCTAAGCTGTGTGACAAGTGTCTTTTTCCACTGAGTCATCTTGCTGGCCCATGAGGATCTCTTGAATAGAAGATTTCAAGGCCAGGTTGGATGATAGCATAGTGATAGCCTATCTCAAAAGAAACAAAAGGGGGAGATAACATTTTGTGCAAAAGTATAAAGTATAATTGCCTTCCTAATTCTAAGGGAATTCTTTTCTTAGATGTTCTACTTAAAGACCATGAGATACACTACAGTTACTGCCTGCTTTGCTCTTACCTTTTCTTGTTGTCTTCGTTCATGCTGAACAGTGACAAGTGGCTTTACTGCAGTGAACCTGGTTTAGTTTGCTTAAAACCAAAATACTTCCAGTGCTGAAAACTCAATAGGATATCAAAAGATACCAGATACTACCAAGCATGGTGGCATATGCCTGCAGTCCCAGCAACTTGAGAAGTAGAAGCAAAGGATCCGGAATTGATGGCTATCCTCTGCTACATAAACAGCTCAAAGCCAGCCTAGGCTGTACCATAATCTTCTCTTAAGGAAACAAGAAATAAGAGCATGGGGAAACAGCCACGTTGCTCTCCGTGGCAGAGCAGTAGTCCTGCCCGTCCACAGGAGCCAGCATTTGATCAGTAAGTAGATTCGGGAGTCTGGGATGCAGGTGTGTTGTCAGAGTGCTCACCTGTCATGCATAAAGCCCGCCACTCAATCCTTGCTTATAGTGAACTTAAAGCCAGACTGAGCTACATTGAGACTATGTCAAAAAGCAACTCCCCCCATACACAAAGCAAACAAACCAAAAACCCTCTAAGATTTATTTTGATACTTTGGTGTTGTGTATATGTTCATTTGTCTTTTTGTGGGCTATATGCACAGACACCCAGAGGCATTGGGTCCCCTGGAGTTGTAGTTAAAGTTGTGAGTCCCATGAATGATGGGAACCAAGCTTGGGTCCTCTGCAAAAGCAGAAATTGTTCCTAACCACTGAGTCATCTCCAGTTTTCGGTATTTAGGGTTTTTTTTTTTTTTTTTTTTTTTTTTTTTTTTTTTTTTTTTTTTTTTAGACAGGGTCTTTGTTATCTACCTCTGTCCTGGAACTCAGTGTGCAGACTAGACTGGATTCACATGCACAGAGATCTGCCTCCCTCTGCCTTCCAAGAACTGGTATTAAGGTGTGTGCCACCACTCCCAGCCTACCTTAACACCTTATTTGTCTTGTTCTTTTATTTAAAGAATTGCCTTAAATATATAACTGTGGGTGTCTTATTCATACAGAAATGAGCCACCTAAAATCTGAAGGCTGGTTTTACCAGACTTCTTAAAGTTAATTAGAGTTCTTCCCTGTAAAATTGATGAACCAGGGACCCAATTTTTTTGAAGGGTCACTGCTAGTACTTGGCATTTGTAGGTGTTTTTTTGTACAGAGCATGTAAATCTGAGTACAGCATTTTGGAAGCAGGGTGGAAAAAAAGAGCTGGAATGCCTCACCTTCAGGATAATAGCTTTCCTCCTCCTTCCCCAGGAAGCCTAGTCTGGCCTCAAAACTACCAGCCTTTCTACTTGTGAGTACCAGTTTGAAACCTCTGTGCTGCCCTTGGTGTATCGAACTAAACCCAGAGTCTCTCTAGTCATCTTTCTGGAGAATAAACCTCATAATCTCAGTCAGTGGTCACTAGGAGTCAGAGTAGAAATCTGGGGGTAGAAATTTTTGCCATTCTGCAGTCTGCCTGCTGTCTCCCTTTTCACAGGCATTTCAAGTTCTGGTGTAGCAGGTGCTCTTTGGGCTACCATTCAGCTCCCAAATCATGACGTGGAGACTTAAAATTAGTTATGAATGCTCAACCTTAACTCAACTTGTCCCATTGACTTTTTTTTTCCAGTTTATTTTTTATTAAAAATTGCCATCTCCTCCCCTCCTCCTCCCCCTTCCCTCCCCTCCCCTCCACCCATACCCCCACTCCCTCCCTCTCCAGGCCAAAGAGCCATCAGGGTTCTCTACACTATGTTGAGTCCAAGGTCCTCCCAACTCCCTCCAGGTCCAGGAAGGTGAGCAACCAAACTGACAAGGCTCACACAGAGCCCGTCCATGTCGTAGAGACCGAGCCCATCGCCATTGTCCTTGGCTTCTCGGTCAGCCTCCACCATCAGCCACTTTCAGAGAGTCCGATTTGGTCGCATGTTCCATCAGTCCCATTCCAAGTGGAGTTGGAATGGAACTGATGGAACAGGGGACCAAACCGGGCTCCCTGAATGTGGCTGACGGTGGAGGAGGACTGAGAAACCAAGGACAACGGCAATGAATGTGAACTCTACAGCATGGACGGGCTCACTGTGAGCCTTAACCTTCACCTGGCGATGGATGGAGATAGAGACAGAGCCCCACATTGGAGCACCGGACTGAGCTCCCAAAGTTCTGATGAGGAGCAGAAGGAGAGAGATCATGAGAAAGAAAGTCAGAACCATGAGGGATGCGTTCACCCACTGAGACGGCAGGACAGAACTAATGGGAGTCCCATTGACTTTTATGCCTTAATTAACCTGTTTCTCTTCATCTATGTTTTGATTTGGGGCTTTTTACCTTTCTTTCATTCTGTATGTCCTACTCCATGTCTGGCTGGCTGACCCTGCGTGTCTCTCTCACTTTCTCCCTCATTCTCTTCTTCTCAAGAGCCTAGATTCCTCCTACTACTTATTCTCTCTGCCTGCCAGCACCGCCTATCCCTCCTCTGCCTAGCTATTGGCCATTCAGCTTTTAATTAGACCAATCAGGTGCCTTATGCAGGCAAGGTAAAATAGCAATAAACCTTTCCATTATTAAACAAATGCAACACGACTTTGTATAGTTTTTACATAGTCAAAGTAATATTCCACAACATAAATAAATGTAACACATCTTTACATAATAATATTCTACAACATAAACAAATGTAGCACATCTTTACATAGTTAATGTTTCACAACATTCTGATGTGTCTTAATTCCATTCAATTTGCTTTTTAGTCCCTACAATTTTACTTAAAAAAAAAAAAAAAAACTCTCAGTTTTCAGCCCCGGTTGTCAGGAACTCCCTGTATAGACCAGGCTAGCCTTGAATTCACAGATACCTGCCTGCCTGTCTCATGGTGCAGGGTTAAAGATGTGTGCCACCACACCCAGTAACCAGCACCCACAGTTGTCTTTTTGATTGTCACATATTGTTACATGAATGTGTCTGTATTCACAAACAGAATACACACATAGTCATATTGTACACACACATGCATAAACCCTCAAAAGATAAAAATAATGAATTGATTAAAGGCTCATCTAGGATTAATTTTTCTTGAATTTGAAATGTGTTTGTGCTGAGTCCTTTGGGGTCAGGAAGCTATTGCTCGCCTTGCTTCCTCTTGTGGGTCTGTGTTGATAGTGTCAGTGGAATACCTGCTGGGGCTAGGGAGCTGAAGGCAGGTGTTTGCTCCATGTATTTCACTGAAGTCCACACTTACTTAGTCGATGTCCCATTTCAACTTTTACTACAGTGGAAGAATTGTACGTAGCAAGTTCATTTTAGCTTCTGCTACCCTCTTTGGTTAATGCCCAGGACAGAGATTGCTCAGAGAATAATAACATATTTTACAAGTTAATATACTAGAACTCCAATGTACCATATACAGATGTGGAATCTGATATGTAGAATGGATGTGGCTTACCAGTGTTAATCTTCTGTCTAGGGCTACAGCAGAGTCTCTTCTCTAGTGTTCTTTCCATACCTGTTGTGATAGTCTCCAAAATAGCACTCTGTGGTGCTAGGATTAAACCCAGGGCCTCAGGTTAGGCCAGGGATCTACCACTGAGCTAGACGGTCCAAGTAGTCTGCAAGTGATCTATCCATGGTTTACGTCACCAAATGTTCTTTTAGTTTACTGTTTTGTTGCAGGGTCCCTCTGCAGACCACCCCCCCCCCGAAGAATTCAGCTGCCCACTGGCCCTGACTGAGGAGGGGAAGTGTGCCGCTCTTCACCAGCCAGCCCCAGGGTCCCGAAGACAATCAGACGCAGCACAGCATAGTAGGGAGTCTAGTCAGGCAGGAACTCATTTATTTCCTTACAGCATGCAATTTATAAGGCAAAACCCCACGAATCCCAGAAAAAGCAGAAGGGAAATTAGCCAGTCATCTATGCAATGAACATGTTATTACATACATACAAACACATACATAGTGAACATATGCATACACAGACTGCACAATAACCAGGCCTAATGAGGTGCCACGTCCTGCTCGACATTCAGCTGTGATTTTTTTCTGACTTCATCAAATGAGTAGCTTTTTGTTACCTTCCCATTCTTGAAGAAAACCATTTGGAGAAGATGGACCTCACATTTTGTGAAATTTAAAAGTCATATTTTTCTTCCTTATTGGGGTCTAGTTTTATGTTGATGAATTTTGTTTGTTTTCAAGACAGGGTTCCTCTGTATAGTCCTGGCTGTCCTGGAACTTATTTGTAGACCAGGCTGGCTTCAGAAAACTCTACAGGCCTCTGCCTCCTGAGTGCTGGGATATAAGGGGTGTGCTAGCACTGTCTGACTTATTTTGATGAATTTTAAAACTGTGAAAAATCTATGCTTTATGTTTAAAGATTTTTTTTTCCTCTTGGTTTTTGTACTTATTCTGTAGCTCAGGCTGGCCCTAGAACTATATAGCCAAGACTGGCCATGAAATCAAGGCATTTTTCCTGGCCCAGCCTTCTGAGTGCTAGGATGCCAGTTCTGAGCCACTGCACTAGGCCAGACCTTTTTGTTTTAAAAAAACTTAAATCAAGCATTAAAGGGCTTCTCTTCTACTACTACTGTTCCCTGATTGGTCAGTTCATTGTGGAAAAGGATAGGTTCATTGTTCAATAATTTCAAACCATAGGCACAACAGTGTAAACTATATTTCATAGTTACTGGAATGCACCAGTAAAGCACCTGGCCCTAGGTGCCTCTATTTCTGTGGCCGTACATGAGCTAGTCATTGACTGTGCAGTCTGACCCTACTTTGTTCTATAAAATATCCTTGACACCTATCTCATTTTAATACATGACAGAGCAGATGTGTTTGAAACACTCCAGAAGGAGTGATGTCTGGGAGGAGTACAGTGAGCATGTTCCCCACATGTTCCCTCCCTGCTGAAGTTGCAGCTCTGTGCTTGTAAAACTAATGTCTAGTGTTTCTTCTTTACAGTGTGTGTGTGTGTGTGTGTGTGTGTCTGTAGGTGGGGATATTGGATATTGGGACTGTGAGTGAAATGCCCACAGACTACAGAAGAGGGTCCCCTGGAGCTGGAGTTACAGGTACTTATGAACCACCTGACATGGATGCTTGAGAACCAAACCTGGGTCCTTACCAAGAACAGTCTTTGTTCTTAACTGTAGGTGAACATTACTGTCCTGCCAGTTTCCAAAAAAACACATATAGACTCATTATTAATTATAAATACTTGGCAGATAGCTCACAGTTGTTATTAACTAGCTCTTTTTTTAAAATTGTGTATGTATTTATATGGGTGGCTTTTTCTTGCATGTATTTCTATGCACCATTTTTTTTTTTAAGATTTATTCATTTACTATGTACTCAATGTTCTGCCCAGAAGAGGGCACCAGATCTTATAGACAGTTGTGAGCTACCATGTGGTTACTGGGAATTGAACTCAGAACCTTTGGAAGAGCAGTCAGTGCTCTTAACCTCTGAGCCATCTCTCTAGCCCCTATAAACTAGCTCTTACATTTTAAAATTAACTAATATTTCTTATCTATGCTCTGTCTCATAGTAGTACCTTTTTTCAACATGGCAAGTTCATCTTGCTTCTCTCTGTGTCTCTTTGAGACTCCTTCCTTTTTCTTTGTACTTTCTTTTTGTCTGCAAGTCCAGCCTAACCTCTACCTGTCTGGCTATTGACCAGTCAGCTCTTAACCAATGAGAGTAATACATATTTACAGTGTACGGAAGTCATATCTCCAGCCCACTGTCTACTCTGTCAGAGTCTCTCCTTGTCTGTCTGTCTGTCTTTCTCTTCTCTCTCATTTTTAAAACTTTAAATTTGTTTGCTTGTTTGTTTATGTGGGGGGGATACCCTTGGAAGACAGAAGATGACATTGGGACTCCTAGAGCTGAAGTTATGGGTAATTGTGAACCTTCTGGCATAGGTGCTGAGATTTGAGGTCAGGTCCTCTGGAAGAGCAGCATGTGCTCTTAACTGTTAAGCCATCTTTCCAGCCCATGTTTTAGTATTTTAAAAATGGTGTGGCTATGTGTAAACATTAGACTTTACCGATTAGCAGTATTTATTTTATGTAGAGGTATAAAAAGATTACAATTCTGAAGTGATTAAATGGGAACTCTGATGCATGCTAAGGTGATTGCTGTGCCTGCTTCTGCTGCTGTTCATTATGAATGCAATTTGATATTGCTTTCATTTGCATTTAACTAGTATGGTTGGGAAGAATACAATCATACTAAGCCATTGCTCTTAGCTATTTTTTGGTAAGAAGGAATTCTCAGTCTAAAATTCTTACCTAATTATGTTCTTTAATCCCTATGAAGCTTATTGGTTAAAACTAGATATTATATAGCTAAAATAAAGAATCAAATGTCAAACGCACTTCAGAATCCTTTGAACTCTGCCTAGAAGACCTGGCTCTTGCATCCCAGTTTGCTCAGAGCTCCTGGAATGTTTTTAAGTACCAGGTTCTCCTCTAATCAGAATAATATCACACATGTACAGTTCTTGTCTATTTGTAATGCATTTATACACAATTTCTTATTGATCTTTGCAGCATCTTTGGAAATACAGCTGATGTTATACCCATTACAGGGAGGAAGTGTAGGGGTCTTTAGTCATAGATGAATTGTCCAGGGCTTCTCAGCTCATAAGCCTGGGATATAGGCTCAAGTCCTGATTTTTGTTGTTGTTGTTGTTTGTTTTTTATTTTTTGACACAGGGTTTCTCTATAGCTTTTGGAGCCTGTCATGGAACTAACTCTTGTAGACCAGGCTGGCCTTGAACTCACAAAGATCTGCCTGCCTCTGTCTCCCGAGTGCAGGGATTAAAGGCAAGGGCCACCAACCACCCGGCTAAGGGCCCCTGATTTCTAAATCTGTAGTTATTTTTAAAACTTCCATGCTCTTGAGCCCCTTAAATAAAGAGATCCTTCTAGTGGCTTGTTAGATATAATGAAGTGCTGAGTGAGACCTCATTTGAGATTTGTTGTAACAGGAAGGACCGCTTGTTGGTTCCCTGGTCACCCAGCTAGCTTACACCCGAAATAACCACACAGAAACTGTATTAATTAAATCACTGCTTGGCCCATTAGCTCTACCTTCTTATTGGCTAACTCTTACATCTTAATTTAACCCATTTCTGTATCACCACATGGTTGTGGCTTACCGGTAAGGTTCTGCATCTGACTCTGGTAGGCAATCCATGGCGTCTCTCTGATCCTGCTTTCTTCCTCCCAGAATTCAGTTCCGTCTTCCCTGCCTACCTAAGTTTTTGCCCTATCAACAGTCCAAGACAGTTTCTTTATTAACCAATGAAAGAACACACAGACAGAAGGACCTCCTACACCAATTTGTGGTGCTGGAATTCAAACCAAGGGCCTTGAGCATTCTAGGCAAGCACTTTATCACTGAGCTACATTCTCGACTTCTCTAATGAAAAGTGTAGGTCACAGGCTAGGGATACAGCGTTATTGGTAGAGTGCTTGCCTGATGAGCAAAGCCCTATATTCAGTATTCAGTTCTATACTTAGCACCATACAGCCTCAAACTCAGATAGCCACCTGTTCAGCCTTTAAACCATTGGCATGTGCCACCACACCCAGCATGGCCGTTTGACCAAGATCAAATATAGGATGTTAAGCATAATTTCCATGTGGTTACACATCCTACATGCTATTGAGTATAAAGGTGGTTAACATAGCTTAGGAGGGGCATCTAGAATTAAATTAAAATTACTTGGTTTTAACTGTAATTAGTTTTTTGGGGGCTTTGTTACTTTGGAAATCAGGTTTGGATGGAAGAGAGGGGTACTGTTTGAATTTGAGGCTCCATTCATAGTTTTGGGGTGGTTTGTCTGAGTAAGTATTGCATATATAATATATAGTAGATAAAAGCTTTCCCTAAGGGCGTTTGTGAGTTTCATGGTCTTGCAACTTTTTCTGCCATGTGGGGCCAGACCTTCTTGCCCTGTATACTGATTTGCACCGTTGCACCCAGATGTAAAACTTGGTGCCTCTGATTTTCAGAAAGGCTCTATTCATACAGCACATTGTGGATTTGTATACCTAACTAAAGAAAGGGAGAGAGCCTCGCTTTGCATTAATGCAGACAACTTTCAGCTGTCCCTGGCCTGAGCTCTTCACCCTCACCCAATCCTAGCTTTGCCCTATTGTACTAACTCCTCTTTTCTTCTCTGTCCCTCTCATCATTCTTCTCTCAGTCCCTTTTTGAGATAAAACAACAAATTCTTCCCCTTGTAGAATGCAGAGCAATTTCCTTTTCTTGACAGCTATTCTGGGATCTTGACAGCCATTCTTCAGGGAACCACCCACTCTAAGGGGACTGGACCTGAGAGGTTGGGGCCCATATCAAGGGTGCATATTTTCGCAAAGAAATTTTCTTTCAAGAGGAATTCTGTGTTCACTGTTAGGCTGATAAAATGGAGAATTTGCCATCCTGTTATATAGCAGCTAATACACCGATCAAGTTTTACTAAATTCCCAATAAAGTGTCAGAAGTCTAAAAAACGATTACATCTGTAATTTATTGAACTCATAAACTCTAGTTATCTTTGTTTAATATAATATTCTGTGTATAGAGTATGTTGCTTTTAAAGATACTTGCTTCTTGCATATAGGTCTAACACAAAGGAGTTGTCTCACACCTTCTCTGAACCATTATGTATTTCACTTACGCATAAATAAGTTTAGCTTTTGATACTTGAGTATTTTTGTTAGCATGATTTTTCAGCTCTGACAGTTTTAAGTTATGTAAAGACAATGTGTATGCTTTAGAACTCCATTTGTTTTCAGAAGAAAACCTTTATTTTTTTATATTTATTTAGTTTTTGTTGTTGTTGTTGTTGTTGTGGGGTTTTTTTTTCCCTTCCAAGATAGAATTTCTCTGTGTAACTGTCCTGGCTGTTCTGGAACTTGCTCTGTAGACCAAGCTGGCCTCAAACTCAATGATCCACCTGTCTCTTAAAGGTGTGCATCACCACCACCTGGCTAGTTAGTTTTTTGTTTGTTTGTTTTTGTTTTTGTTTTTGTTTTTTGAGACAGGGTTTCTCTTTGTAGCCCTGAACTCACTCTGTAGACCATGCTGGCCTCCGGCTTAGAGATTCACTTGCTTCTGCCTCCCAAGTGCTGGAATTAAAAGTGTGCACTACCATCACCCAGCGAGGAATGCTTTAATCCTTTAATGCTTGTATTTATGACTCATTTTGCCTGTAAATGACTGAATCTTTGGTTGTTCTTATCTGAAATATGGATCATATTTTTTCCTATTTTTAAAAATGTCAGTGTCAGCCGGGCGGTGGTGGCGCACGCCTTTAATCCCAGCACTCGGGAGGCAGAGGCAGGCGGATCTCTGTGAGTTCGAGACCAGCCTGGTCTACAAGAGCTAGTTCCAGGACAGGCTCCAAAGCCACAGAGAAACCCTGTCTCGAAAAAAACCAAAAAAAAAAAAAAATGTCAGTGTCAAAAAAGGTTATAGGGATTTTACTGTTGTAATATATTAATCCTTTTCTGAATTTATAAATAAAATTTATGAAATTGCTTTTTTTCTTGCCATGTATCAGCCCAGACTCACAGATTGTTTCCCTTATAGGTAATAGAGAAAAGGAAAACCCAGCCAATGATTATGTGATAATATGGAAGTATGGAAGAAGATGGGAAAAAAACTGTTTAATGGGTAAGGAACAATGCTATGGTAAAATCTTATTAATGAGAATCATTCCTGATGATATGACCAGCCTGTCTTTGGTTAATTATGATCTGTGTCTTAGTGGTGTTCTGAACTTCTGCTCCCAGCACCCAACCTGGCACATTTTTCATACCATAAATTAAGAGGTGGTACACTCGTATTTAAAGATAAAATGGACCTCGAGACCAGCAAGAATACTGAAAAGAGGTCTGAAGTTGATTGGTTGTTGACTAAAGACTGCACTTGCCATGGCCTGTCAAGAGTGATTACCTACCCTTCTTTTTCTCTGAATACTGCCAGCTGCTGTGACAACAGGCTCACCATGGGGGTCTTGTTCACTTCAGCAACTGCAGATGTGTGTCAGGCAGTATTCAAATAAAATTTCAAAAGCCCATATATTTTTATTGTCTAGAATTCAGATATTCTAGATAACCAAAACTGTCCATGAATGTTAGGTCTCTACCAGAGTCTAGAGTTTATGCGGCATTTATTAGATTAGGGCAGCTTTCTTCTCTGTCTAAAGCACTGGTTCCCAGCCTTCCTAATGCTGTGACCCTTTAGTACAGTTTCTCATGTTGTGCTGACCCCCAACCATAAAATCATTTTTGTTGCTACTTCATAACTATAATTTTGCTACGATTATAAATCATAATGTAAAAAATACCTGACATGCGACTCCTGTGAAAGGGTCATTTGATAACTCCAAGGGTCATGACCCACAGTCGAGACCGTTGGTCTAGTGGTCGAAAACATGAGCTTTGGTCCCAGACTACTTTGGGTCAGTTGCTTTTAGCTTGCTTGGGCAAGTTGGTCTCTGAGCTTCAATTCTCCAGCTTAAAGTTAGAGACAATAAAATTTTTATAATATGTTGATGCTGAGGATTAATTAGTCCATATGAAAAATGCACAGTAATGCCTAGAACACAGTAAGTACTTGGTAAATATCATCTCCATGGGATCACTCTGTGATGTTGCACTTTGGGAGTTAGCCCATCTTAGGGAAGGCTAGTACTGAGGACAAAAGATTCTTTATGAAAGTTTTTGTTTTAGCCTAGTTTCTTTTCTCTTAGAGTGTGTTGCTCAACTGTGAGAACAGAGTTATCCACCTCCTGCTCTTACTGCATATCTTATGGTGTATGTGAATAAACAGCCATTTTCTGGCTATATATAATAGTTCTACCTCAGCTTGTGTCACCTGCTGGTGTCATGCACCAGTTTCCAGCAGTCGGGAGGCTGAAGAAGGATCATGAATTTGAAGCCAAACCTCAGCTCCATAGTAAGATACTACCCACCCTATGCCCCCCACAAAAAAAAAAGAGAGAGAGAGATTCTGTCTCTGCAGGATGTATGTAGTTTTTCTTCTTTCAAGATAGCTATGCCAGATTTTTGGTTCAGAGCATGGCAGCCTCGTTGAACAAAAGAGCACCCCTGAAATTTCCTTTTTTTTTTTTTTTTTTTTTTTTTTTTTTAGACCTACTGGCCTTGAACTCACTATGGAGCTGAGGGTGACCTTGAACTCCTGATCCTCCAACCTTCACCCCAGTGCTGGGAAGCAGGTGTATAGCACCATGCCCCTACTTTTGAGTTTCTTTCTTTTTATTACAGTATTTTTGTACCTTTGAAAATGTGAGTGAGTGTGTGTGTGTGTGTGTGTGTGTGTGTGTGTTGCTTACATGTATCTGTTTACCATGTGTGTGCTTGGTGTTCATGGTCGCCAGAGTAGGGCATCGGATCTCCTGGCACTGGAGTTATAGGTGGTTGTGAGCTACTATGTAGGTGTTTGAAACAGAACTCAAATCCTCAGGCTGAGTAGCAAGTGCTACTCTTTGTCATGGAGCCAGCTTTCCAGCCCTTCAGATTGTCTTTGATGTCTATCCCATTGCTTGTCACCTCTTGCTGAAATCAGTAAGTGGTACTCACACCTCCTGCCTACTCAGGAGTGTGTTAATAGTGATTCCTTCTCAGGTCTCTGAGGGAGTTGAAGACCAGAGAGTTATAGATTTCCTTGTTTACCAGACACAGAAAGGGAGTTATGATAGAAGGTAAATTAGGTACAAGACTTTGGACTCACCAAGATAGGAAAGATATGGAGTATTTTCTCATAATTTGTCAAATGCAAATTGACTAGACATTGTTGATGTACTTATTGCTTGTATATATTATATATAGCTCTTGTAACTACTGTATATAGTTTTTCTTATATTAGTTATAGCCTTTTTAATTTTAGATAAAAAAGTGAAATATAGTGATATTTTATTTGTTTTAATAAAGGAAGTTTGCTTAAAGATCAGAAGGGCAAAGCTAAGCCACTAGAGGTCAGGCAGTGGTGGCACACGCCTTTAATACCAGGATTTAGGAGACAGAGGAAAAGAATCTCTGTGAGTTCAAAGCCACTCTGGTCTACACAAGATCAATGCAGAAACAAATCCAAGTGGTGGTGCCCCATCTTTAATCCCAGTACTAGGGAGTTATGCCTTTAATCCCAGCACTAGAGGGAATATAAAATAGGAGGAAAGAGAGATTCAAGCTGCTTAATCTACTTAGTCTGCAGTCGGCTCAGCCTTGGTAGAGGTAAGACTTCTCTAGTGGCTTGGTTGCTTTGCTTTGCTTTTCTGATTTTCAGGTTGAATCCCAATAGCTGTCTCTGGGTTATTATTTGTGCTACAGGTTTTTATATTTTTTACTACTACTACTACTACTACTACTATTATTATTATTATTATTATTATTATTATTATTGTGGTAGAGTACAAAGGATTAAGAGGAGATTGCTTGTCATATCGCTCAGTACAAAATTTAATAGTCTCGTTGAATGCTTTCCCTTTGTGAATGAGCCTCTCCATTTTCCATTTTTAGGCAGATGAGTAAATGCCTTGTAGCCACCTGTCACTTTAGCAGTAAGATAAATAACCAGTTGAAGGATGCACATGTAGAGAATCACACCTGATCCTTTTGTAGTTGAAGGTGGCAGTCACTGAGCATTTGCTGTGAAGCCAGCAGATTCCTACCAGCTACGCATCCCAGCCTGTGATTCACAGCCACAGGCCCACATTCCACACTTGGCACAGTTTGCTCCTACCATCTTCAAAAAGACTCTAGATGCTCACTAGGCCCCCTAGGTAGATCTGCTACTGTGATTCCGTGTCCCCAGTGAAGCTGTACCATTTGAAGTACATTTCTGTGGATCTTCAAAGTCTTTCTCTGGCAAATTCTGCTTGATTTTTTTCTGTTCACCCAGCAGCTACTGGAGCGTGCAAAGCAGAGGCTTTCAGAAACAGGATGCTCGAGAGGCTGCCCAAGCGTTGGAGCTCCAATACTACAGGCTGTCGTTGAAAATCATAACCCGTAGTCATAGCTCAGTGGCATGGTAGGTTTTGTGGAACTAAGTGGTTGGGTTTCATTTGAAGAGAACTAGCAAGAACCCTGAGTAATTGTTTACCCAGCCTTTGTTACCTGTACCGTTTGACCAGTAGGAAGGGGAGTTTGTGAGGTCTGCCGAAAGGACCTTAGCAGGAGGTGGCTAGTCAGGGTTAGTGTGCTCTCAGTGTCTTCTGACTGTAGGAAATAACTGAGGAAGTAACTGTTTCCTGAGCTCTGTTGGTGCCAGGCATTGCTTGAAGCATTTCTTACCTGTTAACTAATTGAATAATTTAACAATTCTATGTATACTCACAGGAATATTCTTTCTGTTTCCTGAAGAAACTGAGGTCTGGAGACACTGCCTGTCGGTCATATAAAGCTAACAGGAAAGTGATAGAATCCCAAACTAGCTAGCTTAGCTTGACCTCACTACTGTGCTGATGCTGTTTGGTTCATTTGCAAATTAACATTTTCTCTATTCACATTTTATAGTTGTAGGACCAGAAAATTTTTAAATTAAAAAGTACTTTTAATTTCTCATAATAGTATACAAAAGAAAACTCTCGCAGAAAGCCCAGCACCGGTGCTCCAGCTCACATGGGAGGCTCCCTAGAGCGCTATGCTCTAGAGTCATAGAACCAGAGGCTGGCAGGCTCTCCAAGCTTGCTGCTGCTGCTGGTTTGTTTTATTTTCAAGACAAGGTGACAGGGTCTCACTATATAGCTCTAGCTGTCCTAGAACTCACTATGTAAAACAAGCTAGCCTCAAACTCACAGAGACCTGCGTGCCTCTACCTTCTGAGTGCTGGGACTAAAGATGTGAGTCATCATGCCCAGCCATTGTTTTAACATTTATTTTATTTGTGAGTGTGAATGTGTACACATGCATGAAGAGCTCAGAAAACAACTTGCAGAGTTGGTTCTGTTCTTCCATTATGTGGGTCTCAGGGATTGAACTCTGGTGCTCGGGTTTGTCAGCACCTTTACCTCCCTAGCCATCTACTCAGCCTGGCTATTTATTTATTTATTTATTTATTTATTTTTGAGTCAAGAAGAAACTATATATTTAATATAATAAATATATGAAATATAGTAATAAATACACTCCATAAATACTAGTAATAAATTCACAAAATATAGTGATTCTTCTATTCTAACAACCACATCTGTTTTAAAAGGATGACAAGTACACGTGCCCAAGACTTTATTCTTGGATGCTTTGACCTGTGTCAGCGGTTTCTGGTGATTTTAATTTCATGGATCTTTTAAGTACGCACAGTAACTACAACCTATTGTTTGCAAAACAAAACACTTTAACATTGAGAATGTTGGAGATAAAATCTCTTTGTAAAGAACCAGTGTTTTCCAAGGACAGGCACATCCTGGCCAGTGAAGACTTGTGGTCAGATTCTCATTTATCTGGGTTGCTGGGGTCAGATTCCATTTGGAGTTAGGATGGATTACCTTGGACCAGATGACCAGTGCAGTATAGCATCCTCCTGTCCATCCAAAGCATGCACAGGGATATGAATGGGCAGAACACCTGCTGTGGACATTCCCATCCTGTCTGACCACCTTCTTTATTTTTTTTTTTAATTATTATTTCAGATGTACACGTTTTGCCTGATGTTTGAATGTTCATTGCATGTGTGTCTGGTGTCCTTGGGGGCTAAATGAGGTTACTGGATCCCTTGGTTATAGATGGTGTGGGTGCTGGAAATGGAACTTGTGTCCTCTAGAAAAGTAGCGAGTACTCTTACCTGCTGAGCCATTTCTCCTTTTTTGTTCTAAAAATGACCTGAGTGCTGTTGCTTCTAGGCTCTTTAGGGTTTCCCCAGAGGTATTCTGGTTCATACAATGCTGTTAATAAATTAGATACCCTTCTGATATCTGACCTTCCTCTTCTAAAAAGAGCCTCCACATCCAGGGGACACTCCCTCCCTCCCTCCCTCCCTCTTTCCCTCCCTCCCTCCCTCCCTCCCTCCCTCCTCTCTCTCCCTCCCTCCCTCCCTCCCTCTCTCCCTCCCTTCTCTCTCTCCCTCCCTCCCTCCCTCCCTCCCTCTCTCTTTCCCTCCCTTCCTCCTCCCCTCCCTCCCTCCGTCCCTCCCTCCCTCTCTCTCTCTTTCCCTCCCTTCCTCCTTCCCTCCCTCCCTTCTCTCTTTCCCTCCCTCCCTCCCTTCCTCCCTCTCTCCCTTCCTCCCTCTTTCCCTCTCTCTTTTCCTCCCTTCCTTTTTCCTTTTTGGTTTTCTATACAGGGTTTCTCTGTATAACAGCTCTGACTCTTATTTTGACTAGATATTCTTTTGCTCTTAGAAATATCGTGTGTGTGGAGAGGGCGTAGTGCCTGCTATCTCCATCTACTAGAGAAGAACCTCTAGCTGCCCACACCATTTTGCTAACAGCACTCCCTCTATTGCTTTTTTAAGAAAAATTTTGTTTTTATTTTGTCATCTATTGTCAGAGGCTACTCGTTTGTTCCTGGCTGCCCAGACCCAAAATAATCACTCAGAAACTATATTATTTGCAATTCTGTTTGGCCAATAGCTTAAGTATATTTCTAGCTAGCTCTTACATACTAAATTAATCCATTTCCATTATTTTATATTTTACTATGAGGCTTGTGCTACCAGCAAGGTTCTGGCTGGTGACTCGTGTCTTTCTCCTCTAGTGGCTACATGGCATCTCTCTCTGACTCTGCCTACTCTCTCTATATATCTCTTTCAGCCTGGTTTTACTCTGTTAAGCCATTGGCTGAAAGCAGCTTCTTTATTAACCAATGGCAATAAAACATATTCACACCATACATTATCTCCCACATCACAACTCAGAGTCTTTATATGTAGAATAGGCTGGTGCACACATAAATTTTTAAGACAATTTGCATGGCATTGGAGATAAGAGGAAATGACAGTTACCTTGGAATCATTTACCTTACTACTGAGAAGAGCTGTATTTATAAGTTGAAAGTACCTGTATCTGATAGACTAGTGAGTAACAGGAGCTAAGCTCAGAGGAGGACACTAGCTTGTGGACCTTCAACTTAGTGATGGCAATAGCCCATCTGTCTTTGGAGGCAGTTTTTAATGGAAGAAAGTGTTTTGAGTGGAAACTTTTCCTTGAAGGTGTATAAGGTAGAGCCCTTCATTGGGGGAGCTATGCATCTATTCATGGAAAGGCGACAGAAATCTAGGGGATGAGAGCATTCCAGTTTGTTTTAAACAGGACAGACTCCATGTTTACCAGTCAATGTGTCTTGTTTCAGGGCCTCAAATCTTGTGAAGACTTTTAGTGTTCCTTAAGTGCCCAGAAGTTCCTTCTCAGCTTCCTTCAGGCACACTCTTCCTGCTCTTGGCCAGTCCTGTTTTATCCATTCAATTGTGTTGTTGAATAAGGTTTCCTTTATTTCCTGTACCATTCCTTAGCTTACCCTCTGGTTTTTCTCTTAGACAAACAAATCAGTGAAAGGCTGAATATTGTATTGTTTTACCATTATGCTACAATCAATGAAAATTCAGAGAGGTTAGTGTTAAGACATTATAGCAAGCAAAAGACTGTCTATCATGATGCGTGTGCTACATGCTTCACATGTAGTTCTCTTCGATAGTCTGTGGTTCATCAAAAGTGTTTCAAGAAATCTCTGAAAGATTTGACTACAAAAAAGGAACAGTGGGGGCTGGAGAAACGGCTCAGTGTTAGTAGTGTTTGCTGCTCTTCCATTACCCACATGGTAGGCCACAAGTCTCTACCCTCTTCTAGTCTCCACAGACATGTAGACACATAGTGCACATACATATATATATATATATAGACAAGACACTTATACACACATAAATAAATAAAATTTAAAACTTTAAATGTAACCAATAGAATAGACTTGGTAGGGTCTGTGGGGATTGTGTTGAAGACATCCCATTTGCAGCAGGTCATGTTGAACATTCTGCAGACAGAACTGTTCTGAGTCTGCAGCTGCCTGGGGAACCTTCCTGAGTTCCTCCAGCATCACCTTTGTGATGAACCCATCATGGCATGGCACACTCGGAGCTGGGTTGACTGTTCAGGGTCATCCTTTAGATCTTAAAACAACAGTTGTATTTGCATTTCAGTGCTTCTCATTTTCCAGTAACCTAGCAAACCTAAAGTGCAATCAAATTTTCTGATTTTTCTGTCATACTACCTTTCTGGGTTTATTGTTTTGTTTTGTTTGTTTGTTTTTTGTTTTGTTTTTCAAGGCAGGGTTTCTCTGTGTAGTTCTGGTCTTTCAGAATCTTTTAATGGTGATGTTGATGACTTGAACACTCCTCTGGGTTGACTAACACTTCCCTTACATGCTGAGTGTGGCTTTGTCATCCTTCCATCTACTCATCCATTCATTCAGAAGGCCTTATTGAGCCATCACCTTTCTGGGAAATGTCAGATAAATGTAACACATGGCAGCTCCATAGCAAGCTGTGTTCTGTAACCTAAGGAATACCTGGACAGTGGGAAGAGACGGCATAATACTCTTTCTTCTGGTATCATCTTTCCATTTCTACTGTTATTTTTCCCTCTATTCATCCATTCTCTCTCTCCCTCCCTCCCTCCCTTTTCTCTCTCTCCCCCCTCCCTCCCTTTTCTCTCTCTCTACCCCCTCTCTCTCTCCCTCCTCTCTCTCTCTTTCTTTCT
The DNA here is from genome assembly GCF_903992535.2 of Arvicola amphibius. Lineage (NCBI taxonomy): Eukaryota > Metazoa > Chordata > Mammalia > Rodentia > Cricetidae > Arvicola > Arvicola amphibius. The sequence goes on along the minus strand of NC_052055.2, from coordinate 70,063,246 downwards.
TTGTTTCTTTCTTCATTTTAGAGGTGGTTGACTTAGGGCCTCTTACAGCATAGACTGGCTTCAAACTTGAACTTGCTGTGTATGAGACTGGCTTGAATTCCAGATCCTCCTATGTCCACCTGTCAAGTGCTGAGATTATGGGAATGTGCCACCACTCTCCTGCTTAAGTAGTGAAGCACAAAATGCTCCCAAATCAGGCTACCTGAATTTTTACTTTCTTTTTTTTAAAACTTTACAGTGATGTGAAAGCAATGCATATTACATAGAGAAACTATACTTCAAATTTATGTGTTGCTCTTTTTCTGGACTAGCAATCTTCTCTATTAACAACTTGGACAGTGGCAACAAACCACAGCTCCTAGTCTACCACGTGATCATGAGAGTGACAGGCCTGTGTGCAGATGATGAGATGGCTCGGTAGACAAGGTGCTTGCCATTCCAGCCTGCTGATCTGGGTGAGATTGTGAAAATCCTCAGTTAAAGGAGAGTCTGACTCCTGAAAGTTGTCCTCTCACTTCCTCATTCACACCACGGCATACACATGCACACACACAGATACAATAAAAGCCAAACAAGAACCTGCACACTAGAGAACACCATGCTCTCAGCTGTGACATCACGTGCATCTGATATCACACACCACTCTGATTAATAACCAGGGTTTTCTGTATGAACTGTCAGCACATTCTTCATCATTTGTTGGGTGGTAGGTTTTGTTTGTTCTTTCAGTTTGAATTATGTGTCTGGGTGGGGTGTATGTGTGTGTGAAAGTGCTTTTAGAGGCCAGAAGGTGTTGGATCCCCTAGGGCTAGAGTTAGATGGTTGTGAACACCTGCAATGTGTCTTAAGAACCAAACTAAGGCCTCTGCAGGAGCAGTACTTGCTCTTAACTACTTATTCATCTTTCATGTTTTTTGTTTATTTACACATCTGTGTGTGTGTGTATACATGTGTACGTAAGGAGGCCAGAAGACAGCTGAGGTTGATGTTGGATGTTTTCCTTAGTTATCTTCCACCTAGAGACAGGGTCTCTCACTGAACCAAAGTTCACTATTCTAGCTAGCCAACTTACCCAAGTAATTCTGGATACACCTCTAGAGGCCTCCATGCCCATTTTTACATAGGTGTTGGGGATCGGAACTCCATGCTTGTATCTCCCGTATCTTCTCCTTTCCCCTCCTCCTCGTGCTCTCTTTTTTAAGAAAGACTAATTCTGTAGCCCAGGCTGTCTGAGCTGTTCAGATACTACAGGTGTCAACTACCACACTCAGCTGCAGTTGAACTCTCAAGAAAGTATCTTTGGGCAACATTGTATAAGCTCATTGGAGACAAAAGGAGTCAAATTACTTTAGAAAAGAGTTCATGGAGAGACTATGGTTGGGGCCAACAAAATTTGCACAGCTCACGTTGTCCTAATCCGAGTGCTGTAGTGATGGGAGCGGAAGAGTACAGTGGGTCACCGAAGAGACATGCAGACCAAGCTGGCTAGACGTAAACAGCCTAAGTCAGCTAGAAAAGAAACCAGAGGGGATATTTTTATTATATTGTAGCAAAACATTTTATAAAATACATCACGTGAGGACATTAACTATAAATCTTATGTATGAAAAGACATTTGAAACAAAAGACATGCCACAGAAAAAGATTTTGGTAATACCTCTGTCTAGCAAGTGTTTGTATACAGCTTGTATAAAGAATGCTAATTATTTAATGAAAAAAAAACAACCCAACTGAAAACAATTGCTTGATCTCTTGGACTATGAAATGTTTGTTTCTACTAATATTTAATCTCTAGTACTTACAAAGTAGTTTCATTTTTAGTTCTGGCAAGTTCTTTTGTGACTGGCAGGAATAGTGGTGAGCATGCTTTATCAGCTTACAGAAGACAAAAGAAAATACTGATCAATTAGGCATGTTTGTATTGTATTCTAGTACTTAGGAGGCTGGCTATATAGGAGACCTTGTCTCAAATATATAAGTAAAGAAAGAAATGAAATACATTTAAAAACTCTAAATCAGATAGTGAATAATCATATTTTTTTAAATTTTTGTTTATTAATTCCTTTGAGTATGCCACCTGTATGTATGGCTGTGTGCCTTGTGTGTGTGGTGCCTGAGGAAGTCAAAGGAGCTCATCAGACTCCCTGACCTAGAGTTACAAGCCATTGTGAGCCACCGTGTGAGTGCTGGGAATCAAACCCAGGCCTCGGGAAGAGCAGCAAGCACTCTTACTCTTAATCACTGAGCCATCTCCCCAGTCGTGGTTTTTTATTATTATTTTTATTATTATTACTATTGTTTTATTTTTTAGACTATAAATTCATGGCTTCTTATTCATTGTTATTACATATATATATGCATATGTGTGTTTATGTTGTGTGCATAATATGTGTATGAATACATGTATTTCTAAATACTTAAGTACAATGTGCTCACTTGTATAATGTTACTTGTATACATGTTGTGTATGTTTCAATGTTGACCATTTGGAATTACAACTAGTTGGTATGCTCTTCCCTAAGGAAGACTATTTCCTATTTTCATTCTTTAGTTGCTTATAGTTTTTGTGTAGAGTTCAGGACTCCTGCCCCCGACACACACACACACACACACACCCACACACACACACACTAGCATGTCTAGTGTTGTCCTGGTTCAGATCACGTTTAGACAGTCATGTTAGTAATAGACTTTATGGATTTGAGGGGGGGAGTTTATTTTTGTTTTGTTTTGTTTTGTTTTGTTTTGCCTTAGACAGGGTCTCCCTGCATAGCCCTGACTGTCCTGGAGCTCACTATGTAGATCGGAGTGGTCTCAAACTCACAGAGATCCATTTGCCTCTGCCTCTTAAGTACGGGGACCCAGCATACCCAGTTTTTCAAAGCCAGTTTTGAAATCTGACACACAACTTAGTCATGTACCAGCAATACAACTTGGGAGAAGATTCTTTACTTTTTCTAAGCCTACTTATGCCACCAAGCCTAAATAACCTAAGTTCCATCTCTGGAACTACGTGGTAAAGGAGAGAACCAGCTCCTACAAGTGCCTCTGACCGCCACACATGCCCTGTGGCACATGCTTGCCCCACCACAAAAATAAATACAAAATAAATAAAAGCATAATAAAAAATAGATCACATAAAAAGGGATATAGTCCAGTACTTCAGCAGCTTGTCATGGGAAGTAAATGATACTTAAGTTTTAGAATAGTTCCAGGATGTAGTTTTTGCTAATTGAGAATATGTTTAATCATTTATAATGCCAGTAATTACATGAATGTAGAAAAGCATCTTTCCCTGACTAAATTTATCTGTGTTCTACGTGGAGAGTGTGGATGGAGAGCTACCTAGTCTGAAAACGCAGCTGGCTACAGGCCTCTTACTTACAGTCCTCTCAGGCCATTTCCCCAGTGCAGTCATAACTAGGGTCTGGACCTTAATGCTGGAAGTTCAGAGCCTAAATTTTGTGAAAACATGATGTGATGACCAGCTTTCTTGGGAACAGACACATGTGGTCATAATCACAGAGTGAAGATTCATTTACAGTGAGGAATGGGACTGTTAAGCACACTGATCCTTGAGAGTGGTGGTTATTGCATTCTGTCCCCGAAGGCTAGCTCTATGGAAAATCAGTTTTGGTTTTCTGCACAAGGAGTAAGTGCAGAGAGAACCTTGCTGGATGGTTTTAGTGACCGACTCCATCAGACTCTTTTATGCTGTCAGCAGGCTCAGTCCTGTAGGAGGAACGCTGACCAGTTAGTGCAAAGACTTTCTGTACACACACTGGTGACCACCAGCCTGTGGTTAGGCATAGGCTCATAGTCCTTTACAGTTACATTCTCTCTCATTCTCTCTGCTGTCTAAAGTTGTGCCTGGATCACTTTGATCGGTTTGGGGGTTTACAGAACTCTGAAGTCAAAGTCAATTAGATGTCTGACATCTTGTTAATACTAGACCGCAGTGTTTTGCTATTTTTTTAAAAGATTAATTATTGTGTGACCATTACATAACTTTCTTCATTCTCAGGTGGTAACCTAAAGCTGTTATTGTAGAGCATTTTATGTCATTGCTATGTATAAACATAAAATACTCATGCTGTCTCTGTTGTAGGAGGCTGCTTGTTTGTTCCTGGCTACCCAGATCACGAAATAATCACTCACAAACTATATTATTTGCAATACTGTTAGGCTAATAGATTAAGGATATTTCTGGCTAACTCTTATATCCTAAACTAACCAATTTCTGTTAATCTGTATATCGCCATGTGGCTGTGGCACACCGGCAAGGTTCCAGCTGGCAGCTTGTGCCTTTCCCCACTGGCGGCTACATGGCATCTTCTGACTCTGCCTTCTTTCTCCCAGCATTCAGTTTAGTTTTCCCTGCCTAGCTCTGTTCTGCCCTGCTGCTATAGGTCCAAAGCAGTTCTTTGTTAATCAATGGTAATCACAGAATACAGAGAGGAGTTTCCCTCCCTCCCTCTCCCCCCCCTCTGTGTGTGTCTGTGTCTGTGTTTATATACACTAGGGTTTAGAACCTTGGACCTTGTGCTTGCTAGGTAAATAACAGCTACATCTGCAGTCTCTCTCCCTCCACTTGTCTCTCCTTCCCTTCGCAGGAACTTGCTACCTAGACAAGGCTGGCCTCAAGCTCATAGAGATCCACCTGCCTCAGCCTTTCAAGTGCCAGAGTTAAAGGTGTGGACTGCCGTGCCTGACTTCTTGAATCTTGACTATGTTCAATGGTTTTATGATGGTTAGTCTCAGTTGTCACCTTAATGAGAGATCTAAAATCACCTGGGACAGAAGCTTCTAGGCTTGCCTGTGAGGGATTATTCTGATTAGGTTCACTGGGTGCCACGATCCCCTGTGCTGGGATTCTGGACTGTATAAAGGAAAGCAGAGGGAGCACAGTAAATATAAAGATCAATCACTCTGTCTTCCTTACTTGGGATACAATATAAACCATCTGCTTCAACCTCCTGCCACTTGGCCTCCCTGCCATATGATCTCTACCATGGAACTGTGAGCCAGAACAGGAAAAATATCTGTACAAACAAATCACTTAATTAGTCCTCCCTCCGCCTTTTCATTCAAGCCCACCATGTTTGGGCCCTCCTCTGGGTTGGTATCCCCAGGGATATAAAATAATAGCAATATTTTACTCTGCCAAATTAGGTAGCATGTTTCTAATCTGTAGTTCCTTCAAAGCAATTTAGTTCTTATTTGCTGTAGTAATTTCTTCAAATGATATATGGAGTGAAGATATATAGGTTTGTACAATTTATTGGTATTGTTTATTTAATTATTATATAATAATAAGCTATTATTTAGCCAACCATTAACTTAAAGATAATAAGCAGGACCTGTAGACTGCTTGTCTAGAATCTGAAGGGCCTGGTTGTGGTTCATAGTACCACAGACAAATAAGAAAGGTAAGAATAAGGGTCAGTGAAGTAGCTCAGTGGTGAAAGTATTTACAATGCAAGCCTGATGACCTGAGTTCAGTTCCTGTGACCCCCAGTGGAGGAGAAAACCAGCTCCAGAAACTTTCCCAGGTTCTAGACACATCGTTCATGCACACAATAATGATAGGAACTAAAATAAGTTAATAGGGATAAAAGGTTCAGACAACATGTGGTGCATACACCAAAAGTTTAATTTTAGAATAATTACCCCTCTTAACTGTTATATTCTGTATTTAATTAGGCATAGCGTTGCACTCCTGTAGTCTAGATACTCAGGCTGATACAAGAAATAACCTGGAGTCTGGGGTTTGGGGACTGGACTAGGCAACTAGTCTTCACAAATAATCAGATAAAGTCTCAAAACTAATGAATTTTCTTGTTTTTTTATTTGATATTTGTTACAAATATGCATCATTGATGTTATTATTTGGTCAGTATCTAGAGGCAAATAGGGATGTTGAAAAAATGAAATCAACAAGATTCATGTTTTGCATTCTCATATCTTTTACTTGTCATGGCCAATGTCATGAGTGCTGTCAGCACTACAGCTCAGCTCCTCCTCCGTGGGGTCTCAGGCCAGGCCTCACACGGCTCCCTCTTCCTCTTTCTGCCTGTATTTGCTCACGTAGTGGCCTGTCCCCCAATTCTGCTTTCTGATCCCTGCTGTGGTCAGTGAACCCACACTAAGTTATTAGCAGCTGATTGGCTTGTTTCCCTAATAGATTATATGTTTCCCTTGCTACAGACTTTGACACCTTAACTTAATGGTAGAACTGGCTGGCAATGCAGAAGCTGTTTTTGTTGTTGCTGTTGTTTTGTTTTGATTTTTTGAAACAGGAGCAGAGGTGCTTGTGGAACTTGAACCACAAGAATATTGCCTACGTGTATTGCCTTTGTGTGAGAGCCGGGCCAGTCCTCACCTCGTGGGCCTGCTCACTGTACTGTGTTCATAGTACACAAGGGATAAGAGTTCATGCACAGTTCATGTCTTTGACACCCTTCTGTGTCTTACTGAAAGAAGACCCCTTTCTTTTTCCACCACACAGCACATTCTGCAGATTCATTGTACACCCCCGCTAAAGGCCGAGCTGAGGCTAACTCAGCCTCTTTAATTCAACTGCACTGAGTTTGCTTTTGACATCTTAATTGGACTTTTACTATCCTTGCTCTGTGTTGCTATTAAATAATTTTGAAAGACTTTAGAAAAATAAAAAAAATTGGATAAAACCTTTTAATTTCTTTTGAAAAGCTCACTCTAAGTTTAACATGTTCTTTAATTGCTTAACAGCTCATTATGAATGCCTTGTTGAATGATGTTCTCTGAATGAAGTCAGGACCAGCTTCTTGGTTCCTATAGGACTCCAGACTCTGTAGAGGCCCCAGGAGAAAGCCTGCCTCAGAGACAGGGCCATTGTTAACCAAGTCTACCATGGTCTTGATTGCATCAGTGACTTATAAAGTATAGGGAGTTGTAAACAGTCTCTTCACTGAGCCTCCCCTCCCCTCACTGATTCTCCTTCCTAAGTGCCTGTCCCTCCCTCTGTCCTTCAGAGTGGTTAGTTGAGTATTAGGGGAAAAAAATACTGACCGCTAAAGTGGACTGTTATTGGAGCTGTCCTTTGGGGGAAAGACAGTCTTCTCAAAAATTCACTTCTATGAACAACTATTGGAACTGGCCCCTGGGAAGAAGAGAAATTACCTTGCTCCTTGGTTGATATGAAATGTCAGATGATTGACACTTCACTGATGGAAGCTCAGTTGTTTTTCCACTCCGCTTACTGCTGAAGAGTGCTGTACTTTGTCACTTATCGACAGGGAATTGGAATGAGGAGAGGGCTCTTTTAGAAATAACTAGTTTTTAAAAACAAAATTTCTTAGTGTCATTAGACTGACTATATTATGTTTCCTAGTGAAAATGCAGTCAACTATATTGCTCTGTGCTTAACATAGGGCATCTGCCTAATGCCTGAATGTTCACTTTTGTTCGTGTGTGTGTGTGTGTGTGTGTGTGTGTGTGTGTGTGTGTGTACTGAGCCAGAGGCATTGGATTCCCTGAAGCTGGAGTTATAGGCAGTTGTAAGCCTTCTGACATGGATTCTGGGATCTGAACTCAGGTCCTCTGCTAAGAGCAGCTAGTGTTCTTAGCCATTGAACCATGTTTCCATCCCATCATTCCTGAATTTTTAAGACAACTAAAATATCAAGTCTCTCAGTGCCATCTCCTTTTGAAAATAAGTAACAATGTTTTTCCCCTCAAAAGGGAGTCTCTTTCCCATCCCTGCCCACACTTGAAGACACGTGTTATAGCTGATTTTTCTTTATTCTCTGGCTTTCATTAGGTTGGAGGGCACTCATGACATATAATACAATACTTTTCCCTTTTTTTCACATATTGTATTTTTAAGTACACACAGAGCCCCCTTTCTCTGCATTTTAAAAAATGATTAGTGAATTCCATATGTGGCTGATTTATAACATCTTACTGTTGCCTTTGTTTAGCTTTTTAGACAGTCTCATATAGCCAGGCTGGCCCAAACTCACTTTGTAACGAAGGATGACCTTTACTCCATGACTCTCCTGCTTCTACCTCTCAATTTCTGGGATTTTCTATGTTTATGTGCTGCTGGGGACAGGACCGAGGGCTTCATACATGAAGGGCAAGCACTATGCCAACTGATCCGCATCCCAGTCCTGATTTATAGTGGCCCTGACCTATTTCCTGTTAAAGTGCCTGATTGTTCTCTTTGTCATTTCCTGTTTTCTCTTGTAGGACGCATTTAACATACAGTTTTTTATGTTTGTCATCTTTACTCTTGAAATCAAGTGATGCAAGTTTGTGGTTCCATTCATGCAAAATTCGATGGCTTTCTGTTCTGACAGATACACCTAGTTGTGCTGAGAGTAGACAGGGTGCACAGGACTAAAAGTGTCCCCATGTCTTAGAACAGCCCACTGAAGTAACCAGCACTGACATCTATTCCAGAGGATCCCTTTAAATATTCTAGTAAGATGAATTTTTTTAATTCACAGAAATTATCCTTTTTTCCCCTTCTACCAGTGGTTCTTAACATATAAAAGTGTCTTCTGTGCAAACAGCTATGTGTGGAAAGTCGTCTTCAGCCACGTGGAGAAAGTAGGGAGATTCCCAGTTTCACTGCTTAGGCTACAGCGGGAAAAACAATTGCTGGCATCTTAAGTTTCAAGTTTGAATTAATTTTTTCAAAGAAAATATATTTGAGCCAGGAGTAGTGCCCCATACCTGTAATCCCACTACTTGGGGGGCTGAAGTAGAAGGATCACTCCCAAGTTCAAGGCTAGCCTGGTCCACATCAAGAGACCCTATTTTCAAACAAAATACTTTCGGCAGCTAGCTGCCAGTGTGGTAGTGCTAATACTCTAGCCTCATATTATAGATACCTGGTAGGTTCAATGGGATTTCTAAAAATGTTTTTAGGCTTATTTTATGTGTATAGGTCTTTTGCTTACATGTATGTCTTTGCGCCATGTGTGTGCAGGGTCTTTGGAGGCCCAAAGAAGATAATCAGGTGGGTAGGTCACCAAGAGCTGGAGTTATGACAACTACCATATAAATGATGGGAATAAAACCTTCATCTTCTAGAAAGCTGGTGCTAGTAACCACTGAATTATCTTTCCAGCCCCTCTATCTTATGTTTTGAGATAGGATCTCTCACTGAACCTGGGCTCTCTGATTCAGCTACCTCAGTTGTCTAGTGACAGCTAGAGTTATGAGCATGCATCACCATGCTTAGCTTTTTCATGGATTATGGGGATCTGAACTCAGGTCCTCTGTAGTTGGAATTTTCTTTGGTCTGCCAACCAGCTCCCAAATAAAGACACGGAGACTTATTTATTATGAGTGCTCAGCCTTAGCTTAGGCTTATCCCACTAGTTCTTTTAACTTAATTTAACCTGTTTCTCTAGTCATCTACGCTTTGCCTTGGGACTTTTTACCTTTCTTCCATTCTGTATGTCCTACTTTTCCTGTTTCTTGTGTGTCTGGCTAGCTGGCCCCTGGCATCTCCCTGGCATTTCTTTTTTTCTTCTCGAGCCCATAAGTTCTGCCTATATCTCCTACCTCACTGTTGGCCATTCAGCTTTTCATTAGACCAATCAGGTGCCCTTAGGTAGGCAAGGTAAAACAGCAGCACATCTTTACATAGTTAAACAAATATCCACAACAGTCCTCGGGCTTGCCTAACAGGCATTTATCTGTAATACCAGACTCCTGAGGTGGGATGGGAGGTAGGGATGGGGAATCCCTAGAAGCTAGCAGGCCAGATAACCTGGCATGCACAATGATGGACAGCGAAGAAATTTTGACTCAAACAAGGGTGAAGGCTGACATCTAAAGCTGTCCCCTGACTTTCACACATGTTCTGTGGCACACATGTGTTGGACTCACACATGAACATGCACACATTTACATAGCTGCATATCATATACATACCATATACTGCTCCCCCAAGAGTAGAAATTGGACCAGTGGGATGTCTTAATAGGTAAAGTTAGTTGCCATGCAAACTTGACCACATGGGTTCTGTTCCTAGAACCCATAGTAGAAGAAGAGAACCATTTCCAGAAGTTACCTCCTGACCTCCAGACATGACTCAGCAAATATTCAAACTGCTGAACTTGAAGCAGGCTCACATATGTAATGTTTCCATGGCAACCTGGTTTCATTATCTCAGCTGCCATCTCTCTGCACAGAGTTGGAGGCTGTCTTTCTTGAGATTCTAGGAATTGAACCAGGGGCCTTACTCATGTTGGGCAAGTATTCTACCATTGACCCTCTTTTACCTTTTATATTTTGAGACAGAGTCACACTAAGTCGCTGTCTTAGTTACTTTTCTATTGCTGTGACAGAGCACCATGACCAAGGCAGCTTAAAGAAGAGTTTATTGGGGACTTGCTTACAGCTCCAGAGAGTTAGTCCATGGCCATCATGGTGTGGAGCATGGCAGCAGGTAGGCTGGCATGGTGCTGGGACAGTAGAGCTGAGAGCTCACATCTGGTCCACAGGCACACGGGCAATGGAGAAAGAGAGAGCACTATCTGAGAATGGCACTCATAAAGACCCACCTCCAGTGACACATCTCTTCCAACAAGACCACACCTTCTGATCCCTCCCAAACAGTCCCACCAGCTTCAGAACAAAGCATTCAAATGTATGAGCCTATGGGGACCATTATCATTCAAACCATTACATTCCACTCCCCAGCCCTCATAGGCTTATGGCTGTATCATAATACAAAATGTTTTAAGTCCACCTTCAAAAGTTCCCATAGTCTTTTAGTCTCAAGACTGTTTAAAAGTTCAAAGGTGAGTAGTGATGGTAGACACCTTTAATTCCAGCACTGGGGTGGGGGTGGGGGGCGGGCACTGATCTCTCCAAGTTAAAGGCCTGCCTGCTCTACAGAACAAGTTCTAGGTAGCCAGGGCTACACAGAGAAACCCTGTCTTGAAAAAAAAATTTTTTTTCTAAGTCTCTTTTGAGACTCAAGGAAGTCTCTTAATTGTAATTCCCTGTAAAATAAAAAATCAAAATACATTCTTCCAAGATACAGAATATACATTACCATTCCAAAGGAGAGGAATAGGGGCATAATGAGGAAATACGTGATCAAAGCAAGACTGAAACTCAGCAGGACAAACTCGGAATCCTGTAGCTCTATGTCTGATGTCAAAGGGCTCTGATGGTGACTGCAGTACAGTTTTTCTCTTGGGCTGACTCCACTCCTGTATGCAATGCTCCTTGTTGGACATCTATCCAAACCTGCCCCAGCAGTAGCTCACTCCCTGCCTTGAGAGTATTAGTTAACAAACACACACCCTGTGTGGTCCACCACATAAGGGACAGGGACAGCACAAGTTCCAGGTGCAGCAACCTGAATGTAAGAGGGGTCCTGCAACACAACAGAGCTGCAGGCCAGGCTGCCTAAGAAAAGACAGGCCACAGTACTAAAGACACAAGGATTTTGCAAGTGACCCCACAAACTGGCTGGTCTTAGGGAAGAGGAGAGCCCTGTTCCAGTCCTATGGCACCTAGAACAGCAGTGCACAAGTGTGCTTAGGCTGACTTCCAGGTGCTGAAGATGTACGCAGCTTCCTCTGGTCTTGGGGCAGTCTTTATTGGTGACAGGCCTGGCTCTCTTGATCCTCTAAAAAAAGCCACTCTCATTTAACACTTACATTTAAAAGCATCTTTACTATGTCGCCTCTACAGTCTCTGTAGATTCTGTGGGAGACTCAAATCTGGGTTCATTTAGTGAATGGAAGGGTTAAAATACCCAGCAAGATTACATATGGCAATGAGCATAATCACAGGTGTTGATGACATCACATAATTAATATTATTTTATGTAAATGAAGGCTGTCAGCATGTTACCATAGTGTCTACTGTCCAAGCTGGGATATATGCCATTTAGTCTGACCAAGACCAAGGAGGAATTCCTTGGTCCTTAGTTAGGTAAGAACTGAGAAAAGGGAAATATAAGAAAAGAAATAGAGATCTTTCTGTAGGGTTTCCATATTTGTTTCCTATTTCACTCATTGAATTTTTTTTTTTTTTGGTGATGTAGTTACACATTGCTAGCATATTTTCTGTGTGAGAATAATGGGAATGATCCAAATTAAAAGACATTTTCATAGGGCTGGGCAGATGGAGCATTGGCAGCTCTTCCAGAGGTCGTGAGTTCAATTCCCAGCAACCACATAGTGGCTCATAGTCATTTATAATGGGATTTGATCCCCTCTTTTTCTGGTGTGCAAGTGTACCTGTAGATAGAGTACCATATATGTGTGTGTGTGTTTGTGTGTGTGTATGTGTGTGTGTGTATATATATAAATGTTTTAAAGATATTGTACTGAAAAGACATTTTCATGCTTTAGGTTTTTGGGGGGTTGTTTTTTTAAGCAATAATTGTAATGTTCATTCATCTCTTGTAGAGATGACTTAGTGGTTAAGAGTGCTTCCTGCTTTTCTAGAGCTTCCAAGTTAAGTCCCCGGCACCTACATCTGGCACCCTCAACAGCTTATAACTCCAGCTCCAGGGCATCCAACTTTCTCTCCTAGCGTCCATAGTCATGTACATGTACATATAATTAAAAGAAAATAAATTTTCAACAATATTTAATGATATAATTAATCAAGAAGTTTCTCCTCACAACAAAAGGCAATGGTTAGATTTCTCTAACATTTCATTTGACACTTAGGGATAGTTAATTGTGGGATCATTTAAAGCTTGATTCAGTTTTTGGCTTCCTCCTCTCTACCTCTCCTCCATGGTTACTGGGATACAAATCTAGAGCATCGTGACTGCTAAGCAGAGCACTCAGCTACACCTACCAGTGGAATGAGGTGCTGGGATTGTGGTTTATGCCTGTAATCCCATTGTCTGGCTAGTTTAACATCAATTTGACACAAGCTAGAGTCATCAGAGAAGAAACTGCCTCTGTTGGGAAAATGCTTCCATAAGATCAGGCTGTAGGCAAACCTGTAGTGAATTTTCTTAATTCACTGATGGGGAGGGACCAGCCCATTCTGAGTGGTGCCATCCCTGGACAGATAGATGGTCCTGGTTCTATAAGAAAGCAGAGCCAGGCGGTGGTGGCGCACGCCTTTAATCCCAGCACTCGGGAGGCAGAGGCAGGCGGATCTCTGTGAGTTCGAGACCAGCGTGGTCTACAAGAGCTAGCTCCAGGACAGGCTCTAAAGCCACAGAGAAACTCTGTCTCGAAAAACCAAAAAAAAAAAAAAAAAAGAAAAGAAAAGAAAGCAGAGCAAACCATGAGGAGTAAGCCAGAAATAACACCCTTCCATGGCCTCTGCATCCGCTCCTGCCCTGTTTGAGTTCCTGCCCTTACTTCCCTCATTGATGAACTGTTACCCAGAAGTATAAGTGAAGTAAACTTGATGGGGAACCTCCTTCAGCCAATGACCTTGAAGAGGCTGGACCAGGTTGGGGTGTGACCTTTTGGGTACCCAGAGAAAACAGCTGGCTCGCCCAGCTCTTGCTCTCTGTTCCCACGTAACACACCTTGAAGTTGGACTTCTCGCTCCTATTCTGTGAGTTTTCCCTTTACAATAAAGAATAATAACTGGAATCTTTTGAAGTTAGTTTGGGATTGACTCACGCCCTCACCCCCTTTTTACACATTCAGTTACACAAACCCTTTCTTTCCCAAGTTACTTTTGGTCACATTAACCCTAACTAGGACATCCCAGCACTTGACAAGCAGAGGCAGAAGAGTGCAAGGACAGCCTGAACTCGGTGTGAGACCCCGCTTCAAAAAAAAAAAGAGTAAATAAACAAACTATGATGATTAAAAAATCAAATGCTAATACTTGCTGGATTTACTTTCACATATACACCTGAATCCAGGGTGTGCAGGGCATTTGTGAATAAAGTGGCTGGTCTACTCCAGTGCAGAGCTGCTGAGAGACAGTCCGTTCTTTGCCGGTCACACTTAGGTTCATTTGTTTAGAGTATTGAGTACCTGTCACACTGGTGATGTATGTGTCAAGTGAAAAGTTAGAATTATTGTGGTCTTTGAGAATATGGAGAGAAGAATGTACATGTCAGAAAAATACAAAGTAGAATTCCCTTTCTGTTAGTAAGGTTTGGGCCTGTTCTGAAATAAAGTCAGAACGCATGTGGGAGAGTCACACCTATTAGAGGCTGTGTTCCTTCTGCTCTGTCTTATATTGGATAAGGTAGTTGTTTTTATTTTGCATTAATTTGTGAGATTTCCATTTTGAGATCAGATGTGCTGTCCTTTGAGAAGCTAGTCTGCCTAGGTGAGGTGATTGGTGTGGTGCAAAGAGGCCTAGTGTTTTCCTGAATAGTGTACTCTGCCATGTGGCAGGCTTAGTGAGCCACCTCTACAGATTTGTAATGGGGAGGGAGCTGAGCAGGAAAGGGTATGCTTGATCAGCAGTTTACAGATCATCTCCACAGAGACAGTGTGGGTTGTTTGGTTGTGGTCTGTGTTGTTTCTCTATTTCATTTTAGCCCAGGAGCTGACTTTAGAAGACATTAGTCTTCTGGTGCTGTATTTCACAGTATCAGATTTGGTGGCAGCTAACTTCTGAAGATACACCAGGGCAAAATGGGCATTTTCTGGGCATCAGAATCTCGTAAGAAGAGGTCATTAAAATATAATCTGAAAGCCTCCGCTTGGCTGGGCCTGGTGTGTTTAAACCTGTGTTATCACAGACTATAGTCGCTAGCCAGATAAGACTATATTGTTGTGTTGTGGATTTTTTTTTTTAACCACAGGGTCTCCCTGTGTAGCCCTGACTGGCCTGGCTGGCACTTGGTCTGTAGACCAGGCTAGCTGTGAACTCACAGAGATCCACCTGCCTCTGCCTCCCAAGTTCTGGGATTAAAGGCATGAGCCACTATGCTCAGCTTCTCCTGAATATCTTAATTAAAATTAATGAAGTTAAAAGTTGAGTCCTGCCAGGCAGGCAGTGGTGGCGCACATCTTTAATCCCAGCATAGGAGGCAGAGGCAGGCAGATCTCTGTGAGCTCAAAGCCAGCCTGGTCTACAGAGCCGAGTTCCAGGACAGCCAAGGCTACATAGAGAAACCCTGTCTCAACCCCGCCCCCCCCCCCCAAAAAAAAAGTTCAGTCCTTTAATCCCATTAGGCATATTTCAAGAGCTTGGTAGTCACATGTGACTAGTTACTACAGTATTGGAAAGCAAGAGAGAGAATATTTTATTATTTTAGGTAGTGTTGGTCTGAGTGGAAGAATTTAGAAAATAGCCAGGTACAGTGGAGCACGCCTTTAATCTCAACATTCAGTAGACAGAGGCATGCCAATCTCCGAGTCTGAGACCAGCTTGCTCTATGTCACAAGTGCCAGGACGACGAGGGCTGCCTAATGAGACCCTCCCTGGGGCAAGTGAGAAGGGCTTTGGTTTCTGAGTTCTTCATCCCTAATTTGTTGGGTTAATGCAATGTTTATGTGTGAGAGACTTATCTCTGGAGTTTGTCTAAAATGGATATTTTGGCTATCTGCAGATTTCCATTCATCAGGTATGACATAGTAGGTGGGTGTGAGCCTGAGGAGATCTGATGCTGGTGGAGCCCAGGGACTAGTTTGAGAAACAGAAACATGCCAATTCCTGCTGACTCTGTGTTCCAGTAGCTGATCTGAGAACATCAAAGGCAGATCCAGCTTGCACTGTCATGTGTTGAGTAGCATCTACCCTTTCATCTCTTCAGTTTTCAATTACGTGTGTTGTAATTTGTCTGTGCCCCAGAAATGCTTATTTCAGGACTGTTTCAAACTGGGAGAATAATTTTTCCCCTAATAGTGTTGAGGGTTAACCGTGTGTTCTGTCATATATCCCCAGCCCCGGAGAAAATCATTCTGATAATACTGTTCAAGCTATAGTTGAACACTCGGGTCTTTGCCTTGTAACACGCGAACTCTTCTCTAGAGATTATCTCTCACTAAAATAAACAAACACATCTAGAGAAGTTACTTAACGGGTGCATAGCTATAAATCAGTAGGAAATAATGAGAATAAGAATGAATAATGATTAGAAAGTAATACAGTAGAAGCTAGTACTCAAAGAGAAATCATTACCTTGATTAGGATAGTATAGATGGCTTTTCTTTTTTGATTTGAGGGGTTTTTTTCTTATTTATTTATTTTGGGGTGTTTTCATTTTTCCCATTGATCAGTAGTTAATAAATCAGCCAACATTAAAAAAATAAAAAAACACATAAAAACAAAAACAAAACAAAAAACAAAATCTTTTAGCCAGGCAATGGTGGTGCACACCTGTAATCCCAGCACTGGGAGGCAGAGACAGGTGGATCTGTGAGTTCAAGGACAACCTGGTCTACATAGTGAGTTCCTGGACATCCAGAGCTACATAATAGTAAGACCCTGTCTCATAAATAAATAACTTTTAAGAATTTAGAGAACTGCCTTTAGGACTTTGTTTTTCAAGACAGGGTTTCTCTGTGTAGCCCTAGCTGTCCTGGAACTCACTTTGTAGACCAGGCAGACCTCAAACTCACAGAGATCCACCTGCCTCTGCTTCCTGAGTGCTGGGACTAAAGGTGTGCACCACCTCCCAGCACCTTTAGGATGTTTTTAATCCTGGGAAAATTTAAGGTTTCCAAAGAATAAAACATTTTAAAAATATTTGTTCATCTTAATCCCCTTGGATAAATGTCTACTATATTTCCCTTATGAAGAATATTAAAAAGCCAGACATGGTGGTGCACACCTGTGATCCCAGAAGTAGGGGTACAGAGAAGAAGGTAGATCTCTGTTGAGTTCAGTGCCAGCCTGGGTCCCATATGAGTTCCAGGCCAGCCAGGGCAACATAGTGAGACCCTATCTCAAAACACAGGCAGAAGGATTGCTACCAATTTGAGCCAGCCTGGGCTACAAATTAAGTCGGTATCAAAACCAAAGGGAAGCAAGCTTGCCTCTGTTTTCTTATTTGTTTTGTCTGGGTGGTTAGCTTGAAAACTGCCGTCCCAATAGCCACACCACCTCTTATCCTATCAGATTTATTTGTCTATTTACTTTTCAGTAAAGACAGTGAGAATTTTGCGATTCTTTCTACAAAATGTATCCTCTTCAGGAAGGCTAGCTTCTAAAATGTTATTTAAATTGAGGCTCAGGCTCTGCCTCATTAGTTGTCATTTGACTTTCTTTTTCTTATCTTTCCCTGATTCTGTACCTTTGCTTTGAAATACACTAAAATTGACCTAAGGTTGTCGCGTTGGTTTGGAGACTTTTGTCTCTCTCCTGGTGGTACTTGAAATACCAGCTTCTGCTTTCAAAACAACAAATTTTGAATTTAAAAATAAGTCTTGCACAGATATGCCGATTACAACCCCCCTTTTTTTTCTAGGAAAATATTTTGCTGAAATTCTGCTTTTTTTTTTCCTTTGGGGGGGGGCAGATTAAGAGAGTGGCGACTGCGCTAAAACATGGATAGATGCAAACATGTAGGGCGGTTACGGCTCGCCCAGGACCACTCCATCCTAAACCCTCAGAAGTGGTGTTGTCTGGAGTGCTCCACCACGGAGTCTGCATGGGCCTGCCTCAAGTGTTCCCACGTGGCCTGCGGCCGTTACATTGAAGACCATGCACTGAAACACTTTGAAGAGACCGGACACCCGCTGGCCATGGAGGTCCGGGATCTCTACGTGTTCTGCTACCTGTGCAAGGATTACGTGCTCAATGACAACCCCGAGGGGGACCTGAAGCTGCTGAGAAGCTCCCTCCTGGCGGTGCAAGGCCAAAAGCAGGACCAGCCCGCGAGGCGTGGGCGGATGCTACGGTCTACAGCTGCAGGCGAGGACGTGGTCCCACCGCAGCGCACTCCTCAGGGACAGCCACAGATGCTCACGGCTCTGTGGTACAGGCGCCAGCGCTTGCTGGCCAAGATGCTGCGACTGTGGTTCGAGAAGAGCTCCAGGGGCCGAGCGCAGCTGGAGCAGCGGCGGCGGGAGGAGGCGCTGGAGCGCAAGAAAGAGGAGGCCCGGCGGCGGAGGCGCGAGGTCAAGCGGCGACTGCTGGAGGAGCTGGCCAGCGCGCCACCGCGGAAGAGTGCGCGTCTGCTCCTGCACGCGACCGGGCCTGTATCCGTGCGCCCTACTACCCTCGCTACCTCCCGGCGCACGCCTGCGGCTACACTTAAGCAGCGCCGTCAGCCGGCGGTGGCCCCAGGTGTCACCGGCCTACGCAATCTGGGCAACACCTGCTACATGAACTCCATCCTCCAGGTGCTTAGCCACCTCCAGAAGTTCCGGGAATGCTTCCTGAACCTCGACCCTTCCACCTCTGAGCACCTGTTTCCCCAAGCAACAAACGGGAAGGCTCAGCTCTCTGGTAGGCCAGCCAGCAGCTCTGCCGCAGAGTTATCAGTAAAGAGCAACCCTGCCCAGGGATACGAACCTCAAGGCTTCTGCTGGAACAGCGGAGCCTCGATCAGCAGGAGCCTGGAGCTCATTCAGAACAAGGAACCCAGTTCAAAGCACATTTCCCTCTGCCACGAACTGCACACCCTCTTCCGAGTCATGTGGTCTGGGAAGTGGGCACTGGTATCGCCCTTTGCCATGCTTCACTCAGTGTGGAGCCTCATTCCCGCCTTCCGTGGCTACGACCAGCAGGACGCACAGGAATTTCTCTGTGAACTGCTGCACAAGGTGCAGCAGGAACTTGAGTCTGAGGGCTCAACGCGCCGGATCCTCATCCCTTTCTCCCAGAGGAAGCTCACCAAACAGGTCTTAAAGGTGGTGAACACCATATTTCACGGGCAGCTGCTCAGTCAGGTAGGTGTGTGCCTACCTGAAGCAAGGTGGGAAATTTGGCTGGTAGTTGGGCTTCCAGATCCCTGGGCTAATTAATTAGTGTAGCCGGTATTTTTGAAACTTTGCATGTTTCAAAATGGTTGTTTGTACCTGACACTGTATGCTGGTGATGATGAAGGTGAACTTGAAGTTCTGTCTGTCTTGCTCTTTAGTCCATTTTATAAAACTGAACAGTTTGTGTAGAAAACTGTTTCCAAAGTCGTTTGAAAAAGCCTTTCCTTTTATTTATAAGTAGTAATTGGAACTATGCCAAAGGCCAAGTAAGCCTCCTTCCCACTACCCATAATCACCCCAAATATATGGTCCCCAGTAGCTCAGTGTGTTTTAACTATGCAGCTGAGGTTATTAATCTTCTGGTCCTCCTGACTCCATCTCTCAGTGCTGGATTATAGACTCCATGTCCTTATTATCTTTCATTTTCAGGATCAAGACCATGTCAAGACCTAAGCAAAGATTCCCAGGCCTAATAAAAATATGCACAAAAAGAATTATTATGAATTTTTTTTAAAAAAGGTGAACAACGTAAGGAGAATTGAGTAAAGCCTCCCCACTGAGTTACAGAGGTTTTGTGCCTCACTTACTAAGATTGTGGGAAGTATGATGAGTAGGCTAGGAAGGGAAACTGAGGGCTTTCTCCCTGCTTTCTGCATGTGGGAATATTACGGTATAAGAGCAAGTCTAACCACAGCATTCTGAGGTGCAGCAGAAGGGACATTGTAGGAAGTGGATAAACCAGGTGTGCTGGTGATGTGTCACCACCGCAGCACTTGAGAGGCTGAAGTAAGAGAAACCAGAATTCAAGGCCAGCTGGGCTATGTAATGGGCTCTAGGCCAGTAGGAATACACAGTGAGATTTTATGTCAAAGGAAAATAAGAATGAGGGAAGTATAGGAGAAGGGGAAGGAAGGAAGGTAAAAGAGGTAAGTTTGCTACCTGGAAGGACCAAGTGAAAGGAATTTGTGGGTGAACAAAGCAGACAGTGACCTGCTAATTCTCTTAGCCCAACGAATGCCTCCAAGGTAACTTGCTGTCTCCACTGAGGCAGCATTCATTGGGAGAGAAGGGGAAAAGCAGGGGGTGCCTGTGGCTCCTCAGTTACAACTAGTTAGTTACAGCATGGTTAGAAATGCAGCCATGCATAATACGTTCCAATGCTTTTAGTACAGTTACTTAAGTTCTTATTAACCTTTTTGGGAGAAGTGGTTGGTGATTTTATGTCTTCTTTATAACAAGCAAAATTGTATGTGGGAAGCACAGAAACTATATAATCTGCAAACCAATCTTGTCATTCTAGGTTACATGTGTATCATGCAATTATAAATCCAATACCATTGAGCCCTTTTGGGATCTGTCCCTGGAATTCCCTGAACGCTACCACTGCATAGAAAAGGGATTTGTCCCTCTGAATCAGACAGAGTGCCTGCTCACTGAGATGCTGGCCAAGTTTACTGAGACAGAGGCCCTGGAGGGGAGAATCTACGCTTGTGACCAGTGTAACAGTGAGTGCTGCATGGAGAGGGGTGGGGATTGCAACTGGAATACAATTTAAGGAGCTGCTTTTGACCCTTTAATCAAAAGAAATGTGGAGACACTAAGTGGGTCTAAATCATTTTTTAAAGATGTTTTTCTGTCTCTATAAAAAAACTAATATGGACTTTACATATTAAAAACAGACTTGGACCAGTGAGATGGCCCAGTGAGTAAAAGTTCTTTTACCCAAGTCTGGTGACCTGAAATTCAGTCCTTAGAACCCACAGAGAGGTAGCTAGAGAGAACAGACTGCCATAGCACACACACCTATGTACACACACTTTAACACTGAAAACAGTGGCCTAAGAATTGTGCCTCTTTTGACCCTTCTGACTGATAAGTGTATGAATGTGGTTTCTGAAACAGGGGCTATGAGCATGAGTACTTAGCTTCATAATACTGCAGGGTCCCAGGTTCACACATGTAGTCTAATAGTTCTTACTTAGCCTAAATTCAGGTGGCATGCCCCATTTGAGTGCTGTAGGATAAGTATGTTTTTGTACTGAGTCTGTAGATTTAAAGTCTGTTGAACCTCATGTTAAAAAATGGTATAATGGGGTGGGAAGACTTCTCAGTTGTAAAGGGTTTTCTTTACAAGCAAGACAGAACTGACGTGGAGCCTATAACATAGGTAAAAAGAGTCAGGTGTGGTGGTGTGTGCTTTAAACCCCAGCACTGAACAGGGAGGTACATGTGTATCCCTAAGGCTCACTGGCCACCAGGCTAGACTTCTTAGCAAGTTCCATGCCAGTGAGCAACTTTGTCTTAAATAATAACAAAAGCAACATGGACGGCTCCTGAAGAATGACACCACAGTATTTTGCTGGCCTCCACAGGCACATGGCACAAACATCTCTGTACACACACATATACATACATAGACAAAAGCAAGATGGCTCAGCGGGTAAAGGCACAACCCTACATGGTTGACAAAGAGAACAGACTCACACAGGTTATCATGTGACCTGCACAGACACACACCATATGAATGGATGGATGGATGTAATCTTTAAGATATTGGTACCATATAACCAATGCAGCATATCTTATGGCAGCCTCATGGATGTTTTCTGCTTTTTTGCTCACATGTTTGCAAAGTTTGTATTTCAGAAAAAGTCACAATGAAGTGTCTGTGTCATTGGTTTAATTTAAATTGGATCTCTTTCTGTGTGGACATGGACATGTGCAGGCCCTTCTCTGTCATTATATTAACACCTAGTGCTTCTGCTGGCCCAGCATGCAATGCATAGATAGGCGTTCACAGCAAATATATGGATGCTTGTGTCTGGTGATGGTATTTAAAGATTGGCTTTTTTTTTTTTTTTGGTTTTTCGAGACAGGGTTTCCCTGTAGTTTCTAGAGCCTGTCCTGGAACTAGCTCTTGTAGACCAGGCTGGCCTCGAACTCAGAGATCTGCCTGCCTCTGCCTCCCGAGTGCTGGGATTAAAGGCGTGCGCCACCACCGCCCGGCTTAGGATTGGCTTGTTTTTATGTGTGTATTTCCCTGTATGTATGCCTATGCACCGTGTGACCATTTGAAGTCAGAAGAGGGCTTCAAATCTGCTAGAACTGGCTTTGAGCTGCCATGTGGGCCTTGGGAACCAGACCTGGGTTGTCTTGCAGAAGGAGCCAGTACTCTGAATGCTGGAGTAATGTCTCCAACCCTGGTGTCTGGATTTTTGACCTAATAAAGATTTAGAAATGAAAAATACAAAGTTATGTATCTTTATGTATTAACACAATAGTTAATCCCACCAATTGAGAATAAGACCACTACCACAGTTTAAAGCCAAATTTGAAGCAATTTTTAATTAAGTAATGGCCAGGTGGGTGAGCTCTGGCCAGATCCATACCCAGATTCCTGGGAAATGGCCCAGAATAACAGTTTGCAGTGGCTTAAGAAGGAAAACCCATAATTCATGGCATTTCCCATCAGGTCCAATCAGGGGCAAGCATATATACTGACATATTTCCTGCCTGCGAACCCCTGCCCCCATGTTATCAAGCACATTCGGTGCAGATGGGTCAAACAAGGGGAATGAAAACAAGTGTCTTGTCGCCTCCCATAAACAACAGCCTCCAGCAGTTAAGGAACCGTCTGTCCTTGAGCAAGGAGCTCGCAGACCAGAGGCATTTTTTATTTCTTGGATCTCTTAGGCATAGTAATTAAAATTAAAATGTAACTTTGGCTCTCACATAATGACCTAGGTATCAGTTTATTACTTTATATTAATAGTTTGGAGTATATGCTGGGTTTTGGGGGGTGTCATTTTCTGTGTTTTTGCTTTGTTTCTTTGTTTGTTTAATACTAGGTTTCTTTATTGTATAGCCCTGGCTGTCCTGGAACTCCACTATGTAGACTCCACTATGTAGGCCTCAAACTCAGGTATCTGCCTTCCTCTGCCTCCTGAGTGCTGGGATTAAAGGCATGCACCACCACACCTGGCCAAAGCTTTTTACCTGTAAGGAACAGAGGGGCATTAACAACTTTGTATCATTTTTGGATGTGACAGATTAGGCAGGAAATACTCAGTTTTTTTTTTTTTTTCAGGAAGTAATCTTTTTTTTCTGGATTAGTCAGGACTTCTCTATGCTCCATGCCCCTGCTAATGCAGAAGAAAGGCCCACCAGGCGCAAACTGCATTGGGGTAGCGCTTGTGAAGCTTGTGAAGCTTGATTGCCACTCTTCTTCCTCCTCTCCACGTCTTACCTTAACTAAACGGAGACAGAACTGGCCCATTTCAGCTGAGGCAGCAGTTTCTTCTCTGTGTGAAATTTCATTTAGGGAGACAGACAGTCCACATTGTTTTCATCTTAGCTCATGTACTCCCTCTGCTGTGGACTGTGGTCACTGCCAGCTAGTCCTTCTCAAAGGCAGATGAGCAGGAGTGGAAAAGTCGGGCAAAGCCCTTCTGGGTGCTTTTTTTGCATATTCCACATGTCATGACTGCATGGCTGGTCAAAGTTCTATAGCAACACATGCACTCTGATGCAGTCTGCCCTGAACAGCTAGCCCTCCCTTCATGTCTTGTTGCCACAGAGGGCTGTTTTCACAAGTGCTACAAACAGGACTTGAAATCAGATGCCATGCTTTCTACTTTGAGCCCTGAGAACAACAGCTTAGAGACAAGCAGCTGGACCACCTCTGAGGGATCAGTAAAGTGCTTACAAAGGTCTCCAGTTGAAACAGGGGAAGTTTTATTCCCATTGTCTATTTTCTAAGGATTTAGGGCTCCATTTCACTCACAAGTCTATAGTTTAGAAACAAAATTAGAATCAGCATTTGTTCTTTTGGTTTAGACCAGTGGTTCTCAACCTTCATAACACTGCAACCTTTTAATACAGTTCCTTATGTTGTGGTGACCCCACCAATAAAATTATTTTCATTTCTACCTCATAACTGTAATTTTGCTACTGTAATGTAAACATCTGTTTTCCAGTGGTCTTTGGCAACCCCTGTGACAAAAGGATCATTTGACCCCTATAGGGTCATCACCCAGAGGTTGGGAACCACTGGACCAGATGAACCTGGCTCCCTTCCCACCTTGTCTATAAGAAACATACTTTTTCAGGGGCTGGAGAAATAGTTTAGAGGTTAAGAGCACTGGCTCCTCTTCCAGCGGTCTGGAGTTCAATTCCCAGCACCCACATGGTGGCTCACAACTATCTATAATGAGATCTGTATGCCCTCTCTTGGCATGCAGGCATACATGCAGGTAGAACACTGTATATATAAAAAAAAAAAAAAAGAAAAAAGAAACACATTTCAGCCAGGCAATGGTGGCACATGCCTTTAACCCCAGCATTCAGGTGGATCTTTGAGTTTGAGGCCAGCCTGGTCTATAGACTAAGTTGTCAGAACAGGGAGGCTAAAAGGGTACGGGGTGTGAGAGAGAAAGAAAGAGAAATACATTTTAAATCCTGTGGCATAAAAACACAGAACTACTGCCCTAGTTTGCTTTCTGTTGTTGCAATAAACACCATGACCAAAAGCAACTTGGGGAGGAAAGGGTTTATTTTAGCCTATAGGTTATATGCAGTTCATCATCAAGGAAAGTCAAGGAAGGAACTCAAGGTAAGAGCTTGAAGCAGAAACCCTGGGGGAAAGCTACTTCCTGGCTTGCTTCCAAGGTTCAATCAGCTACCTTTCTTATGCCACCTAGGCCCAGTTGCCCATCGGTAGTGCACCCACAGTGGGCTATACTCTCCTGTGTCCATCAGCAGTCAAGGAAATCTCACACATACATTCTCACAGGCCAATCTGATGGAACCAGTTCTTCAGTTAGGATCCCTCTTCCCAGCTGTATCAAGGTGACAACTAAAATTAGCCATCACAACTACCAAAGTTTATTTTTTTTTAAGTTTATGTATAACATAAACAAAACATGTTGGAAAAAAAACTGCTTTCGTATTCTGTCCTTTAGTAATCATAGTTTATCATCTTTTTTTAAGTGTTAAATATATGTAACATTCAAAAAACATATCTCCTCGTGAGGGAGCTGAGGCTGAGTTTGGCCTATAGGTAGTTATAAGGAGGAAGTTCAGCTAGGCCTGTCTGGTGAAAAGAAAAAGCCCTTTAAACATAAAGTGCATGATAATTGAAGTGATAGGGATGTAAAAGCATAGAACCCTGGTGTACTGAACTCTGTGTTCACTGTGGTAGCAGCCGTCTATTGTATTCCATCAGAAGGTCATGCTGACACTGCAGTACACTACCCAGCACCCATAGCACCTCTGGAAGCTGCTGGTGGCAAAAATTTAAAAGCAGATGTATCAGGATCAGGTTTGGCTGCTTTTAAAAGCCCAGTAACAGTGACTGTCATATAAAAGAAGTCTGGAGGACATCCCAAGGCTAACATGTGGCTGCACAGACATCAAGGAATGCAGGCTCCTACTGTTTCACTATTGGTTTAAAGTTCCTATCCTCGGGGGGCTGGAGAGATGGCTCAGTGGTTAAGAGCGCTGACTGCTCTTCCAGAGGTCCTGAGTTCAATTCCCAGCAACCACATGGTGGCGAGACCAGGCATCCCTTTCTGGCTTGCGAGCACACATGGAAGGAATGCTGTACACAAATAAATAAATATTAAAAAAAAAAAAAGTTCCTATCCTCAAAGTTAACTCGGTCTCATCACCCTTTTCATCTCAGCCACAACTTGAGAGCCACTGCATTTAGGCCTGTGAAGCTGGGAAGCGCAGACATATTTGGGATGTGTCACATGCTACCATAAATAAAACTAAGGAGAATGTCTACTGAGTGGCCGGTAACTGTGCTTGATGCTCCTCACTGCCTATGTCTTACACCTTTTCAAACACATAGGCAAACGACGGAAATCTAACCCCAAACCCCTTGTTCTGAGTGAAGCCAGAAAGCAGTTAATGATCTACAGACTACCTCAAGTCCTCCGGCTGCACCTTAAAAGATTCAGGTGAGGTTTGGGATGAGCTGCCTCGAGGGCTTGGGGAGGACAGATGTCTGTTTTTTGGTTTTTGTTTTTTTTTTTTGTTTGTTTGTTTTTTTGTTTTTTTTTTTGTTTTGTTTTGTTTTTTTTTGTATGGGAAGGAGAAGCCTGTTCCTGTGGCGCCTTGCACTTGCTGTGGAGAGTCAATGGTTCTTGTCCAGTAAGAAAAGCTGATGTGATGTTGGACCCAGCAGCCTGGGGTTCAGCCCTCTTGCCTTGTTTCATTTCTAGTTTACACCCAATGTCTGCCAATCCTCTCCTATCCTTGTTTGGGCTTACACAACTTCATCCCAAGGATTCAGTATAAAATAAACGGTGAAAGGGGCAAACAATAGACCATACAGAGGCCATGCATGAACTGTTTCTTTCTTAGGTTTTTTCAAAACAGGGCTTCTCTAGCTTTGGAGCCTGTCCTAGAACTCACTCTGTAGACCAGGCTGGCCTCAAAGTCACAGAGATCCTCCCACCTCTGCCTCCCAAATGTTGGGATTAAAGGTGTGTGCCACCACCGCCCAGTTCTGAACTGTTCTTTAGGGGTTTGTAGGTTCAAATACTCCATGGAACTGTCACAGCAGATATACACATAGATTAGCAGGGGACAACGAGAGAAACAAAAGTCATTTCCTTAGCTTCTTGTTTATCTAGCTTACTGAGTAAGAAATTCATTCCATGTTCTAGGTGGTCTGGCCGTAATCATCGTGAGAAGATTGGGGTCCATGTCGTCTTTGACCAGGTATTAACCATGGAACCTTACTGCTGCAGGGACATGCTCTCCACTCTTGACAAAGAGACCTTTGCCTATGATCTCTCCGCAGTGGTCATGCATCACGGGAAAGGGTTTGGCTCAGGACACTACACAGCCTATTGCTACAACACAGAGGGAGGTGCGTGCGCTTTACCCTGTAGGGTCGGGGACATGGAAAAGGGTTGGTTATTCACACTGTATTGCTTTTCATTATTTCCATCCCCCTAGGTCCGCTAGGGACAAATTAGATACATTAAGATTCAGGGAGAAGCATTGTGAAAGTTGGGGATTTGGTAAGGATGTAAGGTTATGCTTAGGAATGAACAGAACTTAGCATATCTAAGTACTTAGATCTAGTGCTGGAGGTTAATACAGTATCATCAGTAGTATTGATTACTGATGGAATTTCTGCAGACCTCAGCTTCCTTCTTGGTCATGCAAAAAGAATGGGGCCTTTGTAACTTCACGGTGATGTGTTACAAATCTCTAGTCTTACTCAAATGACTCTGAGGACATTTGGGGCACTGTGGAGGCTTTAGCAGACAATAAAAAGACATAAAGAAAACAAGGACAAAGTTGGTCCATCAGTACCGAAGGCAAGAGTTTTTTTGGTGATATGTGGGGTGAAAGGGATTACAGTGACCCTGCCTCCCAACCAGTAATCAGAAGATGGCTCTGTCCCCCACGTTCTCTCCCCATCTCCTGGCAGCACCTGTCTAGAGATATAAACTAGCTTGTCATTTTCTCTTTCTCTCTTTTGGTTTCCTAGGTTTTTGGGTCCACTGCAATGACTCAAAGCTGGATGTATGCAGTGTCGAGGACGTGTGCAAAACCCAGGCCTACATCCTTTTTTA
Organism: Arvicola amphibius; assembly: GCF_903992535.2. Taxonomy (NCBI): domain Eukaryota; kingdom Metazoa; phylum Chordata; class Mammalia; order Rodentia; family Cricetidae; genus Arvicola; species Arvicola amphibius. The sequence goes on along the minus strand of NC_052055.2, from coordinate 70,035,822 downwards.
CACTCGAAGAACAGTTCAGGGCAGCACAAGACTCTCAGAAACCCAACTCCGAGCTCAGGTGCAGTCCAGCAGCAAGGACAAAGGCAGAACATACACGCTCCCCTGACTAGGAGGCATGCATTAAAATGTCCTTACCTTTTTCCTCATGGGTAATAAGGCTTGCACAGCAACAGAAGCTTGCCTCTCTAGGCCTAAAGGAGAGAATGCCAGGTGATTCCTGCCCTGTCAAAAAATTAGTAGTCACTTTCTTTTGAAAACATTTGAAAATTCCCTCCTTTCATAAAACAAATCTAAAGGAGTAACTTCTATGAAGATTCTTTTGTCAGTTGCTTCTGGATAATTGAGGGATCTGGAGTGTGGGCAAGTGATCAGCCAGCCAGGAGAGAAGCCATGTCTGTCTTCTCTCTGTCGTGAGCCTACTAATCAGGCTCTTTCTGCAGCACTGCACAGAGCACATGAGGAGGGGCCCAGACTGGCAGCTGGTGGGAAAGACTGGTTCCAAAGTGGAAGGTAAAGTCACAGGATTATCCCACAGAAGAGGTGACCATCGAGGGAGTGAGGGGCATGGAGCAGATCTCCCCATGCCAAATAGGAAGGCTTTTCAGAGCTAGGCTTCTCCTGAGCTGCTGCTGTAATCTCACTCTACACTGACTGGGAGACGAGGCCCAGCAGCCCTTTTCCCTTTGAAGAGGCAGTCATAGGAGGCAGAGACCAGCGCATGGTCGGTCTGCGCATGTTAAGCCGGACACTCCTGACCCCTCCAGTCCTGTAGCAGGACCCTGGCTCAGGTCTGGAACCAGCTCGTGGTTTGGGTCAGTGGTCAGAAGCCTTCCCAGAATTCGGGAAGGCAAGTGGGGATTGTCCCAGTGCCTGCTGCCCTAGGGTCTCACCTTGTGTGCTATGCAGCTTCTCTCCTGCACCTGCAACATTGGTGCTCACAAGGTTTGGAGCTTTCGCTTCCCTAGGAACTGACCATGTGTCCAGCTCTTGGTTATGGCCCTTCATGTTCTCTTCCCACTCTGCTACCCATTCTCTCCTGCCCTCAGTCCATGAAGTACAGAGAGACTCCTGTCTTTTACTCTGCTATTAGTAAAAACACATCTTTAAAATTTGCTCCATTTCTGAATGGAGTTCAAATGCCCAGACAGAGCACAGTAAACTCTCATTCTCTCTGCAATGACCTGTGCAGTGCCCACAGCCTCTCCTGTGAATAAGTTAGCTTGTGTTAATGTAGTACAGTGTCACTTGAAGGGAGTTGAAGGGGTGGGGCACAGAGACAGTGAGGCTAAAGGAGGCACTTTTCCGCTTCCCAGGCACATCTGTAGCACTTACTGCTGCCCTCACTGGAGATGAACTCTCGTAGGCCTGCCAGACATCACTGAGACATGGAAGAAATCAGACAGAAAACAGCTCCCTGACAGGGATGGGTGGCTAGATGTAAACTTGCTTTTTTACAACACTGTGAGGTTTCTGTATTAGCTTTTATTTGGAAGCGATAATGTATGGCATTTTTGTGCTGTTTGGTTTTTACTGTCTACTGCAGGCTTTTTTGTGAGCTTTGCACAGCCTCCTCCTCTCCAGGACACTGTTTTAAAGTGTCGCGGTTGTCCACGCTGCCTGAGGTTCTGATATAAAGCTGTACCCTGAGGTCCACATTACCAAGGTGCATGATGGTGATTTGTTACCATGGTAGCAAAGCCCATTCAAAAACCAAGCTCAGTGTGCTGGTACACCCCTGGAAGGATGGCACTTGTTTGGGTGAGGCAGGAGGATTATGAGTTTGAGGCTACATTGTGAGACCTTGTCTGAAAAACAAAAATAACAAACTATTGGGAGTAAAAAAGGAAACAAGACTGGATTGCACCTCATTTTAAACCCTGTATTATTTATTTTAGAAAGAGAACTTACAGGCACAGAATACAGATCTGTCTGTTCAGAGGGAAAAACATTAATCAATATAAACACTTAAAGGAAAATTTGAAGGTTCTAATTCAATTAAAAAAAAAAGTTTTGTATCAACTATCAGCAAGACCGGTAAGCAGAATGGGGACTTTATAAATGTTTAGCTGACCTGAACACCCAACCCACATGAGATTAATGAGTTAAAATGAGTTCTAACTAAAACTAGCTGTCTCCACTGAGCCACCCTCATGAAGGTGCCACTGCAACCAGACAGCACTTCAGGCAGCAGGAGCATGAATCTGTTGTAGAAGCATTGTGCACTGTTTGGGCTGCTGTGCTGTGCTGTGCTGTGCTGTTCTGTGCTCTGCTCCCTCTGCTGCCTGCAGCGCCTAAGAGGGCTGTGTCAGTTGGCATCACACTGAAACATTCTGAAGAGAACAGATAGACCTTGACTAGCGGGCTCCAGGCCAAATGCCAGGTGCTGCTCTGCCAGCAGCAGTCTCTCTCTTTCTCTCTGAACCCTTTGTAATCGGCTGGTGTGTTTACTTACCACTGTAGCCAGCCAAGATGAATACACCCCAGCCCTCAAAAATGATTTCTTACCTCAGTCTAGCCTGGCCCTCATGCTTGCGGTTGCCTCTAAGAGCAGCACCCATGCTAGTGCAGCCAGGAACTGCAGCTCTCGTCAAACAGCAGGCAGAGCTCTTGCCAGCTTTACCAGCTTTAACCAGCCCCTTGGGCTAAAATGGGAGGGCAGTGCCACATGGTAAAGAACTTCTAGATGTCTCTAAAAATGCCATGAATAAAGTTGTAAACTGTAGAAGTGTTCATGTGTCCTATGGACTCAATAGCAGAGTTTATTTTTGTTCACGGTGGCAAGGCTTCTAGAGTTCATGATCGTGTGAGTCCCCTGCTCTGGTTATGCCTTCAGCTCCATCCACATTCAGGGGACGAACCAACGAGGTGGGCTGGCTGGCAGTGCTCCAGAGTACGCTGAGAGGTTGACAGTAGTGCAGAATGAAAACTTGGGGGTGGGGGTGGGGGTAAGCAAGGGAGATCTGACATTTGTTTTACTGATAAAGCTTTGTGAACTAATTTTATACAATTCATAAAATTTGGTGCCTTGTTCTTAATTACAGTTTGCATGAGATTGAAAAGTTAAGGGGAAGGGTTCCTTTTTGTTATGTCAAGTGGCAGATGGATCTGTAGTGTTTAAAGGATATGTGCTATCAGATTTTATAGAACATTCTTATCTCTTGTGTATGAATGCAAATTGTCCTTACCAGCAAGTTCTTGAGTTTCAATGTCCATAATTGTGTTTATAATCATCCATCAGATAGCTGTCTTTCAAGGCAGCCAAGATACACTACTGTTGTTCATTGCCTCTTGTATATGCTGAACATTAATGCTGACCTTTTCTGGAAGGTGACCCTTTTCTTTCTTTTTTTTTTTTTTTTTTTTTTTTTGGTTTTTCGAGACAGGGTTTCCCTGTAGTTTCTAGAGCCTGTCCTGGAACTAGCTCTTGTAGACCAGGCTGGCCTCGAACTCAGAGATCCGCCTGCCTCTGCCTCCCGAGTGCTGGGATTAAAGGCGTGCGCCACCACCGCCCGGCAAGGTGACCCTTTTCTGAATGTGTACCACATCCCTATCTGGGGTTGCAGCTTATGTGTGGAAGGGTTTCCAGCTAGTTGGGAGAGCCAAATGATCAAAAGTTAGGCAATCAATGGCAGTGGAATCTTCATCAATTCTGAGTCCTTCTGCACAAACCATCAGGAAGCAGTGTAGGAAACAATCCCCCTACATGTGAACCTTTAGACTGTAAGACAAACCAGTACACTGTGTAACATGCAGAGTGAGTGATGCAAAACTGATGTCCCTGACACCACCACTCAGGACTTCCTGGGCAGATGCAGCTGGGATGGGGCTAAGTCACTGTGAAAGGTTAGCAAGACTCGGGCTGTTCACAGCCTGTCTTTCATTCTAGCCCAAGGGTTTCTGCTGAGCTCGTGAGACTTCCCCAAAAGTGTTGACAGGCTCGCCATTCAAAGCACACTTGGTACTGGGTCTCTCAGCCCAGTTCCTAATTGAGACTGATTAGGTAAAGAGTGCATCTTTGGGGTGAAATTTTCCAGGGTCACTTGGTTTTTACCAGCTAAGAGTAGGTCTCTCGGGTGGTTCTCTTTTTGTTAGCACTAAAGCGCCTTCTCAGGGTTGTGAATGTCATCTCTTCCACGTTCCTGTCTGTTCTCAGTCCAGGATTATCCTTTAACCGCTATTTACTTGTCAACTCACACATGGCTGTAACTACACCACAGCTTAGTAGCTATGGGCAAGCGGTCACCTTGGTTAACTCTGTCCATACTTACGCTGGCATGTTTCTTTTAAATACAACAGCTGCTGACGAAATAGCTCACTGCTACGGCACTTAGCTAGCATGCTTGAGACAATGGGTTCCAGGTCACGTAAACCAGTTTAAACAAAAACTGCCAAACCAGCGTTATGACCTCAAAAACCAAGAGTAAAGTTACTTGAGATTATATCTTAAATTTGGAATGAAAAAAACTATATTTTTAAAAGCTATATCTTAATTCTATCTAGATTCTGATTTTCAACATAGAAATTTTTTTAACTAACTAGAACTACTCAGCTATAGGATCATATAGCACACTTTAAGGTTTTATTCTTCAAAACAAAACCAGGCTGCTATTTCCTAGCTTAGCTGCGGTCATGTGGGGTTCTGCATCTATAGTACAGCTTACAAAGCTGCTTCTTCGTTACTTTGTGGTCCTTTGGAAGTAATGGCTTCAAACCCAAGCCTTATCCATGTATTCACAGTCATGACCCCCCCCCCCCTTTTTTTTCAAGGCATGGTCTCACTGTGTAGCCCTGGTTAGCCTGGAACTTTAGAGGAGGCTGGCTTCAGAGATCCACATGCCTCTGGGATTAAGTGTGTGCCACGAGGCCCAGTCTCTTAATAATTCCTAAAACAGACTTCAGAGTATCTGTGACTCAGAATAAACTCTAGGGTCTTGATTCATGTTAAGCCAATTCTAGGCCTGAATTTACTCAATAGTTTCTGCTAGCCAAGCATCACATCACACAGGTTCTTCATTCACAAGAAAATGGTGATCCCACCCCATATCATATATGGTTTAGTTAGTGGAGTGCTTACCTAGCAGGCCTGAGGCTCAGAGTTTGATCCCAGCACCACGTAAAACCAGGCATGGTAGAGCACACTTGGACTCCCACAGTTGGTGGAGGCAACAAGATAAGGAGTTCAAGGCCTCTTCAACTGAGGCCAGCCTAGGCTGCAAATATCCTGCCTCAAAAAAAAAAGCTCCCCCCCCCTCCCGCCTTCGGTGGGTGTTTGGAAGTCGCATCATGAGTTTCTGCGGTGCTATGCACCTAGGCCCCAGAGAACTGACTGAACAAGGTGTCTACCCACAGACCTAGGAAAGCAGCTAGCAGTAGCTCTCATCGTCATGCAGCTGTGGCCAGTTACACTGGCCCTTCTCATTCGTGCCCTGTAATCCAAGACCAGTCCAAGGGGCCTTTGCACAAAAAAGCAGTATTTTTTTTTTTTAATGCCCAGTAAATTTGACTAAATGAGACTCTGGAGAGCCTACTTCTAGCACCACCTTGTCCCTCGGCCACAGGAGTCTCTCCACAGAACACAGACAGTGCCACTAGCATGAGTCTGGGGGTAGGAAGTTGCTTCCTTGTGCCCACTAACAAGCTGACTCCACCCACACATCAGTGCTCTCTTCTGCCACCAAATCTCACTCTATTCCAACAACAGTGCCTCCCTGGTGCCTGGAAAACCCACCTGGTGAACTAAAATGCCAAACACCACCAAATGGCTTCTTCCCCAGGAATGCTCACCAGCAGTAACTCAAGAATCATCTGTGTAGCTTAGCTTTATCACTGTGGAGTAGGTGGTTCCCATTCAATGTCTTTTTTTTCTGTTCTCTTTTTTAAATGAGACAAAACATCTCCATTACAATCCATGTTTGGGGCTCATTGCTGTCTCTTGAGTGTGAAACACAAATCATGGTTTTTTGGTTTTTGTAAACTGACTTTTTACACCGTGGTTTTGAAAGAAGTTTCTTATTAAAAGAATAAAACGTCTTTGTGTGCAGGCTTTATTTGAAATGTTTTCAAGAACCATTACTACTCCTCGGGACAGGGGCAAAGATCACCCTCTGCAGAAATGTAGGGATGCACACACAGCTGTGCAGAGTCAATATTTGAGCTGAAGCTGGGGGCTGCCCAAGGGGTGGAAGTTCAGCTGCCATTGGGGTAGTATCTTGTGGTAGTCCTAGACAGTAGGCTGTCTTGGGAAGTTTGAGTACACAGGAATTCCATTCTCTGCAACCAGATAACAGGTGGTATTAGAAATTGGAAAACACAAAGAAAACTGCTTTCACCTAGAAACCCTCAAGAGTGAGGATTTACACCAAGTCTCTCTCCTACTTGTTGTGAATAGCTCAACAGAATTGTTGTCTCTCAGAACTGGAATAAGCAGAGACAGAAGATTAAGTGCTTACTTGGCTACACCCCTGGCTGAGGTGCCATCAAATCAATGTCACTCAAGTTCCTGGCCAGCCAAACTCCCGCAGCAAAGAGTCCCAAATTGAGGATCAAGTTCCTGAGTAGAAAATATATTTCATTAACCCTGAGGTCACTGAGTTTGATGAAACTAATGACATACCATGGGAAGTTTACGTCAGCACCACCCTCTGGAAATGTTGATCGACACTCAGTATAGTGCTACGTCGCCCAATATGCACGTGAGAATTTGGAATTTACATCTATTCCTAACACAAGCAAAGGCCAACAACACTCTAACGTAACAGGCTAGAATTCCGGTTTATGCCTTGGCATCTCTTCCCTGCCTCCTAGGTCAGGGTGACTTTTTAAAAATAATACATTCATTAAATTATATTGTGTGATACTGCAAGTTGACACAGTGCAAGTGTGGAGATCGCAGGAGTTGGTTATCTCCCTCCACCTTGCGGGTAACAGGGATCGAACTCAAGTCCTCAAGCTTGGCGGCAAACGCTTCCACCCGCTGAACCATGGCTACAGCCCAGGTCGACATTCTAGATACCTTGAGAACCACGTGACAGATATTTTTTTGACATCGATGCATTTTACGAGCCTACAGCCTCAACAAAACACAGAAAGTTATCACGAAACCACTATTTTGTCAATGTGGTTAAAAACAAATAAAAACCCCTAGGATTGCCAGCCTCACTAGGAAGGGAAATACAAGTTTATGAGGATCAGAGAGGGGCCAGCCTCGGTTACCTCCGGAAATCGTTCCGATCGGTGGCGAAGCGATAGACGCCGCGGAGCCAGTCTCCCACGTTGTCTGGAACCTCGGGGGCCTCGTTGACCGAGCCGGAGGCGCTCACTGCCATCCCACTAGAAGCCATAACAGCACCGAGCACCACAGTGGCTGCGCGCGGCTCAGAGTCGGCGCAGGCAGATCGCGCAACTTCCGACCCCGCACTTCCGCCGGCAGGTAGTGAGACGCAAGAAGACCCGCCCCCGGCTGCTTCCACGAGCTTGGAACCCAGGACGGAGGTGGAGCCGGTGCTCGCTGCCCCACCTCCCGGTGCTTGGAGCCTGTTACCTGTGTAGCGCCACCATTCCGTTAGTTTAAGCAAAGTGCTGACGGTGGAGTAAATTCAGCCCTCGGGGATAGGGGCTAGCTCACCCAGAAAGTTCTGGGCAGTGGTGTTTCCCCAAGAAACTTTACTACAGGTTAGAGAACGTGCAGTGTGGATGGGACTGTCCCGCGTGTCTGCCTGTTTTCAGTCTCGGGGTTTTACACAGCAGTCTTGTTATCCTGTTTCATAGGTTCCCCCATCTCACTACTCTGACCTCCGTGCCGCCCCACTAACAAATGGTGCAGTGCTTCCTGGAGATGTCTCTGTCATCTGTCTGGAGGTTTTGGGGGGACTTCCAGGGACCTGGAAGGCGCTGGCCCAAGAAAAAGCCTTCGGGTTCCGACTCAGAGGAAGAGGAGCAGGTGGGGCAGGGGCTGTGCTCCTTGGCGTTTCCGGGAGTCTTTGGGCGCCCTCGGCCCTGCCCTTTGGACGCCCCACTCGGGGTTTCCAGAGTGGAGCTGACGACTGTAGAGGGAAGTGTAACTTGGGAGGTGATCTTGCCATCCGAGGAGGCACTGTTCCAGTCGACGCTTGAATCGGGTTCTGTTTCCCCTGTTAGAAATGCCCATCTCAGAGCCCCCAAATCTTTGTGCAAGAGGCGGGCCAGGGTTGCGTGCAGCCTCCCGCCCCGCCCCAGGCTAGTGCCGTGCGCGCTGCCGCTGCCGCCAGTCTACCCCAAGGGCCCCCGCCTCCGTCCACCAGTGGGCGACCGCGTCCCCAGCCCGGGAGCGAGTTTGGCGCCGCAGCCCCGCCGGGAGGGTTCAGGAGGCCTTCGGAGCGCGCAGGCCAGGGACGCGCGGTGAGAGCTTCGGGCCCCAATGCTCGCGTCTGGGGGTTGCGGTGGGAGGACAGCATGGGGAATGGGATGAGGGGTTCTGGCTCGGGAGATTCCCCGCTTCTATGATCAGCCTAAGCCGCCGCCCCCTTCCCCTTAAGATCGCACCGTCCCCTCCTTTACCAAGGGACGCTAGGCCTTCCAGTGCCTCTTCTGAGCTAGAATCTGCACTCCGGTAGCGGCTCACGAAGCAGCTGGGACAGCAGGGGCTGCCCCCGGGCAGGGCATAACGTCCTGCACCCAGAGGCCCGGCGCAGTCTTGGCAGCAGAAGTGGTTCTCGTGCCAGCGCTGTCCTTCGGCCTCGGTACAGCGCTGAGAGAAGATCAGCTGGGAGAGGTTGAGGAAAACGATTGATTCGTTCGTTCATTCACTCACTCACTCATTCACTCATCCATCCATCCATCCATCCACCCAGTAACCACACCTTATACCCATTAACGCTCAAAAAAAAAAAAAAATTGCCCACAGGCACTCCGATTTGGAGTACTTTGTAACTCTTGGATTCTGGAGGGTGACTGGCTTTAGCCGGATCCTCCACGTAGCAGGTGGCATAGCCAGAAGTTGGGCCCCAGAGCTTTCCTGACTCCCACGGCTCAGTACTGTCTTTATTGTTGATGTTAGGGTCTTTCTAGCATGGTCAAGATCAGCACTGAGCATCTGGCATAGTGATGATTCAGGAATCCAGAAACGTTTTGAGTCCAAGAGAATTTACAGACCTCTGTTTGCACTGGGGGAGCAGAGGTAAAGGTCCCACGTGCCCAGAGCTCTTGAGTGGCCCTGGCTAGTTCCTCATTCTCTCCACCCTGTTCTCCACTTCTACTAGAAGATCCTCCAGCCTAGGAAGGTGACAGCTGCTCCTGCATTGCTGGCTCTGGGGAGGATTTCTCCCAGTGTCTCTCCCCTTTTGCTCTACCTGGTCACAAGCGGGACATCGAGGTCGCAGCAGCTCTGCATGATGGCGGCCACAGTAGAGATGCCCATCATGGTAAAAGTAGATGAGGTTTATCAGGGCCTGCCCACAGGCCTGGCAAGTAAAACAAGGTCTGTGCCAGCAGCACCGCTCACCAGCCCTGGCCGCAAACACTCCGTACTCTCCTGGATTCAGCAGCTTCTTGCACTGCCAAAGCAGAGGCCCCAGGCTCTTAACCTGAACCTTCTTAGCTTCGCTCATGGCTCTTCAACCACATCCCCCAACCCCCGAATCCCCCAATCTGACTGTTCATATGCCCATCTCCACCACAGAGGCCAACTCCCCAAACCTGGCTTCCTCTTTTCCCTAACATTTACCAAATCACCAATCCTGAAAACATTTCTCTGCTAAACTCCCCCCAACCCTTTCTGCAGAGCAAAGGGAGGAGGAAGGGAAAGACTCAGGGATGGAGAAGGGACAGACATACTCCCTACCTTCTCACAGGTGTATCCTTCAAGCTTGGGAGGTAACAAGCGGGCCACCCCCTGTCCCATGGATTTCTGCTTCCGCTGGGCACAGAAGAGCCGCAGTTGGGTCAGTTCCTCCTCCCCTAGGGCCAGACAGTAGCGTTCCTAAAGGAAAGGCCCACATGCACCCAAACCTTAGAACACCGCTGGACTGACATGGTCTCTAAGGTCGATGCTGGCTGGGAGAGAGGGAATGGCGCATGTGCCTGAGAAGACGGGAAGAAAACGTAACTAAGTGCTTAGTTCACTCTGCTGCCACAGAGATGGTTGTCACTCGGGGCTGCACCGGATAGCACTTAGCACCATCGCCAGATAGTGTGGCTCTTGTTCCCATTGAGCTAGGTCCCAGGATCCCTTTCACATCTGTTCTCTCTGCTCCATAGACTGTCTTGCCTCTCCTAGTGAATGGTAAGTCTTTAGGCTGCACATGCTGGGACCCTCAATAAATACTGAACAACCACATTTCTACATTTGTGCATCCCATTCTTGGTTTCAGATGCCGTTCATGTCCATTTTCCCATTTGCTCTTAAGCTAAGCCTTGTGATGCGCAGGACATGTATTCCTGCACCTGTCTGTCATTAGCTATGGAAACTCAAGCTAAAGGGAATTGTTTCCTCCAGCTACGGGCAAAACTGAGCCTTTTAGTCATATATCTTGAATTCTAGACTACACAGTAAGTAACAAGGTGTGGAGAGGGAGCAAAGGAGGAGCGAGGGGAATCCGAGGGGCGACCCACATCACTGTCCTGTGGGGGAAACTGCTGCAGGAGGGTCCGAAACCCAGGCCAGCTTGAGGCTTGGTTGGTATCCAGGCAAGGTGGGCCCAAGCTCGATCCTGGAGGAGCCTGAGAAGGCACAGGAGAAGGGGACTGAGTCTTCCCTTCCTCTCCCTTCCCTTCCCCTTATCACCTGCCCTCCAATCTACAGCAACTCCCAAGCGTTCCTCTCCACTTGGAGGAAACCCCCTCCTGCCCGTCACTAAGAACAGTAGATCTGTCCGGCATGGTGGCACACGCCTTTAGTCCCAGCAGTCGGGAGCAGAGGCAGGTGGATCTCTCTAACTTCAAGCCTGGTCTACAGAGTGAACAGTAAGTCCACTCCTGATCCGAGACCTGCCTGGAAGAAGCCCCCACAAACACCACTCCATATACTGGAAGCCCCACATTTACACACTCCTGGAGCCAGGATCTGACAACCTAAGCGGACTCAGGAGAAGTGCTATTATGTTTGCAGGAATGGATTTCAACCCCTAAGTCCTGAAAAGAGAACAGGTCTACAAAGAGTTAGGCAAAGCTGAGGGGGTGTGCAGCTCCACCCACTGGGAGGCTGAGGTAGGAGGACAAAGTTCAAGGATTACATGACAAGGTCTTACCTCAAAGTGGGGGACAGAGGACCGAGGATAGCAAAATGGCTCAGCACATAAAGACACTTTAACACCAAGCCTGGGTTTGATTCTCTGGATCCCCATGGTGGAAGACGAGAGCTGACTCCCGCAGGTCCTCTGACCTCCACGTGTTGTGGTTCACAACACACACACACTGAGTAAATATTTAACAAACTTCGGGTTTGGTTTTGTTTGAGACAGGGTGTCTCTTTGCAGCCCCAAGTGGCCTGGAACTTGATACTCATCCACAGACCAGGCTGGCCTTGTACTCACAGAGATCTGCCTGTGTCTGCCTCTTGAGTTCTCTTGAGTGCTAAGACTAAAGGTGTGCCCACCACACCTGGTTAATAAAGGTTTGGTTTTGTTTTGACGGAAGGAAAAATGCAAACATCTCCTGGTTGGTAGGAGGGGAATGAGGGCCAGAGGATGAGAGCACGGTGGTCTCAGAAAGAGTGGGGCTCCTACCTGAACAGAGGTGTCCTCATCACCCTCTACTGGCTGCTGGCCTGCGCCACTGCCTGAGTTAACTGGTGGATCTGGCTCCCTGAACATAGAACTGTCCTGCTGGAGGGACCAGTCAATTCTGAGCTGACACTGGTGACCAACAGTCTGCCTGGAAAAGACAGAAGATCAGCTCATCAGTGAGCCTTCCCAGCATGCCAGGCAATGCCAAGTGCTTGACAAGCGCCATCTCAGTCTTGTCAACAGCCAGGAGACTGAGGTAGCATTGTCCCCAGCTTACAGGCGGCCAGGCTGGGGCTCAGACAGCACTGATATATACATATCCAAGGTCAAACAGCTGTAAGTGGCAAAGTCAGATCTTTAGCCCCTGAGTTTGTGAAGTTCAAATTCTTGGGTATTACAAAGCTGGGTGGTGTAGAAGAGGAAGCAACCATGGAAGGAACCATTCTGCTCTCCCATGAGCCTCTGGGCAGGCTGGAGCTCTCCTACTCACCTTGCCAGTCTTCCCAAGGTTCCTCAGTGCAGTCCACCACACACACACACACACACACACCTATCTCCGCAATACACCCTAATCAGGCTGTTCCTCAGTCACCCCACACACACACACACCTATCTCCGCACTACACCCTACTCAGGCTGTTCCTCAGTCACCCCACCACACACACACCTGTCTCCACGCTACACCCTACTCAGGCTGTTCCTCAGTCACCCACAACACACACACACACCTATCTCCGCAATACACCCTAATCAGGCTGTTCCTCAGTCACCCCACCATATGCGCGCACACACACACACCTGTCTCCTCACTACACCCTACTCAGGCTGTTCCTCAGTCACCCCACCACACACACATACCTGTCTCCGCACTACACCCTACTCAGGCTGTTCCTCAGTCACCCCACCATACACACACACACACACACACCTGTCTCCGCACTACACCCTACTCAGGCTGTTCCTCAGTCACCCCACCACACACACACACACACACACACACACACACATCTGTCTCCACGCTACACCCTACTCAGGCTGTTCCTCAGTCACCCCACCATACACACACACACACACACACACCTGTCTCCGCACTACACCTTACTCAGGCTCTTCCTCAGTCACCCCACCACACACACACACACACACACACACACACCTGTCTCCACACTACTCAGGCTGTTCTTTTCCAGCATTGCCCTTGTGGAGCCCGGCCGAAGGCCTCCTTGCCAGGAATCCTCCTCAGCTTCTCTGGCCTCTACCAGTTCTCCCTTCCTGAGTTCTCAAAGTAAGCATAGTCAGTGGCCCCAAATTAGTATCCAGTGTCTCCTCATCTAGTCTCAAGGGTACAAGAAAATTCTGTGTCCACCCCATAGCCCCTCACAAACCAGACAAGCCCTCTTCCACCAAGCTATACCTCCTGTCCTTATAGCAGCATGAAACAGGATCTCACAGAGCCAAGGCTGGCCTTGAACTCCTGATCCTCCTGCCTCAACCTCCAAAGTGCAGAGATCCAAAACATGTACCACCACACCCCACTTTATAGCAGCAATTTTAATGACTAGTCCCAGTGCACCTCTTTAGGCACAGTCGAAATGGGATCACGGTGTCTTTGGGTGGGACTAACTACTGATGCACAGAAAAGATGGGTGCTGCTCTGGATGAGGTCGCAGGCTAGTGAGTGGGAAATGTAACCAGAGAGAACAGGGTTCATGCACCTGTATCTGGGTGAAGGGCTGGCTGTGTAGGATGGTGACAGGCGGAGCAAACAGTTACAAGTTTATTCAGTGTCCGCGACTATTCTAGAACTTTATATAATAGGTCCATTCTTACCGTCCATTGAAGCAGTTTCTTCTACGCTTTTACAGTTAAAAAACCAACCAACCAACCAAACCATTGACCAATGAGCAAACTACAAAGTTCCGGGAGTTTTAGGAGGTACCCGACCTCGGAGCAGCAGCTGGGCTCAGGAGAGTCAACAGTAAATCACTAGGCTTTGGGGAGTCTGGCAGGTTCCGTGTATAACCATCACAGCGCCACCCAACCCCATGGACCGCCCCCCAGTCTCCCTTCAAATATCCAGTGCCACCCTTCCCTCCTTCCTGGCTCCACACCCACCTGTTTCCTTCCTGTTAGTCCCTCAGGGCAGGTTTCCTGTGGAAGGTGGCCAGGATGGACGTCCACACTCAGGGGTAGGAACAGCCACACCCCTTAGCAGCACTGTTTGAGCTCCACAAAACAAGGGGGGGAGGGGTTCTGGGGTACCCTCTTCCGGATTAGTTCTAGTTTGCATGGAACTCTCTGGCACAAAAACAACTCTCAGAAATCAGACTTCTACCCGTCACCCTTCCTGTCCCCCACCTCCGAGCAACCTGATTCACCTCCAGCTACCACTAGACCCCATCTTACTAACACGCTGGTTTCCTCCCATAGTTCCCCTCCTCTCCTTTCAGATAAGATCGGGTCAAACACTGGCTCCCGCCTCTCGCCCCAGATGCAACCTAGCTCAGGGGTTCGACCTCCCCAAACAACACCCATTCTTGGAAGGATGAGCCCCAGAGGTCCTAGGCACTAGAGAGCAGTGGAGTGGGAAGGTATCCCTGAACCAGAGGGAAATGGGAGGGAAGTGTACGTTTCCATCAAGTGGCCTCTCGGCAGAGCCCCAAAGTTTTCCTAGGACTTTGCGGGCCACCCGCAGGGCGGAAGCTCGACGTGTGCTTACCGAGTTGGCTTGGGGTCCCTGTCTAGCTGCTGGTTTAGGAGTGGGGGTCTCAGCCTGTCAAAGCGCAAGCGCCCAGGCTGTTCTGGTGAGACCCGCCGTCGGGCCACGCCCCCAGTGGCCCCGAACTGGGTGCTGCAGACTGAGGAAACCGCTCGTGGGTCTCAGGGCGGGAAGGGCGCAGGTATCCACGGACTTGGCGACGCGAGATGCGAGGCGCCACTGCAAAGCCCGAAAGGTCTAGTCTCTCGGCCCGCCCCCGGCTTCAGCCCCGCCCCCTCTGCGGGCCTCTCCAGCTCCTCTCCTCTGTCCCCAGTGTCCCTCGCTACTTTCCCTCCTGGATCCCGAATCCTGTCCCGCTTCAGTCCTCCGACCCGCTCTGCTATCTCTCGAGATTCTCTTCTGCTAGAGAGACTGCTGACATCTCTGCTCCCCGCCCCACCCCGCGCCGGGCCCCTCTCAAGACAGGCCACGCCCCTCAGGATTCCCAGCCACCGGCCCCGAGCGCCCTCTGGCGTCTGCGCATGCTCTCTGCCCCCGGCTGCAAAGTCCTCCAAAGGGACCTTCTAGGCTGCCTGCCGGGTGCCCCCGCTCGGGTCGGCCGGCCCGCAGCGTCTCGTTGGTGCAGCCCGCGACCTCCGACCCTGCGGGAGCGGGGCGGGGCGGGGAGGCCTTAGCTGCGGGCGGGCGGCGGCTGCTGCAGCGGGACCCGGGAGCGGGGCCCGGCGCCGCCCGGGCCGCAGGGCGATGTGAGTCGGGGCGCGGCGGGGCGGGGACCAGGCGGCTCTACCGAGGCCGTGTCGCGCCGCGCCGCAGTCTCCGCTCCTATCCTAGAAAGCCCCAAGCGGGCGAGCTAGCGGCGGACCCGGGGGCTGGGGGCGGGGATGCAGGCTCGGAGCGCGACTGCGACCTCCGCATTCCTTCTGGGTATCTAGAAAACCTGTAACCAGTTCTGCCTCTCGCTCCCCAGACCCCACCCTCTCCCCTCCCCCTGGTTACACCTTCGGGTCTCCAGGATCCCGCAGAACCCCCCACCCCACTCACTCTCCCAACCTCTTGAAATACCCACAGACACATCTCGTTCTCCCCTCAGTGGCCCAAAGGCTTCCGCAGTCACCATCCAGAAATTCCTCAGCCTTTTCATTTTTGCACCATGCCCAAATCCAGAATCCTTGCCCATCTTCTCCCAAGGCTTCGAATATATTTTCAGACCACATACCTCAATCTAGTGCCTGTCCCTAAACCTACCTACCTCAGACCAGAGCCTCCCCCACCCCACCCAATGTAATCCCTCTCAATGGATTATCTAATAATGTGTTTGAAATCTCAAAGAAAAAGAGGGGAGTCGGAAAGGTGCAACCCCTCCCCCATCTTGCATCCAGTAGCTCTTGGCTTCACATCCCTTCCCAACACCCTGTTGATGGTTTAAGCCCCCATGGTCCTTTCAGTACCTGCCTTTAGCCTGCACACAATTCCTTCAACCTCCTTACTCCTTCCAAAGACTTAACCAGAATAAGAGTGTGGGGTTCTTTTACCTAGAGTTGTGCAGGGGCTGGTGGGGGGACACTGGGAAGTGCTGTTTTCCTGGACTGGGAGGGAGGGATTTCAGGAGTTTTCTTTAGAGTTCTGGATTGTTGATTCATCTACCTAGGGCTCAGATAATCTGAAAATTTGCCTCTTTTTTTTTTTTTTTAAGAAAATTTGCCTCTTGTTGTAACTGTCCTTTCTGACACTAGGAACAGAAAGCCTGACCAGCTTTCAAATGGGAAGTGTTTCACTAATACCTGCTTCTAGAAGTTACTTCAGCTAGAACTCCCATAATTGACGGATATTTCCTCAAAAGGGGGGGTCCGGAGTTGGAGATGGTGGAGGGAGAATGACAGACCCTCCCTAGATATAGCAACAAAATGTTCTAGAATGTTGGTTTTCAGAGTCTTAAACTGGTGCTCTTGCTGAACTAACATATTATTATTGTTCTTCTGAGAAAGAAAACTTTTTGTAGGGTTGAAATTCTCTGCAAGGTCAGGTGGTGGTCTGAGCGGCAGGATTCCGAGGGGACTGCAGTGATGGCTGCCAACTAGAGGTGGTAGACATCTCAGAGTTCATTGTTCTTGGGCCTAGGGAGTTCCATCCAGGGCTGCAAAATTGTGGTCTTTCGTGGGAGATCGTGTTGTGTTCATTGGTCTTTCTAGCTGGACCCAGGATCCACTAGGACCTGGACCAGATAAATCCAGGTGGGAGACACTGATAAGCCCGTTTCATGAAGAGTTGGGGGCTGAGGGTTGGTTTTCGTTAACGTATGGTCTCTGTCTCCTGTGCTAGGTGAGCCCCAGGTGTGACCCACAGGGATCCAGGTGACTTCTCTGCAGACGCTTTGCCATGACACCCCTCCAAGGACGGGAGGAGTGAAGTGGGAATCCTTTCCGATGCCCTTCCCAGGGTCAGCTCCCCAATGGCCTGGGTGAGGTAAGAACTGCGGCTTGGTGTCAGTTTTGTAGAGTTTCTCAACTCCAGAGGAATGTAGGGAACAGGTCACTGGGTTGTTAAAGGTTCTACCACAGCAACAGAGGTTCCTGGATAATCCACTACCTTGTGTTTTTTTGCAGTAAAGTGAACCTCTGAAAACTGCTGACTGGGCCGGGCCGTGGTGGCGCACGCCTTTAATCCCAGCATTTGGGAGGCAGGCAGATCTCTAGGAGTTCAAGGTCAGCCTGGTCTATAATAAGAGCTTGTTCCAGGACAGGCTCTAAAGCTTACAGAGATACCCTGTCTTGAAAAACCAAAAATAAAGATGAAAAACACTGCTGGTTGGGCCTAGGAGTATAGCTCAGCAGCAGAGCGAATTGGATTTCCAGCACTAAGAACAAAACCTCTGTTTGGGTTCTGTCCGTGTGTATCTTGTTCCCTTGGGTCACAGAGGTCTAAGTGCTTTCCTCTCCATAGTAAGGCAGAAACCTGTCTTTTGTGACTGTCTTCCCATTACCAGTAGCCTGAAGGGAAAAGCCAGCTAAGGTCTCCTATCTCTGCTCCAACCTTTGGGAAGGCAACCCCGCCTTCTGTGAGTTGCTTTCATGGAGTGCTGGGAGTTCAGTCTGGAGCCTCATAGGCAGTATCTACTGCTGAGCTACATGCTCAGCCCCAGCATTTTTCTTCCTCAGTGAAGAAATATCTAACCAAGGTTTTTTTAAAAAATCATGCTAGATTGAACCCAGCCTGGTAGTATTTTTACTCCCAGCACTTGGAAAGCCTAGACAAGAAGATCTCTGTGAGTTCCAGTGTTCAGTCATTAAGTGTGGGTTTGCCTTTTTTGTTGTTTTGTTTCGATTTGGTTTTTGGCTTTTTCAAGACAGTGTTTCTCTGTGTCGCCCCAGCTGTCCTGGATCTTTCTCTGTGGACCAGGCTGGCTTTAACTCAGAGATCCGCCTGCCTCTGCTTCCCAAGTGCTGGAATTAAAGGTGTGTGCCACCACTGCTTGGATTGTTGGGTTTTATGATCACAGTCTACTAACAGTTTACTTGAAGAGAACACCAGAAATACTCATTTCCGGTGGATATTAGGGTGGAGCAAGGGAGGAAAGAGAGAACAAGGCTGGAGTGAAATGGGTAAGGTGAAAAATGAGGGGAAGAAAAAGGAACAAGACAGTATCTGCGACACCCAAGGGACACTGTTTGCTGACTCCAGATGAGGATCACAGCTGTGACAGCCACTCCCTGTGCCTCTTATAGCCGTGCTGCTTTTCCAGTCAATCACTCCACAGGCCAGACCGCTGTGTGCTTCCCAGGCCCAGGCTGACTCTCAACCTCTGAGAAGCTTGCCGTCCCCCACCTGTAGGAATCCTTCACTCATTCTAACTTGAATCAATGTTTATCCCAAGTGTGTTTGACCACAGGTTGAGAGAGCATTCCCTCAGGGTGTGTCTGTGTCATGCAGCCTCTTGGCAGGAGGACATACTCACAGTGTGGTGTCTGCTCAGAGCTCCTTGGCAGGGTGACTGGTGACCTGCTCATCCCTTGTCTGTTCCTAGGGTGGAAAGGCTGCTCTAACACCATGGGGAGCTGCTGTAGCTGCCTGGACAGAAACAGCGTGCCACACAACCACCCCACCAAGTTCAAGGTACCCAGAGCCTCTCCCTGCTCAAGTTCCCAGGGCCTTTTGAGTTTAGGCCTCCAGTATCTCTCGGGAAGGAGAAATGACAGGCTGTGGTGTGGACTTAGTAAGGTGCCTTGTCCTTGCTCTCTGACATCTGAGGTAGTGTGGTGGGGGAACCTAACCTTGTTTTTTATTTCTGGTTGTTCTTTTCCCCCATCCCCTTACCACCAAGAATAATGTGTTTTAAAGAGAGCATACTTAGCCCCGAAGAAACACTATATTGTTTTATGAACCTTAGCTCCCTATATCCCATAGGAGGCGCCTTCTCCTCACACTGGGGTTTGTCAGGGCTAATGTTTCTCCTTCCCAACTAGAGAGGGAGCCCTCAGCAAGTTTGCACAGTTTGGGGATTGGAGGATGGCTGTATCTGTTCAGCAAGTCTTTTGACTTTGAATTAACGGTTAAACCCTTTTTTGTTGATATCCTGGCCTTTGAAATTAAGCCCCAGGAAGTTCTTGAGCATTGGACAGCTAACCACCTGACCTCAGAGGTCAACAGGTGACCTCTTTCCTGTCTGCAAATGTCAGAGCTGAGAGCCATAGAAGAGATTACCCCATAGAACTGTCATTCCCCATGGCACTGCTCTGTGTTACCCAAGGGGACCAGTGTACCTGTGGTACAGCTAAGAGCCACTCAGTCTCCTGGCCCTAACCCCACAGTCACTGTCTCCCAGTGGCTCAGAGTCCCTTGCATATACTTCTTGGGCTCTTTACTGACCCTGTGTCCATTCTCTCTGCAGGTGACTAATGTGGACGATGAAGGGGTGGAACTGGGCTCAGGGGTGATGGAGCTGACCCAGAGTGAGCTGGTGCTGCACCTGCAGCAGCGGGACGCTGTCCGCTGGCCCTACCTCTGCCTGCGGCGCTATGGCTATGACTCCAACCTCTTCTCCTTTGAGAGTGGCCGCCGCTGTCAGACGGGCCAGGGTGAGTACCAGCTCTGCCCTCCAGGACAAGGACATGAGCTTATTACAGAATTAGAGCGTGGCCCTTCACATACTGACATCAGACATCAGACTTGGTGGTGTTGCCGAGAGCAGGGAAAGGTCCGAGCATCGCTGCTGTTCTTCCTCGAGCCTTTTGGGAACATTCGGTGCGCAATCCATGAAGTAGCCAGTGCTCCTAGGCCAGAGCCTACCTAGCAAAGACAAACCATTCTTCCCATTGTTGCTATGGCTTCAGGGTTCTACTGCCCTTACAGTAGAAAAAAAAAAAGCCTTCTGAGCTACCATGTCATATACCCTGGATCTCATCCATAGTAGAAGAGAGGTCAGGAAGAAGACCGGCTGCCCTGGGCTGAGATCTGGGGAAGCAGGAGCTTAGGTCTCATATACAGGTTAGCCTTCAGGAGCCCAACATGTGTCTGCCATCACCTGTGGGCAGTGGAGAGTACTGGTTCCCCCTGGACATCTGCCCTCTGCAGCCAGAGGTCAGGGGCTGGCAGGTTGTTCCATGAGGCTGAGGTTAGGGCATGAGGTTTGGGCTTGTCTATTAGGTCCAGGTGCGGCTCAGCCCCAGGAGTCCTTGAGAGTGTGCTGTAGACAGACAGGTGGAGGAGATCAATGTCTCCTGGGACAGCCGCAGGCCAGTGAGTCTCCTGGGTTGATTGCTGTGCGGCCCTTTCCTCCATGTGTCTCATTCCTGTAGCTCATGGGCATGAGAGGGCACAGGAGAACATGGCATGTGAACAGAGAGATGAGGCAGAGCCGCTTGATCTGCACTTGGCACCTGAGGGAGGCCGTCCTAGATCCCAGTGCGGGGCTTCTCCTGATACCAGGCTTTCTCTGTCCCCTCCCTCCTCTCCTCCTTTTCCTCCTCTGTCTCTCACTGCTCGTCCCCTTTGAGAGGGTCTGTTCTATGTAGCCTTCACTGGTCTCTAAACTCATGGTGAGTCTCCTCTCACCTCCCAAGTCTTGGGTTCACAGCAGGGTGTCACCACCTCTTCCTGTCTTTTCCGGCTTTCACATTTCCTGCCAGAAGAGCCCTTTTTTCTTCCCCATCTTTCTCATTCTGTTTCTACAAACCTCAGTTGCCCTATACTCGGGTGAATGGACAACACTGTAACAGTAATATAATATGCATTGTCCATATTTCCACATAATCATATTTATTATTATTTGGGTGTGGTGCTGGGATTTAAACCTGAGTCTGTGCATGCTAAGTAAACATTTTACCACAGATTCCACCCCCTCCCCCTGGTTTTTTTGAACAGGGTTTTAATGGGTAGCTCAGGCCAGCCTTGAACTTTGTGACTACTTATCAGGGTGTGGTGCCATATCTGAATATATCTATCTTTGCTGTGGATATGTGCCCAAGGTGTCCCCAGAGCTGCCCCTGAATCCCATGATCCTGTGTTGCAGAGCCCCAGACTGGCATCTTCAGAGACATTGAATTCCAGTTGCTCAGCCCATTCCTGCCACTTTGGGGACAGGTCAGACTTAGAAGGGCTTAGAGGCTGACCGTACGCAGGAGCCGCAGGACTGCCTTGCTGTGTCTCTCTTCAGCTCTGCCCATCTTTTCCTTTTTCACCAGAACCCAAGCTCTGCAGGGACCCTATGCGCAGAGGCAGGAGGCCTTTGCTTCCTGGCTAGCCAGTGAATGACCTGTGAATGATTAGAGGGCAGTGGGTAAAGCTGGCTGCATGCTGGGTGAAGCTGGTTTTTCCTGGAGTGCAGGGAGTAGTAGGTGCAGGAAGCTGGGGGCAACTCTCTGTGGTTTTAGCTTCACCCCAGAAGGCAGGCATCCTTATGAAAACAAGCATACCCTGGGGGATATGGCTGCAGTGCTGGGCCTTGGAACGATAGCAGCGGGTAGTGTAGGGAGACAGGTGCCATGGGTGCCTCCCCTCCCGCCCATCCCTCCAGTGTCTCTGGGGTTCTGGAATGCCCCGAGGATGAATGCTCAGAAAGGAGAGGCAGAGGGTGGGATTGAAGTTCAGGGACATTTCCTTTTGACTGGCTGATGTTCCCTAGTCACTTAGGGTTGGCAAGAGCCTTGTTGCTTTTTTGCCTTCTCCAGGGATCTTTGCTTTCAAGTGCTCTCGGGCTGAGGAAATCTTCAACCTGCTGCAGGACCTTATGCAGTGTAACAGCATCAACGTGCTGGAAGAGCCAGTTATCGTCACACGGAACAGCCATCCCCCAGAGCTCGACCTTCCTCGAGGACCCTCACAACCCACTGGTAAGGAAACCACCACCCCAGGAACCATGAGTCTGGGAGGCCCAAGTCAAGCTAGCAGGTAGGGGATAGCTGAGTTGAGCCAGTTTTCCTGGACATTCCCCCATCATCAGAACCATTCCTGAGGATGGCTCAGTGCTGGGCAGGACCAATTGGGTGACTCAAGCTGGAGCTGCAGAATCCTAGGCGTTGGGTCGACTAGTGGTTGGGAAGCAGACAGGAAGACGTTGGGTTGCCATAGAAACAGCAGTCTGGAGCTTTTTGCTTCCATCTGTCTACTGTGCTGGGTGACATACAACATACACCTCTCCTGCCTTACTGGTGCAGACATCTCTGGCCATGACTGTGTAGCGTTCCCACAGTTTGTGCTCGTTGGGTCTCTGACTACACAGCTGCTTATTGCTCTGCATTCCCTGGCCGGGTCTGGGGAAATAGGAGAGATGGAAAGGGTCCCTGCGTTTGTGGCGTTTGCATGGTGCTCGTGACAAAGCCTGACTGCAGTCATGGATGGTCCCGGGGTGACAGGTGTACCTTCCGTGCTTAAAGTAAGGCTGTGATGGAATGGGAGGCTGGGGCAGCCTCGGGCCTCAGGGTGACTTCAGAAGGCAGGCCAGGGCTTCCAGTTCAGTGTGGCTTAGTCACACAAGGAGCCTGGAGAGTGTCTTGCCTTGCCATCAGAGGAGTTGCAGGGCACCCCACAAATGTGTGCATCTGATTGTAAATGATTCAGGTGGTTCCCATACCCATCCCCTTGGCTGCCACCTCTAGGCTACACTGTCTCCAGCCTCTCCAATGGCTGCCCTGGCTGCCCTGGAGAGGGCACACGGTTCTCCGCTCCCCGCCGACCCTCCACAAGCAGTCTCCGACATCCTACGCTTGGGGAAGAGTCTACCCACACCCTCATTGGCTCCGATGAGCAGGTGCGCATATGGTAGGCTGCACTCTGGGTGGGGATGGGGCCTAGGAAAGGTTGTGGGAAGGGGAAGAAACCCAGCAGGGCTCCATTCTACCCCCAGAAGGGTGAGCATGTTGGGAGGTTTAGAGGTGGCAGAGGAAACGTGGCTCTTTTCCTGTTCCTCTGGTTCTGTCCCACTGCCTTTCCCACCCTCCTAGTCCTTGAACCCACTGTTCCCTTGACATCTTTCCCCTGCAGTCCCACACCTATGTCAACACACCAACTGGTGAAGAAGACCACCGCAGGAGTCGCCACTGCCTGCAGCCACTGCCTGAGGGCCGGGCACCCTTCCCACAGACCCGGGTTTCCGACCAGCGGGACCCGCAGGTGTTCTTACAGCCAGGGCAGGTCAAGTTTGTGTTGGGCCCCACCCCGGCTCGGCGGCAGGCGATGAAGTGCCAAAGCCTGTGTCCCAACATGAATGACCCTCCCCATCACAACAACAACGAGGGCCCTTCTGAGTGCCCAGCCCAGCCCAAATGCACCTATGAGAATGTCAGCGGGAGCTTGCGGCAAGCAGCTGGCTGGAGACTGAGCCCAGAGGAGCCAGGGTGGAATGGCCTGGCCCACCGTAGGGCCGCACTACTGCACTATGAGAACCTGCCCCCGCTTCCCCCTGTGTGGGAGAGCCAAGCTCAGCAGCTGGGCCTGGAGGCCGGGGATGATGGGGACTCCAGGGATGGGCTTACACCATCCTCAAATGGCTTCCCCGATGGTGAGGAGGATGAAACCCCACTACAGAAACCTACCAGCACCCGGGGCTCCTCTGTCCGTAGCCACAGCAACTTCCCTGTCCCACTGACCCGCCACCGAGGCTCCCCAAGAGTCTTCAACTTTGATTTCCGCCGGCCTGGCCCTGAGCCCTCAAGGCAGCTCAACTACATCCAGGTGGAGCTCAAGGGCTGGGGCACAGACCGTCCCAAGGGGCCCCAGAACCCCGCAGTGTCGGGAGCTCCTGGGCCCACCCCACACCCTGCTCGCAGCTCAGACTCCTATGCCGTGATTGACCTCAAGAAGACCGTGGCCATGTCCAACCTGCAGAGGGCTCTGCCCCGAGATGATGGCACTGTTAGGAAGACTCGGCACAACAGCACCGACCTGCCTCTGTAGACCTGGTCCTCCCCCGCCCACCTCCTGCAGGGAGACCTCCACCTCGCCCACCAGCCCTGGACTCAGCTGCTTTGCAGACACTGGGGCAGACCAGATGCTTCTCTGCATTGCTGGAGTCCCCACAGATGTCAGCCACTGAGTGTCCAGTTCCCCGAGCTGGGGAGAGGAGAGAGTGAGCTGGAGAGGAGGGAGCCATGGTGTAAACTGTGAAGGGTTCCCAAGGTTGCATTTTGCACCCTTCCCTAATGTCCATTTGTCTAGTCTGTCAGCTGTCTGTCTGTCTGTGTTTATGTGTTTTCTCTTTTTTCTGTTTTCTCCTCTTCTTCTTTTCTTCTTCTTCTTTTCTTCGTCGTCTTCTTCTTCTTCTTCTTCTTCTTCTTCTTCTTCTTCTTCTTCTTCTTTTGGTTGGAGTTTTGAAACATTTTGTACCTGTTGATTTTATTTATCAGTTTATTTTTCTATTTATTGTTTTAAATGTAACTTAACATATTTATTATTAATATAATTATTTTTAAATTCTGGTTCGGTGAGTCTGTCTCTTGTGCAGTCTTTCCTGGCAGGGGTCTAGATAGGTAGAACGGGCAGGCCTGATAGAGATAGGACTTCATTCTGGCAAATGCAGGGTGGTTGTAAAGTCTGGTCATTTCCTTTTCTTCTCTAAGAAGCCTAAAACTTACAGTTGCCAGGGATGGACGAGCTCTTGCAGAACAAGACCCTGTTGCTGGGAACCCAGGTATAGAGGGAAACTGGAGGAAAGGTGCCCCAAAGAGATGATGTTCTCATCCCAGGCTGAAATGGACTAGGGAGGGGAGGAGAGACATTTCACAAGACTCTCCTCTGCACCCCTCCAGACAAGCCCCAGGGGCTACTGCCACCCCTTAACATGTTGGCCCAAAGGTAGACCACAGCTTCTCCTCAGCTACCCCCAGCACAGCTGAGCCCAGGCTGGAACCTTCACACAGGATTTTGCTAAAATCCCAGAAGTAGCCCAGGGAAAACCATATGACATCTGCCCAGCCTTCCAGCTTGTTGTTGAAGGCTCTCTTGGAGGACAGTCCTAGGACGGAGCCCCCAGGGACCTGTACCTTAACTTAGCGCAGGCCCAGCAGGCCCAGCAGGCCCAGCGGTCTCCTGCCCGCCCCCATCATTCAGGCCACCTGGTGCCCTCTTGTGGCAGGGACTCCATTCTTCCTCAGGCTGTTTGTGCCTCCTCCCTGTGATGTGCATGAGAGCCGGTTTGCCCAAGACATATCGACAGGCCTTTTCTCTGGGTGCTCCTTGAGTGGCTCCCTGTCCTGTGCTGTGATCATGTGGTCCTCTCCATCGGATGGTGGCTCCCCGGTTTTCCTCTGCCACGGTCTTCTGCGTGGAGATTAGACTGAGAAGGCCCTCCTGACAAGTGGATGTCACCTGCACTCTCTAAAAACGCACAAAGAGGACTGGTCACAGCAGGATGCAGGAGGAGACTGCTGCCTCACCTAGAAGCTCCCGGCCCACAGACCCTTCTGCCTCTTCCACCCCGTTGGTCTCTGCCCTGGGGGATAACCCTCTGCAGATCAGACTGGCTTCAGCACTGGCAGGGTGCTCCTGACCCCTGCAGCCTCAGTGCAGCTCCTGTGTCCTCCAGCACACGACCCTGCTCTTGCAGCCTCTCCTCAGGAGGGCTTGTGTCTAGACACAGAAAGGTCAGTGGGGAGCTGGGGGCACAGGGGAGAGGCAGATACAGCTGTGCCAGGGTCAGGCCTTAGGACCCTAACCACACTTCAGCAGTTATGGAGCCATGCTGACAGACTGCCTTTTCCCTTCCCTTCCTCCCTCCCTTGTCTCTTGCCCTCTTTCTCTCCTCTTCCTCTCCGCCTGTGGGAATGGAACCCAGGACCTCATGCGTCCTAAGCAAA
Organism: Arvicola amphibius; assembly: GCF_903992535.2. Taxonomy (NCBI): domain Eukaryota; kingdom Metazoa; phylum Chordata; class Mammalia; order Rodentia; family Cricetidae; genus Arvicola; species Arvicola amphibius. Next base: position 70,010,119 of record NC_052055.2, on the reverse strand, counting down.
CAGCTCATGCTGAATTACACCCCCAGTCCTCCAGACCCCTCCACACTGACAATGGGCACTGCCAAGGGGTGGCCAGAGGCTGCTGTAGTCAAGACACCCAATTCTGTCCCTGGCTCTGCCACTGAATGGTTAAGCAAGTGGGCCTCATTCTGCACATGGAAGACCCGGAGCTAATATGACAGGTAGCCAGGCAGATGATGAACGCCATTGCACTTCAATAGTGGACGGATTTTAAGTGTGGTGCCCTGCACCTTTAGACCTAGCACTTTGGAGGTAGATGCACGTGGACGTCTGAGGTTAAGGCAAGCCTGGTCTGTGAGCAAATTCCAGCCCAGCCGAGATACATAGTAAGACTATGTCTCAACACCAAAGAGCCCAGCTGCTCCTGAGGACAACAATCAACAGTTGTCCCCACTCTTGAGGCCCCCAACTTCGGACTTCCTGCATTCCTTTAGAGACACTTAACCGCGTTCTCTTGGTTCCAAAAGCTGCTCTGACTCCCTGGGTCCCCAGAACAAGTCACCATTGCTTCGGTGGGAAAGTCCAAGACACAGGCCCCAGAATTGGATCCCAGCCCAGTGGGGCCCTCACCTTTCCCTCTGCCTCAGACCCACATTTACTATAGGAATTTTCCTCTCTCAGGGATAGGGTAGGGTGAGAGAGGACAGCTTTCCTACAGGAAGGGATGGATGGGCAAATGGGCACAGTGCCCAGGAGGGTAACAGCTGCCCTTGTATTGGGACCTGTCCCTCAAAAGTCAGGGCTGGGAACTTAGATGGAATCAGCCATTTCGTCCAGAAATCATAGCCAACACCAGTGACTGAGCACCTGTTTTCTTCTTTAGATGCGGGCACTGCTGGCCCCCTGGGCTTCCCTCAGGAAAGCAGAGGATGCAGCATCCTGTCTGTGAGTGACATTTCAGGTCAGACCGGAGAGGCCCTCCCCAAACCCACCCCTGTGTAATAACAAGGCTTCACCAAGTCTACACAGAATGGCTGAGACCATTTATCTCTGTCAGACCTCACTGGGCAGGTATTGTTATCGTAGTGTCCAGGAGAGGAAACAGGCCAGGAGGTGAAGAGACTCACCTCAGGCCATGAGTTAATTAATGGCTTCTACTGGGGCTGGATGCCAGTCGTGTGGCCTTCCCACCCCATCCCACCCCTGCTCTGGGCCAGGCCTGACCTGACTGAGGACCACTCCCCCGCCCAAATGACTCCCTTCTCAGTAGAGCACACTCCAGTGCCCGACTTGGAATTCCAGGCCAGGACCTCACCTTAACTACCCAGTGACCCTGCTCCTCCCACGCCTGCCCAACACCCGCAGATCTACCCTGCTCCTGTACTCTTGACATCCTCAGGGACAGCTCCTGTCCGTGGGAGGGGCGGGGCGGGTGCATAGGAGGTCAGGCTAACCAATCCTGAGTACTGGGTGCTCCAGCAAGTACCTTCAAGTGAAGTCCTACTCGGAGGCGAAGAGGTCGGGATAAATGCTGCCAGCCTCCATCGAAGCCATGGCCACCTGTGGCGGAGAGGAGCTGGCCAGGACAAGCAGGGCGGAGTGTTAGTTACCTGTGCCTTCGCTGTGACAGACGTGCCTGACCACAGCTCATCATGGAGGACAAACACGATACAGGAGTGTGAGGCAACGTCACACAGTATCCATTCCCAGTCAGCGGAGGTTAAGCTCACTTCCTCCTTGTCCTGTCTGGGACCCCAACCTATAAAATGGTGCTGCCCCCTCACTCTTCCTACCTCAGTTAAATCAGCCTGAAAACCCCTCCCATATGTGCCCAAACGTTGGTCTCCTAGGGGATTTAAACTTGGTCAAGTATGCACTCAGAGTTAACCAGTATAGGGCTGGAGATGGCTTGGCAGTTAAGAGCACACCCTGCTCAGGCAGAAAAGCCAAGTTTGGTTCCTAGCATCTGTGTTGGCCTGCTCACACCTCCTGTGACTGCAGCTCCAGGGGACCCGGCACCTCTCTCCTGCCTCTGTGGGCACACGTACACATAACATGGACATAAGTAAAAGCAATTTTTTTGTTTGTTTGTTTTGAGACAGGGTTTCTCTGTGTAGCTTTGTAGCTTGTCCTGGAACTTGTTCTGTAGACCAGACTAGCCTTGAACTCACAGAGTTCACCTGTCTCTGCCTCCCAACTGTTGGGATTAAAGATGTATGCCACCACCAAAATAAGAGCAAATCTTAAAGACTGGATTAACTGCCAGGCGGTGGCAGCACACAGCTTTAATCCTAGCACTCGGGAGGCAGAGGCAGGCGGATTTCTGAATTTGAGGCCAGTCTGAACAGTCAGGACTACACAGAGAAACCATGGAGAGAGAGAGAGAGAGAGAGAGAGAGAGAGAGAGGATTAGCCGTCACAACCAGCTAGAATGCCAGCATGTGTGCCTGCCATGGTCCCTTCACCAGACACTTTGTGGCACCTTCTGACCACTTTTTCTTCATCAGCCGCCACATAGGGATAATAGTAGTCCCTCCCTCTAGGAATTATTGCCAGAGTCAAATAAGAAAATGTCCCCCCAATATTAACCATGCAACTGGCTTGTAGTCAAGTGGTCAGAAGGTGGGCAGTAACTGGCTTATTCCCATCACCTCCTTGTCCATCACCACTGCATTTGACTCCTCCCAGCATGCCTCCTGAGCTACTGTCTGAGCCCTGCCTGAAAACAGCACCCAGGGCTGACCTTCACTTGCCTCCAGCCAGGCAGTGCCCTGCTCCAGACATTGTGATTCCACCAACACAGACCATAAGTATTCACTTCACTACTGGCTCTTGAGAACTCAAACTTGGCCTGAAACCATCTTGTCTTTTTCTGTATAAACACCTGTCACGTTCCTCGTCCCCGACCCCATCTAGCATGGGAGTTGTTGGCAAATCAAGCTCAGAATGGTCCATGCATCCAGGTGTTATTCCCTTTCAGCCCTCTGAGCATGCCCCGGGATTGTGCGACACCAATTCTTGCTGTGGGCATGGAGCTGACGGAACACTAGGCATGGGAACTCGGGTTTTGGAAAGGGGTGGGAAGAATGTCTCCACAGGGGCTGGGTCATCAGAGCTTCAATATCCCTGTCCCTTGGCTTAGCGCTTCCTGAAGCTTCATTCTGTGCTGGAGATGGGCAGAAAAGTGCCCTGGTCACTGTGGCATCTTCTCAGTCTCTTGTCGTGCTCTTTGGGTAGATACTTCTCTGGGCCCCATTTCTCCAGGATGGACATTGCTGGCAGAGCTGTCCCTGAAGAGGACCTGAGAGGTCAGGGGGGTCAAGGGCATTCATTACTCTGTGCCAGACATGATGATTGGCTTTGAACAGTGAACTGAACCTGTGTCTTCCCTGTCCCCTTCTTCATTTCTGCCCATTAGCAGGGAGTTGTGGCCCCTTGGGGGCTGGGGGAAGATTCTTCCTGTTGCTGCCTCCCACCTGCTGTCCTTCAGCCTGTCCCAGCTTCCCTCCCGGTAGGAGAGTCCCAGAAGGAGTGTGGCTGGGAGAGATGAGTACTAAGGCTTTAACCCCCTGGGGGAAGGAATGTGAGCACGGAGTGGCTGGTCCGCTCTGGACTGAGTACCAGATTGGGGCAGCCCAGCAATGCAAGGAGCAGCTGGGGCTCAGCCTGAAGAATGGGGGTGGGGAAGAGGTACCAGGTGTTCCTGGAGGCTCCTTGTCTCCCTTTTCCTAGGAACACATCAACAGATTGATCCATGGGGGGTGAGGCCCAGTGTACACAGGTACAGTGACCTTGATTTCCCAAGTAAACATTGGACGTCCAGGACACAAAATCTGGATTGTGCGAGGCGAGCCCTAACCAAACCTCAGACTCCCCCAAAGCTTTTGTCTAGGTGGAGAGGGAAGCTTTAAAAGGACAGGATTATGGGAGGTGTGCTCGTGTTGTTGGCAGCTGTGAGACCTCGGGCATATCCCTCAACTACTCTGAATCTGCTCCTTCAACTACTATGTGGAATGAATGGGGCCTAGAAAGTTGCTATGAGCAAAATAAAAACTACTGACTGTATAAATGTAAGCTTGATATCTAGCAATTGCATAAACAGCCAAGTGTAGCAGAACCGGGGAGGCAGAGACAGGAGGATCCTGGGAGTTTGCTGGCCAGTCATTTTAGCTGCATCAGTGAGCTCCATCCAGGTTCAGTGAAGAGATCCTGTCTCAGAAATTAATATGGACAAAAAATTAAGGAAGACAACAGACATCCACCACTGGAAGCAACAAACACACACATGCATACATCTCCCCCTCCCCCGCACACACACAAAGGCACTTAGAATTCTCAATGGTTACCTGGCACACAACATGAGCTTAGTTTTGTTGTGGTTTTCATAGCAACAGTCTGCTGATTTGGGAACGTTTCTCAAGGAGGTGGGCCCTGATCTTGTAGATTTGGAGAAGGAGAGGAGGGTGTGGGCCTAGCAATTAGCCTACTGAGAGAGGAGAGCCTGCACTATAGAGCAAAGAAGTAGGTGGGGAGGGAAAGTAGAGGTGACTTCCCTCTGTAGCCTATGGAATATGGATCTGTGTACCTATGAATGGCCTTTGGGGGCCAGGCTGTGGGTGGCGAGGAGGCTTGGGGTTCAGTCCAATGCAAGTGCCCATCCATCAATCCATCCAACAAAATATTTACTGAACATCTACCTGCTAGGGTAGGAGACACTGTGCTAGGGACCTAGCCGTGGAGGACCAAATGGAGGATCAATGAGACCTCGCCCTCACAGTGCTGCATTCCACCGTCAAGGATGGCCTCTGGGAGGTTAGATTGGAGCCAAGACAAAGACTGAGGCACAGCTGAGGAAAGGAAATTCCAAGCAGAGGGAGTTGCAGGTACACAGGCCCTGGGGTAGGGGTGGGACAAACAGACTTGAGTTCATGGAAGAAGGCTCAGAGACGACCAGGGAAGCTCTTGCAGGGAGAGGAAGGCACAGGCTGGGGTTACAGAACCAGGACACACGGGCTGGGAAAGGTGGACTTTACCCAAGAGCAACTGGACGCTTGTGGAGGGGGTCCCAAGCAGACGCCTTGTCGTGTAGGGTGTAACGGGGTGGATCTTGCTGCTGGGTGGATGCCAGGGCTGAGGAGGGCATGGGAAGGAGGCAGAAGTTGCGAGTTGTTATAAACTAAATGTTTGCGCTCCCCGTTCCTTGTTGACACCCTACCCCCCACTGAGATGGCGAACCTGATGGGATGTGGGTTAATGAAGTCCAGCCACTGTTGTGGGGAAGAGGATGAGAGAGGCCGGGAGAAGAAATTGGAGAGAGCTCCGAGGCCTGGGACAGGAAGGAGGGTCCACTTTCGGAAGTGAGGAAGGAATATAGGGAGGAGGGGCAGATCCTAGCAAGAGACCCAGAGGACAAAACCTTGACAGTTGTGTCCTATCCCTGGAACCAGAGACTGTAGAGCGTGTCCTCTGCTATACCCTCACTGTCCTGGAGGCCAGGCTTTGTGCGGCCCACTTCAACCGCCTGGATGGCAAGCCCCGGTACACTTAGACTTGTCTATGGCTGAGACCACAGTAATGTTCACAGCAGGCCTGAGGGACACCAGCAGAGAGGACCCTGAGAGATCCTCCTAGGCCATTAGGATCACGGCTTCAACTACTCTAGAAAGGGTGGGGGGGTCCTCTCTGCACTCTGCACACTTCTGAAAGCAGGTCCCCTTGGAATCTGCACAAGGGGAGCTTCTGACAGAACATCTTCGGGGGCACCTGAGGCCTCTGGACCCGTCCTTTTGGCAGTCCCCACATAGCACATGAAGACACTCTGAGACCATCAGTCCCTTACCTGCTCCAGGCCTCAGTTTCCCAATCTGTACGGTTAGAACCTCCATATCTGAGCTGTGTGTCTTCCCATTCTTGTCGAGGGCATCTCTCAGGAAGTTCCCCATCCAAGCTCTCTGTTCTCCTCGGACACATCCTTGGCCCCATCACATCCCAGGAAGTCACCACAAGCATCCCGAGCTCAGACACATAACCAGCACCCCCATACAGACCCAGAGGCAAGCAGGGCCACCCAGCTGAGGCTTCACTGGGGGAGGGGTGGCAAGGCAGAGACTGGGCCAGATCATCCGGAGCTCATTATCAGTGTTTAGCTTGGGACTTTTGGGTCCGGGCCGGATCCTGCTCCTTATCCAGGGCCATGATTAGATTCTTTGGACTTTGATGTATCTGAACTTGAGACAGGACTCTCACTTCCCTGCCACCCAGTCTCCAAACTCAGCACTGCCCTCACCTAAGGGCACCTAGGCTAACCACGGCCTGCTGAATCCCAATAGCCCTCCCCAGGACATTCCCCTCTGCCTCCAGCTGCTGCGCATGGCTTCCTGGGAACACAAAGCACAGGGGTTTGGGTCCATGCAAATCTGGGTCCTTGAGACAGAGGCAGGGCAAGACCAGAAGGGAGGGATTCTCTGGTTGCTCACAGGCCCCCATGCTCACTGGGCCCTGCCCTCTGATGCAGAAAAGGATAAAGGCCATGGAGACTCAAGTGGGAGCAGGATGGACCGGCCATCTTGTGCTGCCGTGGGCCCAATTGCACTCATTTCTGCTCTGGTCACCATATAACCACTCTCCCTGATCTCTGCTCAGTTGTGGTGGTACAAGAGGCCCTGGGCTGTCACTCAGTAGGGTCTAAAAGGAGCAGGGCGTGCAGAAGACTTAGCAAGCCTACTTGTCCTCTCCAGTGGGGACAAAGAAGAGGAGAGGACCATAGGTAGGTCTTTGCCCTGCCTCCCGCTCCCAAGAAGCTGGGGCTGTACCATGGAGACATGCAGAGATCCATCGCCTGCCCCTGGCCTGCTCCACCCACTCACCCAGCGCAAGTATATGCTCACCCAGACTAGTGCCCCAGTGAAGATGTTTTCATGGAGCCCAGGCAGTGGGGCCATTTTGGACAGAAAGACAAAGACAGGGCTGTTGCAGAGGAAGCCCTTGAGGAAGACAGGTACAGGAGTGAGGCAGATATGCAGCCTGCATCTGCATGGCTAAATATGAACCTGTACCTATGCATGCTGGTGCTTCTGTGTGCAGGCTTGTGCAGGCACACAAGTGTGCTCAGGCGTGTCTCTGAGTTGGTTCATGCCATCATAGGACGTATCTGAGCTATCATCTCCACTCTTTCTAGTCGGTTGCATCTAGTTCAGAGACCATGTGAGCTAACGTGTTAGCTCAGTGGCTAAATGCCTGTAGTGATGGATCTTACAGAGGACAGGGATTTGGTTCCCAGCATCCATATTGGCAGCTCACAACCAGCTAAACTCTAGTTCTGGGGACTCTGACGCTTTTTATTTTGCCTCTGCAGGCACCTACATTCACATACGTAAATAAATCTTTTAAAATATGTTTTTAACCTAAATAAATTAAGAGAGAGACAGAGAGAGAAAGAGAGAGAAAACTGGGCATGGTGGTGTACACCCTTAATCCCAATACTTAGGAAGCAGAGGCAGGTGGATTTCTGAGTTTGAGGCCAACCTGGTCCACAGAGTGAGTTCCAGGACAGCCAGGGTTACACACAGAAACCCTGTCTCAAAAAACAAACCACAAACAAATTTTTTTTAAAAAATAGAGTCTCAGACTAAGGATGAAGCCTGGTTGGTAGAGTACTCGCCTAGCATGCAGGAAACTCTGGGTTCAACCCCCAGCTTCCCACAAACCAGCTGTGGTGGCTTATTATTATAAAGCCAGTTCTTGAGAACTAGAAGCAGGAAGATCGAGGTGACCTCAGCTACATGAAGAAACCCATGAAAGAGATGGGAAAGAGAGAGAGAGAGAGAGAGAGAGAGAGAGAGAGAGAGAGAGGGAAAGAGACAGGAGGTGGGGGTGGGGAGTGCCCCTCACCAGCAGCAAGCTCCACGATGCACAGATGGAAGAAGAGCCACCATTTGGAGAGGCCCTGTACTCAGGGAGCTGGGCAGGGGGCTAGGGCTGTCCTCTACAGTTGGAGGGGAAGATGGGCCCAGTTGGGAGGCTCTGAGATTAGATTTAGCTCCGGTCCAGTCTTGCCCTGCTTGGCTTGGGACACCAGGAACACAATGTGGCCCCATACTGTGCTCCTGAGCTCCACCCGATCCCAGGACCACATGCTCATTTTAATTTGCAACCCACCCCTCAGGGTGCTGTCTCTGCCTGCTGCCCCACAACAACCCTTCCAGACTGCACCCCTGCACCACCCCTCCCTTTCCTGCTCAGACCTTTCCCCAGCTCTGCAGGCTTCTTCCTGTTTTCTCTGTTTCCTCAGTAACGACCGACCCTCTGCTTCCCGAGGCTCAAGGCCTAGTTCAGGACAACTTTCTCTCCAGTTTGGGGCAGACCTGGTGAAAAGCAGAAATTGCTTGTAAACCCCAATCACCCCTGTTTTTCTGGAGAGCCACTTGGGGCAGGGATGTCAAGAAAGAGTTGGGAATGTCCTGTTCCTGCTGTCACAGCAGTTGCCAGGAGCACTGACCTCGAGGTTCCTTCTGAATCCTGGCCTCTGAAGGTTTGCTCATGGCTTTCCTGCATGATACGCTGCTGTCCAGACATGCTGACACCCCGTTCCCCGCCCTGCCCCGTCCCCTCTCCTTAAAGGCTTTCCTTGCTTTAGACTTAGAACTTCCTCTCCAAGATGGCCACCGCTAGCTGCCACCATGAAGTCTGCAGTTAAATGCCAATCTGGGATGAGGGTATATTTATATATTCACTGGTTTTATGTGATTTTGACAAAAGCTAGAGTCATCAGAGAGGAAGGAGCCTCGGTTGAGGAATGCCTCCATAAAATCTGACTCTAAGGCATTTTCTTCATTAGTGATCAATGGGGAAGGGCCCAGCCCGTTGGGGGTGGTGCTATCGCTGGGCTGGTGGTCCTGGGTTCTATAAGAAACCAGGCTGTGGGTGGCCAGGAACAGGAAGCTGAATGCTTCAAAGACCTAGGGTAGAACCAAACGTACTGACCAAAGAAAGAGAGAGAGAGAGAGAGAGAGAGAGAGAGAGAGAAAGAGAGAGAGAGAGAGAGAGAAGGAAGGAAGGAAGGAAGGAAGGAAGGAAGGAAATGAAATGCTTTTAATGATATTCTGTTATTCTCATAGATCAGTGTCTAGCCCCATCTTCATCAGAGGCTCCCTCCAGCAACTGACAGGAGCAGATTGCAGAGACCCACACCCAAATAATAGGTGGAGCTTGGGGACCCTGCAGAAGATGGAGAGGAAGGATTGTAGGAGCCAGAGAGGCTGAGGACACCCCAAGAACACAACCCACAGAAACAACCTAGCTGGGCTCATAGGGGTTCACAGAGACAAAAGCGGCAGTCGTGGAACCTGCTTGGGTCTGTGCTAGGCCTGCTGCACACATGCTGTGATTGTTTAGCTCGCAGCGTTTGTTGGACTCCTAACAGTGGGAGTGGGGGTGTTTCTGACTCCTTTATCTGTTCTTGGGACCCTTCTCCTCCTACTAGGTTGCCTCATCCAGCCTTGCTATGAGGCTGTGTGCCTGGTCTTATCGTAACTTGTCATTCTGTGTTTGATCTCCCTGGGAGGCCTGATCTTTTCTAAAGAGAAACGGAGGAGCAGTGGGTCTGGGGGAGAAGGGAGGTGGTGGTGGTGGGGTGAATGGAAGGGATGCTTTAGCGGGGATGTATTGTATGAGGAAAAAAAAAGACTGAGCAAGCCGCAGAGAGCAAGGCAGTAAGCAGCACTCCTCCATGGCTTCTGCATCAGCTCCTGCCTCCAGGATCCAGCCCTGCTTGAGTCCCTGTCCTGACTTCCATGGATGGTGGCCTGTGATGTGGAAGTTTGAGCCAAAGAATCTCTTTCTTCTCCAAGTTTCCTTGGCCGGGATGTTTCATCACAGCCGTGGTAACCCTAAGACAGTTTGCCTCAGTGGCATTTGAAGGCAGGACAAGCTGGGAAGCTGCGAAAGAATGGAAAGATTGTGGGTGTGATGTGGATCTAGTCTTGTCATGGCTGTTTGAGATAGGATCTCTTGCAGCCCCAGACTTGCTGTGGAGCTGAGGGTGAAGATTTAGGCACGTGCTACTGTGGGGGCCAGCCATGATAATCTAAGTCTGGGCAGGTCATCCAAAGGAAGTGTCTGGGCAGGTCACCCAAAGGAAGTGCTTTACTTCCAACCATTATTACCTGGGACTCTGGCCATCGATGAATTTAAATGAAGTCTGGAGTCTCAACAGTTTACCCTGAGACAATGCCTGGCAGGCCGAGATTACCCGACCCCCCACCCAAGAGCAGACCATTCAAAGGAAATGCCTGACATTCTAAGAGCTGTGGACAGAGACACCTGCCAGCGCACCTTAACAGGACACCCCTAGACAAATGTCAGCCAATCAGGGGCCCTGAACCTCAGAGACCCCTCACCCCCACCTTTACTACTATAAAAACCCTATTCTAATTGAGCTCGGGGCTCTCCGGATATTCCAGTATGTTGGACATGAGGAGAAACCGAGTTTGCAAACTTGATTAAAATAAAGGCTCTTTGCTTTTACATATGGGATTCGGTCTCCTTTGTTGGCTTTTGTGGGGACCCACAGATTTGGGTATAAAACTACCAGCTTACAAGGAGAGACTGCACTGGTCACCTCTGCCGGAGCTTGGGTTCTTGCACTTGCTTCTTTGCCGTTCACTGTCCCCCTCTGCAGTTGGCCAGAGCCTGCCCACTCCTCTGTCCACATCAGTGACACTAAGTTCCCACGGCTGGGCCCTGAGGCCTCGTCTGTCCTCTCTCACTCTGCTGTCTCCCTTACCACCTGGGATGGAGGAAGCCACTCTTCAACCGAAAGCCCTGTGGCATTGGGCTTGGGAAGGGGATTAGGGGTCATTTCCCAACAGAAATCACTACTACCCCCTTCCCGCCTAACTTTTCCTTCTTTTTCCCTCCCTTTCTCCCCCTTCCTCTTCTCTCCCCTGTCCTCATCTCTTTCTCTCTCCTCAGTTCCCCCATCTCTTCCTCATCTTTTCTTTTCTCCCACACTCCTCTCATACCTCATTGTGCCTTCACCTGCCTGGAATGTAGGATCCTCCTGCCCACCCTCGCCCTCTGACAGCGTTAGCTGTGAGCAAGGTCCAGGGTGCAGATGAACTTCGTGGGAGCCATGGGCCAGTCGCCATCCTCCACTTGCTCCCCTCCCCTCCCCTCCTCCCCACCCTCCTCTTCTCTTACCCTTATTCATTTTTCTTGCCTATACTGGAACCCAGAGCCTGCTAGGCCAGTTTCTGCTACTTGAACCCTTTATTTTAACAATGTGATTTGGTTCTGTGTGTCTGGGATTGAACCTAGAGCCTCACACTTGCTGGGTAAGTATCCTGCCACTGAACAATAAACATCTCAGCTCCCCACCCCCAACTTCCTAGTTTTCTTTTTAAACCTTGTGACAAGGTTGAGCTAAATTGCCTAAGTCGGTCTTGAACTCACTCTGGGCTTGTTCTCTGAGACAGGGTCTTCAGAAATCCAGACTAGATTTGAACTCTCCAGTAGCTGGGAATGACCTTGAATTTCTGATCCTCTGGCTTCCATCTTCTGGGATTACAGGCAGGCAGTACTGTGTGTCTGTAAAGCTGGAGATCAAACCTAGGGCTTTGTGCAACTGAGCAACAGTCTCGACCCTCTTTGAAATCTCTTAGTAGTCCTCAAACGCCTTGAATTTGTGATCCTTTTACCTCAGGATTGAGGTAGGTACCATCAGGTCAGGCCTGGCTTAAACTCTTTCTGCCTTCTCATCCTCTGGTTGTAATTATGACTTCACTAGATTATGTGACTACATCGGATTACGTGGCTACACCAGATTACGTGCTATACCGAATTATGTGGCTACCAGATTATGTGGCTACACCGAATTATGTGGCTACACCAGATTATGTGGCTTCACCGGATTACGTAGCTACACTGGATTATGTGGCTTCACCAGATTATTTGGCTACACTGGATTATGTGGCTACACTGCAGGAGGGTTTCTCATCTCATTCTATACTCAAGCTCACCAAGGCTCAGAGAGCAGATGCTAGCGCTAGCGGGAAGTCATCATCACAGCTTAGTACTCAAGAAGAGAGGTGAATGGTGGGAGATGCAGGGTCCATGAGCCACCCCAGAAATGTGGGCGTTTCAGACAGAGTTGACCCAGAAACATCCCTTTGCTCTTCCCAAGGTCCTACTTCTCCTGAGGACTTACTTCTGAGTGTTCCCGTTCTCTCTCTTCAACATGTTTCCGGAGGGAGTAGCCAGTAGGTTCCTATCTGCTGGCCACAGTGGATGGGTCCAAAAGTAAGGGCCTGACCAACTGTTCCTAGGAATTGTGATCTCATTCTTTCTCTGGAAATGAAAATCTTAGCCTCTGTTTGTCAATGATATAGAGAAAGCGGTTGAAGCCAGGCTGAGTGGCACATGCCCACAATCTTAGCACGTAGGAGGTTAGGGTTGGAGAAGCATGAATTCAAGGCCAACGTGGGCTATACCAGACCTTGTCAGAGACACAGATAGAGAGCGGGGAGGGAGCACACGTGGAGAGGGAGGCGCCAGGAAACAGGAATGAGAAACAAACAAACAAAACGCGTCCTGGGGTGTTTGATCCACGGCTCTACTTGATCTGGGGTCCCACCCTTCCTCTCCTTCCTGGGCCTGGCCAGCTCAGTGTCCAGCCGAGCTTCCCCACCTACCCACAGTATCCTTTTCCCAGCTGAGCCTACAAGTATGCATAAGTTAATTAATAGACCAGAGAACAAAAGCAGTCTGTCTTTCTACACATCCTTTAATGCACAGAGCTTTCTTTCCAGATGGGACCAGATAAAACTGACTCCTCAATAGGAGGGGCTAAGGCACATTGTCTATGGGGTAGTTGTCAGAGTGCTGTGATTCAACAGGTGCAGAGAGCTTCCTGCTCAGTGCGCCCTAAGGAATGGGGGAGGGGAAGCCCACATTCAACCTTAGGTTCAGTTCTTGCTTACAGCAGAATCCTGCTTAATAAATTCAAAAAGTGATGGCTTTAGAAGTCACCACCAGACAGACACCCTGACAGCTGGAGCTGGACCCATCCACAGATGGTCATTAAACTCATGAGCAGAAAACTGGGCACGATGGTGCACACCTGTGACCTCAGCACTTGGGAGGTGGAGGCAGGAAAATCAGTAGTTTAAGGTCATCCGCAGCAAAAGAGCCAGTTTGCACTTAGCCTGGCCTGCATGAAACCCTATCTCAAATATCCAAAAACTTTGGGTCACCAAGTCTGATGGCCCGAGTTTGATCCCAGGATCAAACTTCCCTCAGAAAGCATCCTTTAGCCTCTGCTTGCATACCCCTGATCATGGGAAATTCACTACTGGGTGCCTTCGGATGCATCTTAGTGTGGGAGCCTGAGCTACTGATAGCAATGGGAAACTGGACAGTGCCCAGACGAATTGGGCCAAGTACTCCTAGCTACCGAAAAGATACAGCAGCGTGCAGCCTGCGAAGCTGATAAGAGCCTGGCCTATCTTAATGCATGGAAACATGTTTCTGTGGCAATCCGACGCGATAAGGACAGAACAGAAATTGCCTTGGCATAGGAAGTGTGGTTGTGTTAAAACATAAGTGTGTACAATAAGCGCTGCTAGATAATTTTGAAAGGTGTAAACACCTGCAAGCTACCTTGACTTTTTTTTAATATTTTTTTTTCCTCTTTATTTTGCTGATGTTGGTCCTTGCACCTAGGACCACATGCACGCTAGGCAAGCAATCCACCACTGAGGAACACTCCAGGCCCAGCCTAATTTGATAAAAAAGTACTGTGTGTGTGTGTGTGTGAAATTTTAAATGAAATTTAGAAATCCTAATTTTTTCAAAATCTTTGAAATTTTTAAAATACATTTTTGTTTATGTGTTTCCACGTGTGTGCACAGCACATGCATGGCAATCAGAAGACAGTTCATGGGAGTCTGTCCTCTTCTTCTACCGTGTGGGGGATGGGAGCAAACTCAGCTCATGGGTTTGACAGCAAATGCTTTTACTTCAGTATTTAGAATTAAAAAAAAAAACTACAAAAATCAAAACAAAGCAAGCCCCACTTTTTATTAAACGACTTGAAAGCTGGGGAGATGACTCGAATAAGCGTAAGGTAAAGACCTGAGCTCACGCTGAAGCCAGGCCTGGTGGTGCGGACCTGTGACTCAAGAGGCCGTGGGGTGGAGAGAGGAGGACCCCAAGAGACGAAAGCAGTGAGCTTTAGGATCAGTGAGAGAGCCGATCCCAAAAAAATCAGGTGAATGGGGCTGAAGAGACAGCACATCAGTTAAGGGCACTCGCTGCTCTTTCCGGAAGACGCAAGTTCAGGTGCCAGCACTTATTCTCACAGCCACCCGTAACTTCAGGCCCAGGGGACACAATACCCAATTCTGTCTCCAGTGGCATTCACACACATGTGCCATGCTCTCACATATGTGTATATATATGTTTCTGCCTCCAGTGGCGTTCACACACATGAGCCATGCTCTCACATGTGTATGTGTATATATGTTTCTTAGAAAAATAAGGTGGAGAGCTGATTAATAAAATACACCCTGACATCAACCTCTGACCTCCACATATGCTTGCCTAAGGTGAGCACACCTCTTACACACACACACACACACACACACACACACACACTCACTCACACATATGGATTTGGGATTGTTGTTTTTTATTTATTTACTTAATTTTTGTTGTTGTTTCCTTGAGACTGCATTTCTCTTTAGCTTTGGAGCCTGTCCTAGAACTCACTTCATAGATCAGACTGGCCTTGAACTCACAGAGATCCTCCTGTCTCTGCTTCCTGGGTGTTGAGAATTAAAGGTATGTGCTGCCACCACCACCCAGCTGGATTGTTGCTTTATTATGGATTGAAAGGGGTTACAATCTAAAATCTAAGGCCCTGTCTGAACACTGTATGAAAGAATAACATAATTGATTAGTGATGTCTGCCAAGGTTGACTGGATTGATTGGTGATGTCTGCCACAAGTGAAGGATAAGCAATGACTGTCATGTCTTTTTTCGTTTTGTTTTGTTTTTAAGTACAGGAAACTCACTACATAGACCAATCTGTCCTCAGGTTCACAGAGATCCTCCTGCCTCTGCCTCCTGAGTCCTGGGATTAAAGGTGTGTGCCACCACACCCAGCTTGACAAGCATCCAACTCTGGTTGTCATATTCTAGAAACACTATCAGCTCCCTGTGTGTGTATATATATGTTTCTGCCTCCAGTGGCATTCACACACATAGGCCATGCTCTCACATGTGTATGTGTATATATGTTTCTGCCTCCAGTGGCATTCACACACATGTGCCATGCTCTCACATGTGTGTATATATATGTTTCTGTCTCCAGTGGTGTTCACACACACACACGTGTGTGTAGATATGTTTTTGCCTCCAGTGGCATTCACACACATGGGCCATGCTCTCACATGTGTATGTGTATATATGTTTCTGCCTCCAGAAACATGACTCTGACATGCCAGCTGTGTGCAAAAAGAGACTCCTTTTTTTGTGTTAGAGGTTGTAAAATTTGGGCAAAGTCATGGGTCCAGGAAATAAATTCCATAAAGAAAAGACAGTTTTCCACAGTGGTTTCAGAGCAGGTGGGAGCACTTTGTGGGCATGGCCTGGCTTGTAAGGGGAGGTAGCTTTCACAGGTGGATGTGCAGGGCCGGTAAGGGGAAGCAAGGAGGATGTGTAGACTAAAAAGGGAAGGTGAACTTGAGGCAGAACCTGGAATAATAGGGTGTGAGGAGTAGCTACGCCCCATTGAAAACAGTCTGGGGGTGTTACCAACTGTTCCTGATTCCTGGAGCCTGGGGCAGGTATGGGGATGTGAACACTCAGTGTCTGCACACTGGGAGCTTCAGCGGGGAGAAATGTACCAGGGCAGGAGTGGGTAAGATCAGGAGCAGTAAGGTGGCTCGGTGGCTAGAGGTCTTGTTGCCAAGCCTGGTGACCTATGCTTGGTCCCTAGGGTCTGCTTGATGAGAGAAGGAAACTGACCCCAGCAAGCTGTCCTGTGAACTCTGCATATCAGCCACGGCACACACGTGCCCATGCATATAAACACACACACAACATACATGTGTATATAAATGTAATTTTAAAATACCCCAGGAACCGCTGGTGAGCCATCCGAGACTGCTGGAGATCAAGTGCCAGGTAGGCCGCACTGCCGGGATGCATAGTGTGTGGGGACAGAGAATGACAGCCTTGATGGCTTCTGAGACATCCTCAGGGCCTGGAGATCCATGACACATATAAAAGCGAGCTTCATAGATATTGAGCAGGGGACAGACCAGGGGCAGTGGATGTCTTGGGACATCTGGGAACCCTAAAGTGACTGACAGAGCTGTCAGAGGGTCAACGTGGGTCCACGGGGGCTGCAGAAGCCCTGGGGCTGTCAACTGAGCAGGGACGTCCTGGCCTGCTCTGTAGATGCGGTGGAACTTGGCCTGGAGGTTTGACTGAAGACCCTGGGGTCCTAGCAAGTCAAGGAAAGGTCTTTGAAGGGTGAGGTTGGGGGATCCAGCAGGCCTACAGGATTTGAATATTCCACGGGTTTGGCAAACTTCCACTATCTTTTTCCTGCTTTCCCAAAATCTTAGGGTCCTCTCCCTTACTCCCCCCAGTCCAGACTCCAGTGGGTCTCTGGAGACTGGAGAGAAGGAACGCTGAGCTGGTCTTGAAACACAAGCTCGCAGAGACCTCCTGATCTGTGCCAGGCCCGGGCAGACTTCTGGTCTCCCAACCCCCTTCTGTTCTCATCACAGGCCGGGTGGAGGGCAGCAGTGGCAAGAATGGAAAATTCCTACTGGATAGATGACATAGGCAGCTCGCAGTCTGGTTCAACCTTCTGCCTATGATCCTAGGGTGTGATAAATCTATATGGGGCCCCGAGTCTGGGGTAAAGGATGACAGAGAGGGTGCTGGCTGGGGACTGTTTGCTCACTCCAAATAGTGAGCTCATTGGTGGCCAGGCTGGTGGCCTAGCTAACACAAGTCGTGGGGATGTTGTGGAGAGATGGAGAGCAAGGTTAGTGGAGCTGAGTAAGGACTTGGGAGAGATAGAGGAAGGTTTTGAAGCCTTAAAGATTGAGGGTGCCTGGCCTAGTGGTATAGAGCCTACCTATTATCTATCCTACCTACCTAGAGCTGAGGCAGGACGTTGACAAGTTCAAGACCTGTCTAGGCTACAGTGTGAGTTCAAGTCTAACCTGTGTAATTTAGCGAGTGTTTGTCTCAAAAACACAAAGATCCAGGTACAGTAGCTCATGCCTATAATTAAAGATTGTTGAGAATCCCAGGCCAACCTGAACTACATAGTGAGTTCCTGGCCAACCTGGGCTACAGTGTGAGACCTGGATTCCAAATTTAAAAAATTGAATTACAAATAAAAATAGCCTGATCATGCAACCATGGGGACTTGAGGTTAGATTCTCATCATCCACGAAAAGAACAGGATGAGGTGGCATCTATAACCTGGCACTGGAGGACAGAGGCAGCTGTGGCCCAGGGGCTCACTACCCTTCAGTCTAGATGGGTTCAGTGAGAGATGCCATCATAATAAAGTAGAGAGCCAGAAAAAATGGCTCGGTGGGTAAAGGAGCCATCAAGCCTGAGAGTCTGAGTTCCATCCCCAGGACTCACATGGTGGAAAGAGAGAAAAAACTCTCACAACGATGACACATGAGCACCTCCCTCCTCCCTTTCTCAC
Source organism: Arvicola amphibius (assembly GCF_903992535.2). Classification (NCBI taxonomy): domain Eukaryota; kingdom Metazoa; phylum Chordata; class Mammalia; order Rodentia; family Cricetidae; genus Arvicola; species Arvicola amphibius. Next base: position 69,992,417 of record NC_052055.2, on the reverse strand, counting down.
AATGTAAAAAAATTACAATTCATTCAAAAATTTAGGAAATAAGGTGGATAAGCAATCAAAGAAGACATTCAAACATCAGCCCCTGGCCTCCACGTGTGCCTGCATAGATGACTGCATGTGTACACACAAGTAAACATGCATCCACCACATGCACACGCCCTCAGATGGGCTGCGGTATAGCTCAGTGGTAGTTGGCTAGCACATATGAGACCCTAGTCTCAACCTCCAAATCCAGCCAAGTAAAACCCCAGGTAGCAATGGGGAGGGAGGAGAGACAAGGAGGGAAGCATCGAGGGGCAGTTTAGCCCCTCTGCTCGCATCTTGCTCTGGGCATCTGTTCTGATTCAGACAGCCAGAGGTGGTGTGACCATCCCCTGTGAGTGAATCCTGCTGCATTGGGACAAGAGTCCAAAGCCACCACTCCATTCTGACTTCATCCCTAGCACTGGCCTCAGCATCAGCACTGCCCACATGGCCACTGTTGCCACTATGAGCATAGCCAGCAGCCTGATTCCTGAGCCCCCAGACACCCTGAACTCCAGCTCCCAGAGGTTTAAGGGCTACTGGGAGGCAGGACTTAAGTTGGACCTCCAAGTATGTCAAGGTAGAACAGCAGCTCTCAGGGACTTGTCCCCAAGGGTAAACCAATAATGCCTGGAGACATTTTGGTGACTACAACTGGGGGATTGCTCCTGGCACTTAGTGGGCAGATCAGCTACTGCTAGTACCCTACAGAGGACAGGGCCATGCCCAGAACAGAGAATTATTTCCTTCCAAATGTCACTAGTGCCAAGCTTGAGAAACCAACCATCAGGTCCCTGGTCTCTCATTCAAGTCCTCACCCCCAAATGCTCATATTGTGCATCTGGTTCCCAGAGTTGTAATCTTTGCCCCTTCAAGGTGCGGCCACTTTGTTCCCTCTTATCGCGCACCTTCTGGCCGTCTCTGCTGGAATAGAAAGTCAATAAGATGAAAAGTGTCGTGGTCATGCTCCAGAAGGAAAAACACACAGAAACCATTGATACACAGAGTCCGGGGGGCCGTGCAGCTTAGGGGTCATGCTTACCCAGGGCTGGGAGGCAGGGGCCGGGCTAGCTCCCGGGTATATAAAAGGAAGGAGCACACTCAGGGCTTCACTCCACCACAACGGTCGAGCTCGAAGTGGTTTATCCTGTGAGACCAGCTTCGAGTCAGCATCATGAAGTGGATGGTCGTAGCCTTGCTCTGCCTCCCTCTCTTGGAGGCAGCTTTGATCAGGTGAGCCTGGACGTGGACCACAGACTCGGAGAGCCTTAAGTGGGGGCCAGGTGCCTGGAGCCCATGGAGGCCAGACAAGGGTGTCAGATCCCCTGGGACTGGAGCTGGTTGTGGGTGCTGAGAATTGAACCCTGCTCCTCTGGAAACGCAAACAGTGCCTTTAGCTGCTGAGCCACGTCTACCACGACTACCCAGTCCCTTACTGGGTCTTCATGGTAACCTAGGGATAATTTAAAAGCAGAGGGAGGATTCATGGAGGTTACGGATAATTCCCATGGGCTTGAGTATCTATAGTCAGCACCTCATACTTTCTTTTTTCAAATTATGACTCAGCTTAGTTGTGTTTGGAGGAGACTGAGTGTATCGGTGCCACTGAATACATGTGGAGGCCAGAGGAAGACAGCAGGAGTCACCTCTCTCCTACCACATGGGTTCTAGGAGCTGAACTCAGGTCGACAGGTTAGCAGCAAGCGCCTTTACCTGCTGAGCCATGGTACCAGGCCTGCTCCCCGGGAGTTTCTCGGTGAAAAGCCAGCTCCTCCCAGAGACAAACTCCACAGAGGTGGTTGGTGTGGCTCTTGTGAAGGGGTTAGCAGAGAAACTCTGAAATGTCCTAGAGTCCTAAGAGAATAAGGATTTAAGATGGAGAAAGAAGGAAAAGGAAAAGGAATTCTGAGTTGCAGAGCAAGCAGGTGGATCTGCAGAGGTCGCTGGGAGGTAGTAGCCAGCAGCTCTTAGATCATGCTTGCGGTGATACGGGCAGAAGCTGCGGCGCCTAAGTTCCAGCTCTGGAACTCCCAAGCCACCTTCCCCAAGGACTGTCCGGGGAGGCACAGTGATGTCCCTGGGCTGGAGGTAGGGTTAGTACCGTTCCCCTCACACAATGCTGGGTCACCTCAGTCAGTGCTCGGTGGCAGAGAGCCACCATAGGAAGGAATCCTTTGAGGTGAACCTGCTTTCTCCGGCACCTTTAAATACGTGCCAGAGTGGCTGGGATGTGGCTCGCTGGGTAGGAGCTTGTGTGATGCCCTGACTTCAATCCCCAGCTCTCTATAAACTAGATGTGGTGGTGCATGCTTGGAAGGCAGAGGCAGAAGGATCAGAAGTTAAAGGCTGCTCTTTGATAAGGATTCCATTTGAGACTAACCAGAGACACATGAGACCCTATATCAAAAGCATAGGCACTGATTCTAACAAGGATAGTTCTCCAAGTCATCCTCCCCTTCTTGGGAGGGAATTCCAGTGTATATCAGAGAAGGGGATCTGAGTAGCAGGGGTACTTTCATGTGGGGCAAAGGTGGATGTGGCTGAAGTTGATTAGTTTCTAAATCTCAGAACAAACATTAAGAAGGAGTTTGAGAACAAGAGGAAAGGAGAAGGAACAACTAAAGGGAGAAAAACCTGGAAAGAAATTAAGACAGAAAGATGGGAGACAGACAGATCCAAACAGTGGGCATGTGTGGGGCAGAGCATCAGAGAGTGAGGTACAGGAGAGAGGGAGGGGGAGACAGAGAGAGACAGAGGCCAGAGATGGGGAGGGGGAAGTGTAGAAGGAGAAAGGAAGGAGGGAGGCTCCCACCTGACACACAGCCTTCTGCAGGGTCCCCCTGAAGAGGATGAAGACTATCCGAGAGACCATGAGGGAAAAGGGTGTGCTCAATGATTTCCTGAAAAACCACAAGTATGACCCTGGCCTGAAGTACCGCTTTGGCAACTTTGGTGACTTCAGTGTACTCTACGAGCCCATAGCCTACATGGACGTAAGTCTTAACACCACTGTCCCTGCTGCCAAAGCTGAGGGTTCCCTGTCTTCCCACACTGGGGTACACTGTTGGAAGAGCTTGGGACGGGGTCCTTACTGATCTTGCAGCCCTCAGAGAGCTTGGTGACTGCCCTGGGCAACATAGACTGAGCATCCTTGGGTTTGGGGCAGATTTCCGGGGAAGTCTAGGGCCACTGGCTTTAGTGTGGTTTGGAGGGCAGCATCTGGGTCCTTTCCTGCGTACCTGTGGAGTTATGGAGCCCCTGGATCCCTCAGAGCTAACCAGTCTACCCTGTGATATCCCCTCTCCCTCATCAGGCTGCCTACTTTGGTGAGATCAGCATCGGAACTCCACCCCAGAACTTCTTGGTCCTTTTCGACACTGGCTCCTCCAACCTGTGGGTGCCTTCTGTCTACTGCCAGAGCGAGGCCTGCAGTGAGTGCTGGGTGGCAGGGAAGGGAGGCTGGGGAAAATCCACCCCTGGAGAAGACGGTGGTGTTTTCAGACACATGACATATTTAAGCCTTGTCAAAGAGGCTGACCCTGCAGCTGGGTGGCTCTTTTGCCTTTTCTGCTAAGCAGCAAATATACGTTCATCTATACCAGCCCACCTCGCCCACCCTATTTTCTTCCATCCCACCCATCCTGATGACCAGGACAATAGCATCCTTTTTCTTGTTGGTCATCTCCACTCACTCCACAGCAGTCAGTTCTGCCTTCTCTTCACCCCACGTTGGCATCCGGTGTGTCTAAAGGATGGGCTGGAACAACAATGGATGTGGCCTTGTCCTGCCGTACTTTGGTCAGGCAGATAGAATTTGGGCAGGCATTTTGTAATACTGCTTTTGTCCCTGCCTGAGTCTTGGGATCCTATTATCTCTGGTCCAAGAGGTCTCTCTTTGGCTATATCTCATGCTGCCTCAAGATCTTGGTACGACCAAGTTCTTGAAGGGGTGGAGGCTGTGGGATGAGAGGTGTTTAGTGGCCCATTCGCTCCTACAGTGGATGAGCAGTCCATCTGTGCTGGGGCTTTTCTGGGACCTAGGACACAGAGATGAAGTCCAGCCAACCCTGCCCAGAGAGACCAAAGTCCCAGAGCTTACCCTATAAATCACAGGGGGCTTTCAGGTCATGGGTGATTCAAAGGCGGGAGTCTCAGCTGATCACCCCTTGCTGTCATGAGTAGGGGATGCTGAAGCCCCAAGGTTAAGCACAGGCTGAGGAAGAAGCTCCCTCCACTCAACAATCTGACCTCTATGTCATGCCTCCCCTGTGCAGCCACACACACCCGCTACAACCCTAGCAAGTCCTCTACCTACTACACGGACGGACAGACCTTCTCCCTGCAGTACGGCACTGGCAGCCTTACCGGCTTCTTTGGCTACGACACTCTGACCGTGAGTGCGACTTCCTGCCCCTGGGTCGGGGTGGGAGGAAGATGAGGGCCTTAACAAAGCCCCTGAAACATGGTGGAAAAGCTCATAGGATAGGAAGTCAGCACGAGACCTTGTCTACTCTCGATGCTGACGCTTGCTGACGATCGTTCTGTCAGGATTGCTGGAAAAGCCATGACGAGCCCTTTGGTTGTGGCCATTTCCCTGCATGAACATAGCCCTTCAGAGGAGAGAGGGGTGGGGCAGGGACGATGCAGTGATGCACCTGAATCTCGGGAGGGAAGATGGCTGCTATCAACTTATGAAGGTGTAGGGGGAACTGAGGCAAGGAGAGAGGAACAAGAGTTGTCTCTGGGGTGCGGTGGGGGATCGAGGTAGGTCCGTCTGGTATGTCACTATCTCTCTGTTTTAACCTCTGCTCCAGGTCCAAGGCATTAAGGTCCCCAACCAGGAGTTTGGCCTGAGCGAGAACGAACCCGGCACCAATTTCGTCTATGCAGACTTCGATGGCATCATGGGCCTGGCCTTCCCCGGCCTGTCTGCCGGTGGTGCCACCACCGCCATGCAGGGCTTGTTGAAGGAGAATGCGCTCTCCCAGCCCCTCTTCGGTGTCTACCTTGGCAGGTAAGCAACCGCTTAGGAACTTCTCTGCCTTCCACTGCCCAACTGTGGCTCAGAAGCTCGTGGGCTGAGCGCTTCCCCCACACCTGTCCCAGCCAGCGCCTTCCTCTCCAGCTCTGGAATTTCGCACTCCCCACCCCATATCTGTTTCCTGTCCACTCCTATTTTTTTTCAACATTTATTTATTTGTGTTAGAGCAGGGGTCGGGGTACACACCACAGCGAGGTCAGAGGACAAATTGCAGGAGCCGGTTCTCCTCTTTCACTGTGTGGGTCTCAAAGATGGCGCTCAGCTTGCCAGGCTTGGCCACAAGCACCTTTATGTGCTGAGCCAACCAGCCAGCCCATGCAGGTGTTCTTTGTGTTCCTTGGCTGTGACAAGCTCTCTATTTCCAGCTCAGATCTGGGAGTGGCTTTCATCTAGCTCTTCCTGGGTCAGCCTCTGTGCCCCCCTCAGGTGTCATGTCCCTCCCCCTGCACCCTCCCCCCAGGTCCCTCTCTGGCTGAGATTTTCCACTCTGTATCTCTTTTGTTAGTAATCTCTTGCTTTATCCCCTTTGATCTGCTGTTCCAGCTGGTCCTGGAGTCTTTGGGGCTTGGCCCGGGATTGACCTCTAACCTGTTGTTATCTTTCCAGCTAACACAAGCAGGCCTCGCCTGGGCCTCCCGGTTCTCTCTTTTTTCTTCAGAGTTAGCCACCTTCTAGAATGTGCGTACACTCACTGTGACTTAAGGGCCTGACTCTGACATTGATACCTTCACTGTCACTGACCCTACAGACTTGTTTTTTGCTTCTGTTTACAATCACTCTGCACGTCACCTTTGGGAGCTCCATCCATCCCTGCTTTGCTCCTCCTCCAGTGGGTGGGGCCCACATGGTAGCTCCCTGCTCAGAGGGGCTGGGACTCATGGGACAGCATCACTCCAGGGGCTGAAGCACTGGAGATTTTGAGAGGCCCACACAGGGAGCTCATCTGGGGGAAACACATCCCATCTTCAGGAAGACCCAATCCTAGAGAAACACAGACTGTCCTCAGGAAGCCTCAGCCTGAGGGAGACAGAGCCCATCCACAGGGAACCCTAGTCTGAGGGTACCTGCCCTCAGGGAGCCCCAGTCTGAGGAGACCTAGCTCATCTGCAGGGAGCCCCAGTCTGAGGGGACCTGTCCGCAGGAAGCCTCACTGTGAAGTGAGATCAGGAGCTGTTTTCTGAAGATGGCTAACTCACCACAGGATGCTGTTCATTCCTTATCCTTCCTTTTGTCTTCTGTAGCCAGGAGGGATCTAACGGTGGACAGATTGTTTTTGGCGGTGTGGACAAGGACCTCTACACTGGAGAGCTCACCTGGATTCCCGTCACCCAGGCACTCTACTGGCAGATTAGCATCGATGAGTGAGTCTGTGGTGGGATCTCGGGGAGTGTAGCCTTCTCTGCTTGCACCTCCAAACACTATAAACCGTCCATTCATCCAGGCACTGCTGGTGGGGATGGGTGGGAGAGGACTTTAAGATATGCCATCCCCTGGGGTCACAGCTAACCTAAGCAGGAGCATCAGAGTCGAGCTAAATCTGGAGAAGAGGGGCGACACATAAAATCTCAATCATGAGGTCCCCTGTAGTCCAACGCCACAGGTTAGAAACTGAGTGTGTTTCAAAGTCCTTGCGGCAACCAGTGGCTCTGGCTTTCGCTGTGTCTACAGCCTTCCTTGAAACTTTGGAAGTAGGTTCAATGGCCATTCATATGACTTTGAAGAGACTCTAAGGCGATATGAAGTGGGGTCCCCTTACCTTCCTCATTGAAGGCTTGTCTCTGTGTGCAGCCCCCTGTGTCACTGTGGTGGGAGGCCCTCTGCCTGCTCTGAACAGGTGGGAACTGAGGCTGCTGTCTTCTTACCATTCAGCTTCCTTATTGGTGGAACCACCTCTGGCTGGTGCTCCCAGGGCTGCCAAGGCATTGTAGACACTGGTACCTCTCTCCTCACCATGCCCTCTCAGTACCTGAGTGACTTTCTGCAGGCCATAGGAGCTGAGGAAGAATATGGAGAGGTGAGTAGGGCAGGCAGGCCTCCCTCTTCCTCAGGAATGGCCATCTTATGGGGTGGCAGGACTGTGTGTGCCACTTACAGCTTCTCTTTGGGAAGTCAAAGCTAGCTGAATTCTCGGCCTCCAGGCTTTTAGCTACTGAGGGCACTGGTGGGTAGTGGCCCTGGCAGGGAAGAGACCTGGAGGCTGGAGCTGAGGAAGTAGGGCAAAGCAAGACTCTCTTCTGAGCTGAAGTCACCTTGGAATATGGATTAAACACTGCCTGGCCTTTAGGGTTGGAGAAAATGACTAGAAAGCGGGACCGAGCAGATGAGTGACAAAGGACAGCTCTGTGGTCCACATGTCCTCACCCCTACAGGGTCAGGCTCTCTCCATCCTAAGGCCAGTGGAGAGCTTGACTACTGAACCCATTCTCCTAATTTTGGGGAAACTGATGGTTTCCATGTTCTACAGAAATGTATGTTAAAGGGCACTTGCAAGGAAGGCAACAATCCACACACTTTCCCAGAGTGGAAATTCAGTCAGGAGCAAAGCTTTAGGGTAGTGGGCTCCTCAGGGTTCCTTGAACCCCTCCCCACCTGTGCCAATGCTACTGAATGTTAATAGTAGGTGAGTCAGCATTGCCTTGGAGCTGTGCCCCCCCCCAATCCAAAGCAGACTGGGGTGTGGATCTAGGATTTAGGGTGCGAGGTGGCAGGCGTGATGGATACAGGCCTAGGGTGCTGAGGTGGCAGGCATGTGGACACTGTTCTAAGCGAGACATATTGGCATGGGCCGTGTTCCTTTCTGCAGTATTTTGTGAGCTGTGACAGCGTCAGTAGCCTGCCTACCTTCAACTTTGTCCTCAACGGTGTCGAGTTCCCTCTGTCACCTTCTTCCTACATCCTCCAGGTAAGGCTTCGTTCCTATGGGCAGAGCCGCTGGGATCTAGATTGGTCTAGAACAGCTATGCAGAGGTTTGAGGCTTAACTGTCAGGCTGACCTGCTGCAGGCCAGGAGCAGGGGGAGGGTAGTCTGAGGAGGAAGCCCTCCACTCCGTAGAACCATGGCAACCTGAAGTCAGCTATTGGGGAAAGAGCACCCTCTCTCCCTGAGCCCCAGCAGCCCTTGCTGTGGAGGGGCAGCTGTCCCATGAGCCCCTGGGCAGTGTGAGTCATTCAGTTGCTGAGAGAATGCTGTCTTCTGTTGATCAGGAGGATGGTTACTGCATGGTGGGCCTTGAGAGCACTCCTCTGACCTCTGAAGATGGCCAGCCCTTCTGGATCCTTGGGGATGTCTTCCTCAGGTCTTACTATGCCGTCTTCGACATGGGCAATAAGAGGGTGGGCTTTGCCACTGCTGTCTAGACTTGCCATCTGGACCCTGTGCCCTTCCTCCTCTCAACCTCCTCCAACTTGTGAGGGGTACCCTCTGTCCTTGCCCTCTGCCTCCAACCTTCCCTTTCTGTACCCTATACTTTCTCTGATAATAAATAGTTCTCCACATTGACCAGCCTGTTGGGTCATTTGTATGGGATATGTGGGGTGGGGGAGCTGGGTAAAGTTGTGACTCAGACTACTGGGTCTTCGGGACCGTGGGAGTGGGGATCACGGCAAGTTTCCCTTTGACTGACCTCAGTGGCCACGAGGTTTCCCGGTGGGGTCATTGAGATGCTAAGCGAAGCAGAGTTTGAAGCCAGGCTTGGACATAGGCTGTACCCTTCAGAGTTTCGAGCTTCTTCTCAGATTCCCTCTGAAGACTGGTGATGGGAGCAGGGCTTGTACTGATGGGCAAATGGGAAACACCCTGCTGAACCACACCCCAGAATCCACGGACCTCAAGGCCACGGGAATGACCCCTAGCAACGTTGTGCCTGTTTGTCTCTTCAGCTATGAATCCATTTTGACTAGAATTTTCTGAAGGATGTTGTACCCATGTTCATTTCTAACAGTTATGGGTCCTTGAGGGAGCAAGATGCTTATTTCTAGGAAGGCTGCAGAAGGTTGAGACTGAATTAAAGTGACTATATTTTCACCCAACCTCCTAAATCCGAGGACTTGTGTTTGAAGGAGAGAGAGTTGCCCCTCGCCTATGGACAGGTTGGCCAGCTCTTTCCCTGGCTTTCTCTGGCTTTCTCTGGCCAGCTCAGTTACAGGTCTGTTGCTCTAGACTTTATTCTTGCACATCCTTAGCAGTTTCTCAGAAAGCCCCAGAAATTTGGGGTCACATGATGGGGGAAGAAGAAGAAGAAGAGGAAGAAAATAAAGGGAAAGGTGGAGGGAGAGAGGTAAGGGGGAAGAAAAGGGCAGGAGGTGTGGAGAAAAGGAGGCAATGGGAGAAGGAGTAAAAAAAAAAAACAACAGGGAAAGAAAGCTAAGAATGTTATCTTAGTGCTCTGAGCTTCTGTTCGGAGGAAGAGACAAGTGAGGAGACTGGAAAACTGAACAGTAAAATGGCGGTGATGTGGTTCCATCTTATACTTACAGGCAGACACAAAGGGCAAGGTCCAAACTGAGACAGGACAGAAGGGGAAATTATGGGACTTGAGAGGAAAAGGTATCCTCCTCATTCTGCAGTCTGGATGAAGTCTTCTGTCGGCTGAGAATCATGACTTCTAGGGCAGTGAGCATTTCATGTGAGGGCTGCCAACGCAGAGGTCATCTCAGTAAGCGTTTAGACAGACAATCCAGAGTGGGGACATGCTCTTGGAAAGCAGAGGCAGGCAGACCTCTGTGAGTTCGTGGGCAGCGTAATCCACTAGTGAATTCTGAGCCAGCTAGGGTTATTTGGTGAGTCCCTGTTTCAACAAAATAAAACAATGGTAAACACAACAATAAACCAGGCTTAAGGCCTGAGCATGTGTGTCCCAGAGTCAAGCCTCAGCTCTCCTCCAGACAGTTTGGGAACCTGACAAGTAAGACTGTTTTGTTTACAGTTAAGATAGCCTCACTTCCTTTATGATCTTTAACCTGGTCAATTACAACACTATCAGGTCCACCCCAGGAAACATCCTGTGATCTTATTTAAGTTTCTCAGCAGTCCTCTGAAGATAACTTCAGAGATCACCAAAACAAGAAAGCTGGCCATTGTAAGAAACAATGAGAAGCCCACACCCAGTTTCTCTGGTGGGCCTGCCTTTTCCACTTTCCCTGATCGCCTCTTTCTCTTAACCTCTGTGTTTTAAATATATATTTAAAAATACATTTTTAAGTCTGGCAGTGGTGGCACAGGTCTTTAATCCCAGCATTTGGGAGGCAGAGGTAGAAGGATCTCTGTGAGTCTGAGGCCAGCCTGGACTACAGAGTGAGTTCCAGCATAGCCAAGGCTACACAAAGAAATCCTGTCAACAAAAACAAACAAACAATATATATGTTATTTTTATGCATTAGCACACATTTTTTAAATAAACTACAGTTCTGCTTCATACGGGCTTGTTCTAAAATAATAATAATTAATAGAACAGCAATTATCATTATTATTTAACAAAACAGTCAAAAGTCTCTAAGTGGAGGTTCCTAAAGGATAAGGTAACTCCTCAGTCTGCTGCTGGCAATCCTGAGAGTGAACACCTTGGCATAAACCAGGAGGGACCACCTAGGACCCTCTATCTTTCTCACATTCCTGGAAAAGAAGCTTGGTACTGGTCCTTTCACAAGATGTCATAATGTAGTAGATCCTACCTCGGGACACCACTGATAGAGAGGAGAAAGAAAATCTGAAAAGGGGAAAAAGGGGACAAACTTTTAAAGTCAAAAGTTGATTCCTGCCGGGCGGTGGTGGCGCACGCCTTTAATCCCAGCACTCGGGAGGCAGAGGCAGGCGGATCTCTGTGAGTTCGAGACCAGCCTGGTCTACAAGAGCTAGTTCCAGGACAGGCTCCAAAGCTACAGAGAAACCCTGTCTCGAAAAACCAAAAAAAAAAAAAAAAAAAAAAAAAAAAGTTGATTCCTTGGGACCTCGGCCAGCAGAGTAGAACTGCAAATCCCGGCGAGCCCCGCGCGGCGGCGGCAGGGACTACGTTTCCCAGCGGGCGCCGCGGGAGGCCTCCGGGGGCGGTCCGCAGGGGGCGGGTGCTGCCCTCTGCCGGGCTCAGCGGGAAGTGGGCGCGGAGTGACAGCCGTAGCCCGAGCGCCGGGCGCGGGGCTAGGTGACAGCGGAGGCGGCAGCCGCGGGCGGGACGCAGAGAACGGCGACGGCGCCGACGGCGGCGGGAAGGGCGGACGGGGCGGGTCTGGCTGGTGGCGCGTAGCCTGAGGAGCCCGAAAGCGGGCGGCGGGCGAAGATCGGGGGTCGGGCACCCGAACTTGAGACAAGTTGCCGGAACCATAGGGCGCCGGCGGCGGACAGATTGACCTTCAAAGCGAGGTGAGCAGGACTAGGGGGCAAGGGATGCACGGGGAACTGGGGGACGCCAGCTCTGTACTTTCCATCCTGTGGGTGCCCGAGACAGGTGGGGTGGGTGGATGGGGGTACAGACGAGCAGGACAGGGTGCACTGCATCGCCACCCATCCGCAGCCGGTGCAGCCCTGGGTACCCAGCGCGTGGCCGGAGCGGTGCGGCTCGTCAGCCGGGGAGCCCCTCGGGCCCCTCCCTTCAGGTCGGGTAGGGGGCCGCCTCCCCGCGACCTTATGTAACCGGAGCGGGAGTGGCTGGGGCGGGCACGGGCCTTCCTGGCCCGGGGAAGCTGAGTGGAGCTGGGGCGGGAGGCGCACGAGTAAACTTGCAATAAGTTTTGAGGGACGCTCGGGGCCCTCAGCTCGCTCCCCCTCCCCCGATACGGCGGGGGCGGGGGGCTCGGGGGAGGGAGTCCGAGGCCCGGGGAGGTGTGCAAGCACCAAGGCCGGCGGGGCCAGGCCCAGCCTGGATGGTCGCGGGGGAGTGGGAGGGCCGGCGAGGCGCCACGCCCCGTGGGCTGGGCTGCTGTGTCCGGGGATGGTGTGGACGTCCCATCCCTCTCTTCCTCCCTCTGTGCCTCCCTCCCTCCTTGATCTCTTGCAGAAGACACCCCGATTTCAGCCCCTGGTGTCCCTGGCAAACTTTTCTCGCCTTATCCCACCACCCTAGGGAACCCCAACTCGGGTTGCACCTTCTGTGGGTCTCGCTTTCTGCTTCCTTGAACTTCCAGTTGTCTGCCCTCCTCCCTGAGCCACCCTCCTGGTCCCCGATTCCGGAAAATACGCCCCCTTTCCCCTGTCTGTCCCCTTCACTCTGAACCGTCCAACCCCAGGCTAGCTCGCCCCGGGCTCCAGGTCAGTGCCTTCGTCTCCCCCACCCCCAACTCCGGACCCCGTCGCTCCTTCCGCCCAGCGCCTCCTGGAAGAGAGCTGGCGGATGCCACCTGGGTCCCCGCCCCTCGGCCCCCGTCGTGCTCTGGGTTCTGGCTTCACGCACCGCTGCCCGGAGCTGCTCGGGGCTGCGCGAGCAGGTTCGCGCCGCAGCCGCCTGGCGCGCCCCAGCCCCGCGCCCTGGAGAGGAAGGGAGGACGCCCCCCCCCCCCGGGTGGGGCTAGTCTGTGCCAGCGCTCTCCCGGCCCCCGCCCTCCATTCTACGCCTGCCCCTCACCGCGGTGCCCTTCCCCAACGTGCGTCAGCTTTCGCTCGTCCTGCAGAGGACTATTCGGTGTGACAGTTGCAGGACTAAACTTGGGTGTTCGGTTCACTGGGGAAATGTGGGCTCCACGGACCGGGAGTGAGGGACTGCTTGATGCAGCAGGGAAGGGGAGCCTCTAGGACGTGTCCTGAGGTTCCTACACCCTCCCTGGCCCGGATTTCGCTGGCCCAGACCAGGCACTGTTGGGGGGTGAGGTGGGGGCAGATCTCCAGTTTCCTCTAGGGCGGCCAGGTGCAGATACTGGCAGATCCAGACGCGGAGGTCAGGCTCGATGGCCCGCTCCCTTCGTAGCTGCTTGGTGCCCCGCTGGGGAGCCAGTCTCCGGTCTCCAGGCTCTACTCCCCCGCAGCGCCCAGTCTGGAGTGAGAGCCAGCCTTAGTAACTGGCCAGTGAAGAGAGGTAGTTGGGTGGGGGAAACGTTGCTGCCTCTGGAGCTTTTACTGTTCCTCAGTTTCCCTCGGCTCTTTTGGCTCCCTTCTTTAGGCTTGCCTCAGTTATAGGAGAGTTGAGAAGGAGAGCGTGTGATGAAAGGCAGGTCTGTTTGGGGGTTCTCCTGCGTGAGAGAAGCCGATATGGCTTATACTTTACAGGGCTTGTTACAGCTGAGTGCTAATTCTCTGTCCGCCTAGGAGGTGGAGCTAGATGGAGACCCAGGTCTCTTGGCTCCAGGCCCCATGGAATGCGGCAAGGTACATCTGACGTGAGCATTGACTCCACAGAGAGCCGACTGCATTTAGGGCCGATGGCCCGGTGACTCAGTAAGAGGTGGGCCGGGAGTGAGCCAGGGGAGAGTTCATTCAAGCACCGCTGGGGGATGTGCAGTGTGTCTGCCCATCCCATCACCAGGGAGCCGCCACCTGCCCCCACCCCATTTCCTGGACGCCGGGAAGTAGGTGGGAGGGGACCTACCCTCTAGCCTGGCTGCCCTTTGAGGGTCTGGCTTCTGGCCCTGATCTCTCTTAGGCTCTGTTTATGGTTGCAATTGCATCGTTAGCTAGGGTTTATAGAGTTACTTAGCACCTGCCCCCACAGGGAGTGGCCCAGCCTCCCTTCCCTCTGGCTTCTCTTCCTTTTCAAAGTCAAGTTGGTTTTTGCAGGCAGCAGGGGTTTCCCCAACCACAGCTGACATGAAAGCCAAGTTGAGACTTTGTCCTGGGGATGGAGGGCAGGGGACACTTGGGGCTGCCATGGAAATGAGTTGGCCTTCTAGTGTGTGTGTTGGGGGCGGGAGGTAGGAGGTAGAGGAAGTTCAGATCCTCGGAGCTTCCAGAAGCATCCCTGTCTTGGGCTGCGAAAGGACCGAATAGAAATAGGATCATCTGTTGCACCACTGTGAGGACCAGGTGCAGAGACCTACATGGTGAGCTTGTGTAATGGATGTGGACGTGTTCATGGATTGTGAAGATGGCCGTCTCTGACAGTAAGGAGAATACAGCACTGTGTTAATCACAATAGCTAAATGCCACCAGAGGCAGACTGTAGTAAGACCTTGCTGCAAGCAATAGCTGCCAGCACCGAATGTATCTTGCATCAGGGTAGGAATTCTTGTTTTTGTTACATTGATTCAGAGAAGTTAAGTAAATTGTTGGAAACCACACTGGAGTAGAGGGCTGGGGTTCTAACCCAGGCTCAACCAATTCCAAGAACCACGTCTTTAATTCCTGAAGACCACACCAGTGTTTGTCAGAAGTTCTTTTTTCTTGTTCTTTTTATTTATTTATTTATTTATTTATTTATTTATTTATTTATTTATTTATTCAGTTGTTTCAGGACAGGCTTCCTTCCTTCCTTCCTTCCTTCCTTCCTTTCTTTCTTTCTTTCTTCCTTTCTTCCTTTCTTTCTTTTCTTCTTTTTTGAGACAAGGTTTCTCTGTAGCTTTGGAGCCTGTTCTGGAACTAGCTCTTGTAGATCAGGCTGGCCTCGAACTCACAGAGATCCTCTTGCCTCTGCCTCCCGAGTGCTAGGATTAAAGGCGTGCGCCACCACTGCCTGGCACAAGATAGGGTTTCTTTGTTCAGCCCCGGCTATCATAGAACCCCCTTTGCAGACCAAACTGGCCTCGAACTCAGAGCTCTACCTGCCTTCGCTTCCTGAGTGCTGGGATTAAAGGTGTGAGCCACTACCACCTGGCCAGAAGTTCTTTTAAATTTTTTTTTATTTCTGTGTATTTGTATGAGGCTGTGTCCACAGAGTGCAGTTCCCACAGAGGTCAGAAGAGGGCATCAGATCCCCTGGAGCTGGAGTTCCAGGCACTTTTGAGCTACCGGACAGGATGCTGGGAACTTACTGAAGGAGATCTTACCCACTGAACTGTCCCTTCTGTGGATGGAGTGTGTGCTGGAGAGCTGTCTCTGCAGTCAGCAGCGAGGAGCAGTGGCTGCTGGAGGGCCTGAAGTTCAATTCCCAGCACCCCCATGGCACCCACATAGCTGTCACGATTCCAGTCCTGTGGGGTCGGATCCCTCTTATGGCCTCCTTGGGAGCTGCACACATGTAGTACACAGACATACGACCACGCGTAAAATGCGAATTAAAAATCTAAAAACTAATTATAAAAAATAGTGAATTTTTTCAAAGAGGGCATGATAATTTGGGGCATTTCTTTTTGCTGCTCAGGGACTACACTTGTCTCCAGGCCTCCTTTCTGAGCTGCTGAGCTAGGTCTCGGGGAGACCTTATCCTGGGAGGAAATAGGTCAGCAGGACCTTGTTGGTCTCCCTGGAAAGCTCATTCATCCCAGGCAGGGGAGGCTAGCCTTCTGGGTGTGTGGCTCCGACCGTGGACAGCATGCCCTTTAAGCTACAGTACATCAGTACATCAGTAAGGATGTGTTTCATCAGATGTGGAGGAAAGGCAGCGGGGCCTTTGATTGAGAAAGTCACAGGGAACCTGGAGTCCAGAGACGTGACACCATCAACAGCTATCTGGGTAGCTGCTCAGCCTCCTTGTGGCTGTTGAGGAACACTAATCATTGTTGGTTCAATCCAGGAATGGCTGTTTACAGGTCTCTACCTCAGGCACCAGGACAAGCTTCAGAACGGGAGGTTGTGGGTGGCAGAAGACCTGGGGACTGATGGAGGCCCTGGAATCAAGGCTGGCTCACGTGTCCCATCTTGTCAGGACGTAACCCCAGCCACCATGTATTCAGCACTGTACTGGATGAATGTGGGGCCAGGCTGCCTGGCTTGGAGTCCCAGCTCTGTCACTTACCACTGTGGGACCCTGAGCAAGGGTTTTGAATTTTAGCAGCCCACTGTACCCTTCCTTCCACAACTAAGAGGTGTACGCTCTACCTGTCTACGTAAGAGCCAGGGCCAAGTGTGTCGATGCCCTGGATACACAGTGCACTCAGAATCACAAGCACACTCAACTCTTGTGGCTCTTTCATTTTTTCATTTCTCAGTTTTAAGTGAGAAACAGGCCTAAAGTGCTCCAGGACAGGGAAAAAAAACCGTGGACGGGCTGGGGATACTTACGTAGCTCAGCTGATAGTGTAGTTACCAAGCATGCGGGAGGCCCTGGGTTTGATCTCTGATCCCAGATATGCTGGGTACGGTGGCACACACCTGTAATCCCAGCATTTGAGAAGTGGAGAATCAGAAGTTCAAGGTCATCCTCTGCTAGAATAGTGAGTTTGAGGTTGGCATGAGAAACAGTGGACCTGCCTAAAGAAGAATCAGTAAGTGGGGTTGGGAAGCTAGGTCATGGCCAAGAGCACTTGGCTCTTCCAGAGCACTGGATCCCAGCACCATTGTCGGGCAGCTCACAGCCACCTGTGAGGCCAGCTTCAGGGCATTTGACATCTTCTAGTCGTCATGGACACACAACACATACATTTTAAAAGCATCTTAAAACAAAACAAACAGGGCTGGAGACTTCCAAAGGTCCTGAGTTCAATTCCCAGCAACCACATGGTGGCTCACAACCATCTGTAATGGGGTCTGGTGCCCTCTTCTGGCCTGCAGACATAAACACAGACAGAATATTGTATACATAATAAATAAATAAATATTAAAAAACAAACAAAAGTTTTATGGGTTCTAACAGTCCAGTCGATGTATCCAATGCCCTCAAATATAACACCTTCCAGGCTGGAGAAATGGTTTGGCCGTTAAGAGCACCAGCTGCTCCTTAGTGCCCCCAGTTCCGGTTCCCAGCACACACACAGTGACTCCCAGTCGTCTATAACTCCAGTTCCAAGGGTCCATCGCGCTCTTCAGCCTCAGCGTGCACATTGTGCACAGACACACGTGCAGGAAAAACACACATAAGAGAAATATTATGTATGATAGATAGAGTCGGGCAGTCGTGGCACACTATATATAATGTAGTTTATAATATATATATACATACATACATACATACATATATATATATATATACACAATTTATATGTAGTCAGGTGGTGGTGGCACACACTTTTAATTTCAGCACTTGGGAGGCAGAGTCAGGAGGATCTCTGAGTTTGAGGCCAGTCTGGCCTACAGAACAAGTTCTAGGACAGCCAGGACCGTACAGAGAGACCCTGTCTGTAAAATAAACAAGTAAATAAATAAAATATGTGTGTGTGTATATCCCAGAAGTTTTGCAGACTCTGGCCACAGTCCCTACTACACTCTGCAACCCCTTCCCCATTCCCAGCTTGTTCTCCTAGTTAGCTGTTCTTCTCAGCTAGCGAGGCTGTGCAGGGGGGTTGGCCATGCCTGCAGAGTCTGTGCTCCCCCCTCGAATTTCCCTGTGGAGCATCTGTCCTGGCACCTCCCTCCTAGCCGTGCTCTTCCCCTCTCCCTTGCCTACCTTCCTCTTCCACTCTGTGTTACACGCACTGACCCTCTTGGCTGCTGCGTTGCTGCTGCTGCGGGCAGAGATAAAATCCCAGTGATAGGGAGGGCCTGAGACTTATCGCACCCACAGGAAGTGCTTTGCTATGGAGTGGGCTGGTGGTGGGTGAGGTCAGAGGACAGCCAGAGAGATGACAGGAGCATCAGGCGGGATCATTGTTGATTCCTGGCTTGCGTAGTTTTTCCCTCCTGGTGCTGGGTAGCAAGCCTAGAGCCTTGTGCAAGTTAGGCTAGTAAGTGCTGAGCCCCTGATCCCCACCCCCACCATGGTCCTGGCCTTAAATGCGAACACAAAGAAGAAGAGAGAATGGACCTGGCCAGTACCAGGCCTTCCCAGTGTTGCTAGCGGACGGTCCGCCTTGTTGGCAGCTAAGCATGCAGTGGCAGTCCCAAAGTAGGATTTGATGCTTTGGAGAATAATCCAGAGCTTGAACTCCAGCAGATTCCATGTCTAGAGAGCTGGGATTCCTATGCCCTTGCTTCGCCCTCCTTCTCTTATGTGCTTGCTCCCGTCACATCTTCCCTGCTCTCTCCCTCCAACCAGTGTCCTCTCAGTGACGTCATAGTTCTCATGGAGGCCATTGGACCTTTCCATCTTCCCGCTCACCTGGCTGGGAACTCCTCCAAAATGCCCTTGCCTCCCCATCTCTGGGGGTGGAGCCTAGGCATCAGGCCCAGGCGGTTCCCAGGCCCTTCTCTAGGCCACAGAGTCCAGGGCAAGG
This sequence comes from Arvicola amphibius, assembly GCF_903992535.2. Lineage (NCBI taxonomy): Eukaryota > Metazoa > Chordata > Mammalia > Rodentia > Cricetidae > Arvicola > Arvicola amphibius. The sequence continues at coordinate 69,974,188 of NC_052055.2, read as the reverse complement.
TCTCTTGCACCAGGCAGACCAGAGGAGTCCCCAGTGACTGCTCCATTTCAGCTTTCTCTGGCCTGCTTCATAGCTCGTCCTCAGTAGTTCCACAAGCTTCTGAGGTCTGGAGTTTTATTTTTTAAAAATAAGAATTTATTTTTTATTTTTTTTGTGTGTGCATGTATTTGTTTGTGTATGCACAGGTGTATTCATGTGCACAGAGACCAGAGGCAACCTGGGGTATCAGGAACAGCGTCTGCCTTCTTTCAGGGTCTGGAGCTCACCACTTAGGGGAGGCTAGGTGTGCGCCACCACTGCCTGACTCACCCTGCACACTTTTACGTGGCTCAGTGAACCATCCTCACAGCCATTACTTTATTTTATTATCTTTTTAAAGGTTTATTTTCTTCTTTTAAGCTATGTGTATCTATATGGATATGTGTGCTCATGTGTGCAGTTGCTCACTGAGGCCAAAAGAGGGCATCAGATCCCCTGGAGCTAGAGTTACAGTTGTCAACCATCTGTAGTGGGTACTGGGAACCAAACTTAGGTCCTCTGGAAAGGCAACAGGCACGCTTAATCACAGAGTCATCTCTCTATTCCTATTATACTTGCCTGTTTATTTTTCTTTAAAAAAACTTTTTTATTTTAATGTGTATGGGTGTTTTGCTGGACATTTCTGCACATCACAAGCATGCAGTACCTGTGGAGGCCAGAAGATGGCGTTGTATTCCCTGGAACTGGAGTTACAGATGGTTGTGAGCTGTCATGTGATATTGGGAACTGAACCAGGTATTCGGCAGGAGCAGCCAGTGCCCTTAACCACTGAGCCATCTCTCCAACCCTGTTTTAATTCTTTTTGAGAATTAATTAATTTTGAGAATTAATTCTTGCTATGTATATATTTCTCAGTATCATCTCAAAGTCATGGTCCTCCTGCCTCTACCTCCTAAATCCTTGCATCACAGGTGTGTACCACGACACACTACAACTACTCGTCTGGTGTGAACTGAATTTCTGGCAAGTTGTTGGTCCCCAGAACACAACCCAGTGGCAATGTCTTAGGCTGTTTGGGATTTGTTTGGCTGATACTGTCTTTCAAGGCAGATCTCTAGGGCAGTGCCTACTTCTGCGTTGTGTGCTAACATCTCTGTCCCCAGTCCCCATTTATTAGTCTGTTTGAGTTACTACAACAAAAGGGCAGAGAATCAAGAACCCTGTGAAGAATAAGGTTTGGCTGTAGCTCACAGTTTTCAAGGCAGGAGACCTCATCTGAGATGACCCCTCTGGTCTTGTATGGGGAGGGTGTGGAGGGGAAGTGTGATGTGTGTGTGTGTGTGTTTGTATGGGAGGGTGAAGGGGGTGTAGCGTGTTGTGTTGTGTGTTGGGGGAGGGTGAAGGGGGTGTAACATGTGTCGCGTGTGTGTTTGAGAGGGTGAAGGGGGTGTAACGTGTCGCATGTGTGTGTCTGTGTGTGTGTGTGTGAGGGTAAAGGGGGTGTAACATTGTGTCGTGTGTGTGTGAGGGTGAAGGGGGTGTAATGTTGTGTCGTCGTGTATGTGTGTGTGTGTGTGAGGGTAAAGGAGGTGAAGGAGGAGCATAATGTGTCGTGTGTGTGTATGGGAGGGTGAAGGGGGTGTAACGTGTTGTGTCATGTGTGTGGTGCACGAACTCTTTAGTATGGATGTGGTGTGTGTGCACATGAGTGTGTATGCGCTGGCATTGGCCAGAGGTCAGCATAATGTCCTTCCTTCATCACTCGATACATTTATTTATGATTTGTCTTTGGGGCCGAGTCTCTCCCCAAACTTGAAGCTTATTAATCTGGCTAGGCTGAATGACTTCAGGGATCTGCCTGCCTCTGCTCACTTAGTGCTGAGGTTACCGGCACATGCTACCATGCCTGACTTTTACATGGGTTCTGGGTATACAAACCAGGATCTTCAGGCTCTGGCCTTAAAACACTACCAGTTCTCAATCTCAAGACTCCATCCTGATGATTTTACCTAATTCTGATCACTTCCCAAAGGCCTGCCTCTGAGCAACAGGGTCAGGTTGTATTTCTAGCATCTAATCCCCACTGTGAGTAATGAGGATTAAATCTCAGCCTTTACGGGACACTCTGGCCACACCCATGCTTGAGCATCCCAGGAAACTCGGCACTATTTGGTCCCTCTCTGGGACATGCCGCCTGCTTGCACGGAGTGAGCTGGATGAGCGGCGGTTCTGAGCACGGTGTCATCAGAATCTGTGGCAGAGCCAAAGCTGCCCATGTTTCGTGTCACCAGTATCCTGGGACATTGCTGGAAGGAAAGAGCCATTTTCCGAAGTGAAACTGTTACACACCTGCCACTCACCTCTTTCTCCACATAGGGCCACAGGCGAGTATTTGGCCACTGAATCATATTTATTTTTTGAATCATTATTGTGCATAATGGGGGAAGGTATATGCCAGGTATCTGTGTGGCAGTCAGAAGACAACATTGCTTTGTTTGTATTAGACAGGGTCTCTCTATACAGCCCTGCCTGTCTTAGAATTCACTCTGGCCTCAAACTCACAGAGATCCCCCTGCCTCTGCCTCCTGAGTGTGCCACCATGAAGGAAGGCTCTATGGAGTCAGTTTTATGTGGCTTCTAGGAGTCAAACTCGGGTCCTCAGGCCAACACAGCGAGCACTTTTGACTGTGGAGTTGGCTCACCCGCCCCTCATTCACGGTCCTTACCAGAGAGATAAGTATCCTTTCTTTGCTCGGATAGGTGTTGGGCGGATCCCTGTGAGAGGATATTTCATCTAGAAGGTTCTGGACTCCTATTTACTTATGTTATTTTAAAATTTATATTTAGCCGGGCGGTGGTGGCGCACGCCTTTAATCCCAGCACTCGGGAGGCAGAGGCAGGCGAATCTCTGTGAGTTCGAGACCAGCCTGGTCTACAAGAGCTAGTTCCAGGACAGGCTCCAAAGCTACAGAGAAACCCTGTCTCGAAAAACCAAAAAAAAAAAATTATATTTACTTACTAAAAATTATATTTACTTAAATTACTTATATTACTTAAATATGTGTCTGTGCATGTGCGTGTGTACATATGTGTGAAGACACGGTGCTTATTATGTTAGGGACAACTTTCAGGAACTGCTTCTCTCCTTCTCCACATGGGCTCAAGGTCAAACTCAGGTCATCAGGCTTGGCAGCTGTCTTGTTGCCCATGTGTGGATTTTTGTTGTTGTTTTTGAGACCTGGTCTTACGTAGCCCAGGCTGTCCTTAGACTCTCTATGTAGTCAAGGACAACTTAGCACTTCTGATCCTCCTGTTTCCCCTTCCAAGTGCCGGGTGACAAGCGTGCACACCACGTCTGGCTTTGTTTGTTAGTTTGACATTTTTGAGACAGTCTCACTATCTATCCCAGTGTGTGGCTCAGGCTAGCCTTGAACTCGCGATCTGCCTGTCGTAGTCTCACCTCCCCCAGCGCTGGGATTGCAGTCTGTGCCACCTGGGCCTTGAGGCTGTTACATTCTAAGGAGTGCTTGGGGCTCAGGGTTGAAGGAGCTGGCTGAAAGCTGGTGGGGAGGAGCTTAGGGTCCCAGGTAACATGTGATTGATGGCACTGGACCTCAGCCGCCTATAGTTGGTTTTTTGATTTTTTTTTTTTTAATCTTTGGGAACCTGCCACCCAGCTTCTAAATAAATACACAGAAACTTATTCTTACTTATGAATGCCCAGCCTTAGCTTGGCTTGTTTCCAGTCAGCTTTTCTTAAATTATTCTGTTTCTATTTAACTACATTTTGCCTCTTTTTTTTTTCCCTCGAGACAAGGTTTCTCTGTGTAGCTTTGGTATCTGTCCTGGAACTAGCTCTTGTAGACCAGGTTGGCCGCAACCTCACAGAGATCCGCCTGCCCTGCCTCTGCCTCCTGAGTGCTGGGATTAAAGGCGTGCACCACTACTGCCCAGCTGCCTCAGGGTTTTTTACCTTTCTTTATTCTATATATCTCTTTTTATTTCTTGGCTGGCTGTGTAGCTGGGTGACTCCTTACTCCATGGCTGGCTGTGTAGCTGGTGGCTGCCCCCATATCCTCTTCCCCTCCTTTTCTCGTTCCTCCCTCGTTAGTAGACTAATCAGGTGTTTTAGACGGGCACAGTAAGACAGCTTCAGAGTCAAATAAATACAACATAAAAGAATGTAACACATCTTTGCATCATTAAAGAAATATTCCACAGCATAAACTCATGTAACACGTCTTAAGCTAATATTCCACAATAGATATCCTCTCAAGACAGGGATTTGGTCTGTTTGGGTCCATTCCCCCTGCCTACAGGAGAGCCTCCAATACGGTGGATGCCCAGTAAAGCTTTTCAGGGTGGATGAGTGAACATAAATTGAATCCCATCATATGCCCAGAAACGAGGGCCTAAAAGACAGCTTCTCCATGATCCCTACTCTAGGTACTTCATTACCGTATACCCAGGGCCTCCTACACAGCTCCGCAGAGACCCGTCCTCCGCTTCTGCTCTGATCCCACCTTTCTCTCTTCTTCTACAGTGATCTAACCCCCTCTGGCTTGGGGTTCTCGGCCTGCTGCTCCCCATAGAAAAATTGCCAGCACCCCCAACTTATCCCAGTTCTACCAATGGGCCTGTGGGGCGGGGCTTGTGCTTGTTTGGCAAGGGAAGTCACAGCCTGTCCTCTGGTTTGTTTGTAATCAGTTTGGGGACAGCACCTGTTCAGCCTCCTGTGGTCCCTGAGGGATGTGGCCAGGAGATGACACACTATACTGTCCAGCCCCACTGTCACTCATCTCCTCCTCGCTCTGGCCAGGTGTGCTCAGCTGTCCCAACAGGGCAGTGCTGACTGACTCTGCCCTGGGCTGACGGTAGCAGCTGTCTGACTGGCACTGTTACTGAGAGGAGGAAGGAGGGGGCTTAGCGACCAAGCAGCTAGCAGCCATGGTCTTCAGCACCATGAGGGTCAGCAGATGTGGACTTGGCACCCAAGTCTGTGTGTCCAAGGAGGTTGTTAGGGACAGAAGCTTCTGGAAGTCTCGGAGGACAGAGACAGGCAGGCAGACAGTGATAGACTAAGACCTGACTCTTGGGGTGGGCCCTCAGCCCTTCCTGCCTTCTTGACCCCAGAAAGGCTGCTCTGCCACACTCTAGGTTGTTAGGGGTCACTGCTGCAGGCCCAGGAGGATTTCTTCCTGGACTGAGTCCTTCCTTCTAGGCATTCTGGAGGAAAGGGGAGGCCCCTGGGCCATTCACCTGCTGTGTAGAAGCCTTGGGATTGTAAGGTATGTCTGCCTGGAGGCTGAGGACGGTGCATCTACCTCTCTCTCTCTCTCTCTCTCTCTCTCTCTCTCCTCTCTCTCTCTCTCTCTCGCTCTCTCTCTCTCCCCTCTCTCTCTCTCCTCTCTCTCTCTCTCTCTCTCTCTCTCTCTCTCTCTCTCTCTCTCTCTCTCTCTTTCACTCTCTCCACCCACTTTATTTCTTTTCTGTCTTCCTGTTTTCCTCATGCTCAGGGAATGACCCCAGGTGAGCCTCCAGGTCCTGCTGTTGGGCCCTTAGAGGACTGACCCAGCATGGAGCAGGGTGGGTGTGCAGACACATGGCCTAACACACTCACTCTGCCCTTCTGCAGGAAGGGGTATCCGAGAAGGGTGAGAAAGAGGTTGAGGTAGCCAGCTCTGGTTGGCTGAGGGACAGCCTGCAGCCTGCGCCACACTGGGCACTTTGGGGGGTCTCCATCGAGAGGGCCCCAAGCATCGTCACACACTCTAGAACCGTGACTAATGATAGGTTATCATCCAAGTGTTTCAAGCCTAATTATAGTGTTTTCCAAAGCCAGGTGTGGGAAGAAAATGTTAGAATTTCTATTGCTATTTACCCATATCTTGTCCTTTCCTGCCCTGTTTTATTGTGAAATGCAGCACAGTTGCCAAAGACAGCACAGATGCACAAGTACAGAATGACTGGGTCAGCAGGATGGCGCTGGCAGTAAGGCACCCGCTGTCGAGCTCCGCGGCTGAGTCTTCCCCTGACTTCCTCAGGAGTCCATGAATGAGCGTGTGCAAAGAAAGAACAAATAAATAAGGAGGGGCCGTGAAGGGATAGAGAGATGGCTCACGGTTAAGAGGATTGGTTGGACTCCCCGTACCCACGTGGGGCAGCTCCGGCTCCGGGGCATGTGGCGCCCTCTTCTGGCCGCCAACGGTGCCTTGTACACTTGCACATACAAATGTGCACACACACATACATAAAGATAAAATAAATCTCTTAAATGAAAGGAACTCCCCAGATAACAGACACCTGCATGTAGACACAGGCGGTAACGTGAACTCTTATAAACAGGCCATGATGGTGCACACCTTTGATCCCAGCACTCAGCAGGCAGAGGCGGGTAGATCTCTTTGAGTTCAAAGCCAGCCTGGTTTACATAGGGAGACTCCTTAAAGCAAGTAAACAACAAGAAGAAACAACTTTTCTTCCCTCCCAGAACTTACTACTATTTTGGCTTTATTTTATTTATTTATATATTGTTGTTGTTGTTATTATTATTATTATTATTATTATTATTATTTGGGGTTTATTGAGACAGGGTTTCTCTGTGTAGCCTTGACTGTCCTGGAACTCACTATGATAGACCAGGCTGGCTGGAATTCAAATATCTGACTGCCTCTGCCTCTCCTGGGATTAAAGGTATGTGTTGCCGCCACCACCACCACCTGGTGTCTTATCACAGGTATAATTAACATTCCCATCAACTTTTAAAAGTTATGTGCACCTGTGTGTTCAGTAACTGCAGAGATTAGAGGAGGTTGTGGGGTCTGCTGGAACTGGAGTTACAGATGGTTGTGAGTTACCACGTGGGTGCTGGGAACCAAAGCTGGGTCCTCTGAAGAACATCAAGTGCTTTAACCCCTGAGCTGTCTCTCCATTTTAAAAGTAAATCTATGTTTTGCATATGTTTGCTAGCAAGTGTATGTTGAATAACTGGCGTATACAGCGGGCCCTCTGTCTGTGAGTCCTACATCTGAGGACTAACTGATTTCAGATTAAAAGTACCTGAAGAGGAGACTTACTGGTTAAGAGGGCTTGCTTCTCTTTCAGGGCATTTGAGTTTGATTCCAGCACCACCCTGGGTGGCTCCAGCACCTTCTTCTGGATTCTGTGGGCACTGCACTTTTGTGTGTACACACATGCGTAACAATACACCTGTATTTAATACGTACATAGCTTTTTTTCCCACTGTTCCCTAACAATACAATCCTGTTTGGGTTTTGGAGTAACTTAGGCATGATTAAAGAATAGGAGGATATGCACTGAGCTAGATGTCCTGTATGTAAGAGACACTAAACATTTCTGGATTTTAGCATCCAGAGAGATCCTGGCATGAGTCCCAAGAAGACTGAGGAATGGGAATGACGGTCCCATTTCTGAGGGCAGGGAATGTATTTTTAATTAGGATTGATCAGTTTCTTTCCTTTCTTTCTTTCTGTTCAGTGATGTAAGGGGTCTCTGATCAAAATAGGGAAAGATCATTGCTGTAGTACTGGACAGCTGCCAGCAAGTCTTGCTTGAATGGGAAGGAACCCCAAGTGGCAGTGCCTGCTGTGGGGGTACCCTCTTGCCAGCCGTGGTTCTGGACCTCGTGCCTAGGGCATCTGTCACAGGAGGAGGACTGTGGATCTCTGGCTGAATTGGGAGGCCCTTGACTTTCAGCCACTCCTAGGGCAGTAATTCTCAGCGGGGAGCAATTGACTGGGCAGAGCACATTTGTCAATGTCTGAGGACATTGGCTAGTGACACTAAGAAGCATCCTATAAAGGACAAGTTGGCTAGTGACAGTACAAAGTATCCTATAAAGGACAAGTTGTCCCACATCAGAAAATGGCCTGGTCCTAAGTCTCAGTAGTATGGCCTCTGAGAAGTTACTTAAGTGCTTTGTGCCTCAGTTTCTCTGTCTGAAAAATGGGAGTGGTAGAGTTGCTACCCCTCTCCTTAATGGGGTTGGGGAAGCAGTTCTATAAGGACCCTAGGGCTACTTATGTTTCCCAGACAAGACTGGCTTTCTAGTGTGCCCCTCCCCCCATGCTGTCCCTGTCCACTGAACTAGAGGCATCAGCTGGTGAACCTGGTGCTGTGGACCCTCCTGCAGGGAACCACCCTGAGGGCCCCAGGCTTTTGATGAAGACTGCAGAAATGTGGGGCTCCGTGGGAGCCCTGGGGCCCAGGAAGAGCCCCTTCTGACTTTGTCCTTAGCTGGAGTCCAAGGTTGTGGGGTGTTAAAGAGGTACTGAGGCTGTTCTTTATCTGAGGCCCCACTGCAGGTCCAGGGCACTGGGGCTCCTTCCTGTTTGTTAGCCCAGGGTAAGTCAGAGTCAGAACCTCCCTTTCTGCTCTGGGCTCCCCTCCTCTCACTGGCCTCTGCGTTCTCCAGGAGTGCGCTCTCCCCACGACACCTCTGAAATATGCTGGAGAGAAGGGCCCAGCGAACTCTTCCATCCTGGGATACAAGGGCTTAATAACCGCCTGCTCTTCCAGACAAATACCTATCTGTGGGCACGGGGTCTCACTGCCACTCCTTCACTGTCTGTCAGAGGAGAGGCCTAGGAGCCACCGAAGTCACCTGTGCACAGAGGCTGTCTGGAAGAGACCTTGGAGCCATAGAAATCGTCTGTGCATAAGAATGGCTTTCCCACCAGGCTGAGTGCTTTGGCTCCTATCCTCCCAGAGCCTGGTGACATTTGGGTCTCATTTCTAGAGGGGCAATATAAGAGACCAAGGCCACAGGCGTGTGGCTAGCCGGGAAGGTGGAGGAGAACTTTGGTATTCTCTGGGACGTTTGTGTTGGCCATTGTCCCTCTGTATCTCTCTCTGGGTGCCCAGAAGCTGAATTGGTGCCTACGAAAGGCTCTGTCTAGGACTGGAACCTGGGGTTGGGGAGGTTGGAGCCAGCCTGCCTGGGGAGGGGAAGAGGCTTCTGGCTGGAGCTTCCCTCTGTGCAGTGAGTAATCCTTGGCCACATTTGCAGCTCCCAGGGGATTGTGCAACTTCCTCTCACCGAGGTGCAGGGGGCTGGGTGAGAAACAGCACTGGGGAAAATGAGGAAATGACTGGGGCTTGAGTGGGGGAGTGGAGCTGAGCACCCCAGGGGCCTCCTTCCAAGGGGCACCCTCTCCCAGGTCCATGCAAGCTTGTGTGCGTGTGTGTGACATTTCAGAGAGGAAAACCCCCTCCGGCCGCTCTGACTCAGGGCTGTCTTTCACTGAGATGTTGTCTGGCCGTGTAATGGGGACCAGCCTCTCCATCTTCTGCCTCAGCCTACTGGGCTGAGCTGGGCCCAGGGCAGAAGGGGAGAAGGAGAAAGGTCCAGTTAAGGGGGAGTGTGCCCAGAGTGTGGTGGGAATCATGGGAAATTAGGAGCCAGCTCCAGTTGGGCATGTGGCTGCTCACTTCCCTAGACTTGTGTCTAGGTCCTAGTTTATAGGTCACGTAGATAGGATGTGTTAGTGGAGGGCGGTCCTGTTTCTGTTGGGTTTTTACCCTGGCCCTGCAGCCTTCCAGCTGGGTGATCCTGACAGGTAGCTTGCTCACAGTGCCCCCGGGTGCATCTCTAAGATGGAGGTGACAGGTGTAGTCCCCGTCTCATGTGCTCATCGTGGGCATTAAAGACAAAAGATCTCAGATGCAGAGCCTGGCACTCAGTAAGTGTCCTGCACCTGTTAGCGTGTTTTCCCCCAGCCAATGTGTCTGTGCACGTGGCAGAACAGTGTCCAGAGGGTATTCTGGGGTCTACATCTGGCCTTGCCAATGCTCTACCATTCTTCAAGGTAATTATCTTTTTGCTTGCTTGTTTGTTTGTTTGAGACAGAGTGTCTCTGTAGCTTTGGAGCTTGTCCTGGAACTTGCTCTGTAGATCAGGCTGGACTCAAATTCATAGAGATTCACCTGCCAAGGTGATTGATTATCTTCGATGGAGAGTGGTATGATACATATCTGGCTGTACATTCTGGAAGGCCTGGGTTGGTTCTCCCTGAGTTATTTACTGTGTGGCCCTGAGCCTCAGTTTCTTCATACCGGGAGGACCCAACAGTTCCTACTTGTTACAGAGAAGGGAAGGACAAGGTCAGGCAGCATAGCAACAAGGGTAGTGGGCCACTGGCTAGACATGGAATTGTAGCTGAGTAGACATGGAGGGCTCTTTTGAACTATGGACCAGGTCACTAATTAACTCATGAAATCAGTGCTATAGGCTCCATGAACAGTTTTTGCTGTTGTTAAGAAAAAGATTATGTATGTTTCTGTGTGAGTGTATACCACATGCATGCAGGTGCATGTAGAGACCAGAAGAGGGCGTCCCATCCTTCCTGGGGCTGAGGTCTCAGATGGTTGTGAGCCACTTGATATAGGTGCTGAGAACCAAACTCAGGTCTTCTTGAAGAGCAGGAAGTACTGACCACAGAGCCATCTCTCCAGCCCTCCATGAACATTTTTAAAAACTAAAAAGGAATAGTAGAAAAGGACTGTGGGAGCCGGGTGGCGGTGGTGGCGGTGGCGGTGGTGGCGGTGGTGGCGGTGGTGGCGCACGCCTTTAATCCCAGCACTTGGCAGGCAGAGGTAGGCAGATCTCTGAGTTTGAGGCAAGCCTGGTCTGCAGAACGAGTTACAGGACAGCCAGGGTTACATAGAAAAGCATAAGGACGTGCGTTTGAATCCCACATGAAAAGCCAGGAATGGCCACGCATGCCTGTAACACCAGTGTTGGGAGTCAGAGACATGGATTCCAAGAGCTTGCTTGTCAGCTAGCCTTTCTGTAACAGAGAACTTTAGTTCCAGCGAGAGAGAGAGAGAGACCCTGTCTCATAAAAATGGGGGGAGGGTAATAGAGCAGGAATTTGGTGTTCTCTTCTGGCATGTGTATGTGCACACGTATCACACACACACATAAACACACAATAGAACAGAACTATTTGAGTGTGTTGTACAGTGCCAGTAGATCAGGAACTTCTGTTTTGGAAAGCACTTGGTTTTGTGTGTGCGCCTCCAAGGTCAAATGAAATACATCTTTCTGTGAGTCATGGTTAAAAACTTCAGGGCTGTTGCCTTAGAGACTCCCTCTCCTGTGCAGGGCGGGTGTAGTACCTATTGATTATGAGGCCCAGCACCCCAACTGGGCTGAGGTAGCCATACTTAAACCCAGAGATGGCTTGGGGGTCAGGTTTCAGGGCCCAGTTCTTCACAAACACAAGCAGAGGGTGGAGGACAGGGATAGGGAGAGGAGACAGTTCCTAGCATGGTTGGTGGTATGGTTTAGGGGTTAGACAGCCTCTAGAGAGGCAGTTCCTTATTGGTGGAGGTTGCAGGCTCGGTGGGCATCACCGGGGACATTAGGAAGGGCTGTTTCTGTCACTCCCAGATGGTGGGGTAGTATTGAGCAGTCATGGCTGCGATGTCCCCCTCCCTGCTTGCAGTAACTGGGGAGAAACAGAGGGTTTCTCCTTTTTCCCTCTTGCCGTGCCTCTGTAACCTCCTGAACTTTGTCTTGCCCTTGCAGCCCCAGCCGGCTCCAGTGAGCCTAGTCTGTGACCTGCTCCAGGAACCCAAAACCCTTTCATTCCTTAAAGCCTAGCCTGGGAAGTACTTGGCCCATTCTGGGCCTCAGTGTCTCGTTTGTAGAGTGGGCGTCCTAACCCACTGACAGCCTGCTAGGGCAATGCCCCTGCCCATCTCGTGACTCAGCACTGATAAATGGGTGGCAGGAAGTGTGGGAGCTCCGAGTGGGTTACTCTTGAGGTCTCTCAAGCTGGGATGGCTGAGGAAGATCATGAGGACATCAGCTGCCTGTCTGGAGAATCCCCCTTCCTCCCCACCCTGTGACCGAGGGCAGTAGGAGGAGCTGTGGGGAGAACCCTGGTCATGTCAGGCCAGGCTATCCCTGGCTTGAGTGGAGGAGGTTTGCTAAGGTCCCAGGGGGCGAGACCAGGTCTGGCAACCCCCGGCCTCTGGAGTACTCCTTCCATTGAGCTTCCAAGGAGCTCCAACTTGAGGTTTATGTTGCTAGGGAGGGTCGGTGGCCAAAGTAGCCTCCAGTTTCAGAAAGCTGTGGGCAGTTTTCTGTCTACTGAGTGCCGAGCCCAGAGACTCGGGCATGAGTCCCATAGCAGTGTGGTGTTTGGTGAAAAGCCTGCTCTGTGACTGTGGACTAAGGGCTGCAAAGTTCTCTGTTCATGTGGGTCCTGGACTCTGTCACACAACTGATCCGGTCCTTGCCCCTCTAGGTAGGGAATCAAAGTCCCCAAGTGGCTAAGAAGGAGGTCTCTGTGGCAGAAGAGCTAGCCTACTATAGCCCACAGGGCTGCTAGAACTTTCCAGTAACGGAAATTGCTCTTGGTTTGGGTTCACTTCACATTCTCGTGGCTCCTGTTGACCTTTCTACAAAGTCCTCCAATTAATAAGCCCGAGTCTCCCAGGTGTTTTTCCAGGACAGTTTCTGTCAATGGCTTTGGTGGCCAAGCAGGTATGGAAGGTGGAATTTGAAAAGTGCAATATGGGTGGTGGAAGATGGGAAGTGCCCTCAAAGTGGGCAGAATCTCGATATAACAAGAAAATGTTACCCTGCACTCGGGGCATGCCGCACAGAACAGCAGTTCAGTGACCTAGGATGTCTTATATTTTCAAAATAGCAAGATCAAATTTTTAAATGTTATCACCACCATCAGTGATAAATTTTTGAGGCATCAGACATGTTAATTAGCTTGCTTTAATTATTCTGAACTGTGTGACTATATTATAATTACCAATTGTATCTATAAATATGTATTCCATTTATTTATCTTTGTTTATATGTATGTGCGAGTGCTTACAATGTGCCCATGCTCCATATGCATTCATGGTGCCCACAGAGGCCTGAGGAGGCATCAGATCCCCTGGAGCCTCAGTCACCAGTGCTTGTGACCAAACCCAGTTCCTCTGCAAGAGCAGACAATGCTCTCAACTGCTGAGCCATCTCTCTAGCCCCTATACAGCAAAATGAGAGAGCTGGGCATAGTGGTGCATATCTTCAGTTCAGAGCTGGGGAGGCAGAGATGCCGGATCTCTGGGTTCAGAGCCATCGTGGTCTATAAAGAAAGTTCTAGGACAGTCAGGGCTACGCAGAGAAACCCTGTCTTTTTGTTTTGTTTTGTTTTTCGAGACAGGGTTTCTCTGTGTAGCTTTGGAGCCTGCCCTGGTACTAGCTCTGTAGAGCAGGCTGGCCTCGAACTCACATAGATCCTCCTGCCTCTGCTTCCCAAGTGCTAGGATTGAGGGGGTGCAATCTCTCGCAAGCCAGGGAATGCAGGGAGCTACTGTAAGTGAGGGGAGGCAAGGACCCAGAGCGCCAAAGGGACCGTGACCCTACTTTGCTCTAAACTTTTGTCCCCCAGACTAATGAGAAAATGAATTTGTTTCAAGCACTACCGCCTGACAAGAAAGCCTGTCTTGAAAAAACAAACAAAAAGGCAAAAAATGAGGCCTGGGGTGTAGTTTAGTGGTGGAGCACTTACATAGTATACAAATGGGGCCAGTTCTCTGCTGGACTTGTTAGAGCCTTTGGTGGACTAATATTCATTTAAAATTAATTTTGCATGTGTATATGTATGAACATGTATGTGGTATGTGTGTGTGTGTGTGTGTGTGTGTGTGTGTATTCCCTTGAGACAGGCCATCTAACTGAACCTGAGTCTAGACAGTTCCAGCAAGCCTGTGCCCTGCTCCCTACACAGTACTGGGTTACAGACATCCACACCTGGCTTTTTGTATGTTTTTTCCCTGGGGATTTGAACTCAGGACCTTCTGCTTTTATAGGACGGTTACCTGCTGAGTCATCCCCCAGCCCTTCTAACCCTCCTTCTGTCTCTCTGTTGTGCCTCATGGCGTTGAAGTCCTGATGTTCAAAGCCATGAGGCTGTGACATCCCTAAGGCTGGACCAGGTGCTCCGACTTGATGACCAACACCGGCCTGGGACCCCGTCCCTCTTCTTCCATCCTCTCTTCCTGGACTGGCTTATGCACCAAGAGCTCTGACCCCCTTTTTCCAGCCCCATCCCTAGGTCCCAGCATGAGAATGTCTTGTGTGCCTAACATGTGGTTCCTGGGAGACACTTCAAAGGCTGGTGCATGGCGCTATGGCTTTGTCTTGCCCTTCTGTTCTCTGGGGCTAGGGCTCCCCTCTGAAATAAAACCCTCACCCTATCTTTCTGCATTGCTGTGGAGAGGCGTTCCTGTGGTAGAATGTGTGTGTCGCCAAGTCCCCGGATTCCAGCTACAGACGTGTACAAATGAAACGAGCCTGTGATTTCTGGAGGAGACCACAGCCATGGGGTCCAGTTGGCTAAGACTCTGCATTTGCCTGCCCTGTGATATCTATCGGTCCTGAGTGATCCTGCTGCCTTCTCTGGGCTCTGCCCACTGATGACCTCTGGGAAGAGCCAGTCTGGCTGGCTCTGGACACCCATTGCACGGGTAAGCAGAGGTCCCATACAGGGGCATGGCTGTCTTCTTCATATCCTGCTGAGAACTGGTGCTAAGGAGAGAAACGTGCCTCAGTGCCTCAGTTTACCTCTGCACTGGGCATATCTGAAGCTCTCGTGCCTGTTATCCCTACCTTTCACGCGGGGCACTGGAGGTGACCTGTGCTGTGGGTGTGTAGGCACACACCTTGCCTGGCTGTGCAGGGTTCCTCTGTGGGCGACGTGGGGCCCAGTGACGGGCTGGGAAGGGCAGGAGGTGGTGCTTCTCTGGCAGAGTTCTTTCCCGGAGGCTGTTTGCCTGCTTGTTCTTAGCTGTGACTCATTATGGAGTCTATTTTTAGTTCTGGTTCCAAGTGTTGCCAGCATGTGGTGCACGGCGACCCCTGTGGATGCCTCTGGGGGCTAGTGGAGAGCTGGGGCGGCCTCCTATATCACCCCCTGTCACCACTTGAAGCTGGGTGTGTGGCTGGTGTCATGTTTGTGCTCCGTGTTGGTTTCTCTTGTCATTTTATCCTGCCCTAGTGCTGTGGGTGGGGGCAGAGGCTGAAGGTCAGAGCATAGACTTCTCTCAGTAGCCATTAGTAGGTCCAGTTGGCCTTTGACCCCCAGCAGACAAGGGACTCAGAAAAGGGAAGCAGGCCCCACACCAGGATGAAATGGGGTGGTCAAGGAGGAGGCCTGAGGTAATGACAGGGAGATGTGGATGATACTGAGGGGCTGAGAGGGAGGATCTCTCAGCTTCCCTACACGTCGGATGACTCCTAGGATCGGCTATACCAGCCTTAGTGACAGTGGTGGCTTTGGCACAGCAGCAGCCATGAGGGGTGAAGAGCACAAAGGTGGCTTGGAATCTGGGCGTATTCCCCATATTATTGCACATGCAAGATGCAGGCTGTACTGCCTGGTCACACACATGGGTGTGCATGGGGCTGAAGCCGGGGCTGTTAGGGAGATGGCTCTGGCAGCTTTGGAGCTGTGGAAAAGACGCTGGCATTTGGAGCCAGGGGCCTTGTCCCCTATGGACTCCATGACACACACGCCTCCTCTGTTTCCTCTGGCCAGATGAGGAGCCAGAGAAAATAAACAAGCCAATCCTTAAAATAAACAAACCAGTATTGATTCATTTCTTATAGTGTGTATATTATTTCTTGGAAATTTCATACACGGTGTCTTGATCATGCACCCCCATACTTCCCAAAGCTATGGTCTTGAGAACATGGAGGTCCCTTGTGACTATCTGGGGTAGAGGTGACCTTCCCTTCTCCCCGTCCGTTGCTTTAGTCTAAGGGCTCCATGTCTTTTGTCTGGAAATGAGGTTCTGCTGCTTCAGTGGGCCTGGGGCTCTCTAGTGGGTGACTGCCCACGTTGCTGTCCTCTGTCCCTCATTGATGACTCCAGAGGGTACTTATGGCACGAACCCTTTGGTGCTGAGTATCTCTCAGTGTGGGACACAGATGAGCTGCTCTGCCGTAGCTGTTCTTCCACACTGGGCAACTTTGAAGACAGTGGTTATTCTGAGCCAGCTCTTACAGGTGGAATGACCCGGGCTGGAGAGGCCCACATACCATGCACAGAAAGCTGTGAAACGGATCCATAATGACAGTTCAGGAAAGTGGGAATGGCACAGTGACCTCTCTTCCCGCCTTCCTCTTCCTGCCCCTTTCCGATTCCCTGTCTCCTGGTCTGTCAAACTAACCTTGTGCTAGCCCAGCCCTGGGTGCCAGACTCCATCATAACTTTGAATGTAGGCTCCTCTCAGCCATCTGCTCATCTGTGAGAGTAAAGGGTCGGTCTCCACAAGGTCCCACTGACCACATAGTCTCTGATCTCAGGGTACAGGAGCAATCGCTCAGGGTAAAGATGGTGTGGTGCAAATGCACACGCACACTCACACACAGACACACACACTCACACACACAGACACACACACTCACACACACAGACACACACACTCACACACACAGACACACACACTCACACACACGCACACTCACACACAGACACATACACTCACACACAGACACACACACTCACACACATGCACACTCACACACACAGACACACACACAGACACACAGAGACACACACTCACACACACAGACACACACACTCACACACAGACACACACACTCACACACAGACACACACACACACTCACACACAGACACACGCACACACACTGACACATACACACACACACACACACACACACACACACGGATTAAGTATGCTCCGAGACAGTACCTGTGTGAGGCTGATGGGATGCCTGTAACCTGATGTCACTTGATTAGGGAGATGGAGGTCTTTGGCCATCAGAAGATGAGTGGCCATCCATCTGTGTCTGATGGACAAAGGTTGTCACTGTGACATTTGTGTGTGACCTTTGGGGAGTGTAGGCAGAAGCCTTCGGGGCCCCACATTTGTGTGAAGGAGTGTGTGAAACCTGTTGTAGAGCCCCAGAGGGAGCAAGGGTGGTGAGCTCCTGTCACCAGGTGCTTCCCCGGGCTTCAGCAAAGGGGCCGGTCGCATTTGAGCCTCAGCCTGAAATATAGGTGGCTTGGCTTCCTCCCTTTCCCTGGGCCTTCAGGCGCTCTATTCTCTCTCCTGCCTGCTCAAACCTTGCTTGTTCCTGGGGGAAATGGCTGCCTTTTCCTGCGGTCCAATGTCCTTAGTGCTTCAGCCTGTGGCTAAAGGAGATAACATGGGGACCAGGAGGCATGGAGCCCCAGAATCCAGGCACCAGGCAACTCCTGTTCCCGAGGGAAGTGCCCGTCCAGTTCCAGTCTGGGACACTGTGGTCAACACCTGATACCAACTGAGTGGTTTTCCAGCTTGAGTCCTGCCAGGGAGGGGAGCAGGCAGCTGAACCTGCCTAACGCCTGCTTGACACCCTGGATGCAGCCAGCTGGTGACTCATTCCCCCAGGGAGGGTGCCAGCAACTCTCCCAGGGCACCCTAAGGGTATTTGTACAGGCTGGGTGTCCAGAAGTCCTGGGTGTCTCAGAAAACTTGTACAGATGGAATCCACATCTGAGCAAGTGTAGAAGTAGCAGTAAGGTCCTACAGATGGGACCAGGCCACTCTATTGTCCCTCTACCATCTCTCTGATTTCTGGAGAGGCTGCAATCCCAGGAATACCCTGTTTCATTATGTAAGAGATCCAAAATCCCTCACAAGGGAGCAGGCAGCCAGTGGGTAGACTCAAGAGTCCCTGTTCCTAGTGCCTGCCCCTGGCCTGTCCCTTCTCCCTGGACTGAGGGTAGGAAGTACTTGCTTACCCCTGCAGCCCCCGCTCCAGCCCTGCTGCCTGGGACGGGTGGGAGGCTCTCTCCAGGGAAATGAATTCTTGGCTTGAACCCAGATGCTGGTGCCCAGCTCTACTCCAGAGTAATGCTGGGTGCACACACAGCCCCATTGTGTGCCTGGGCCTCAGGCCTGCGTCATGGGCCTGGCACCGGCGCTATCAACAGCAGTGGCTCCCTAGTCTCTTCAGCAGCTCCCACAGGGGCCTGAGAGTCCTGGGGTGGGGGCAGGCGTGCTCAGCTGCTTAACCACTAGTCCCCCTTCCAGGCTGACCTTCTGAAATTGCATGACTCCAGCTCTTCAGAGCCAATCTGGGAAAGCAAGGCAAACAGCATATCCTGGGTTGTAATGGAGCCCCGATACATGAGGATCTGGAACCCCCATGTCTGTGTAAAGCAAGGTAAATAACAATCAAGGATTGGTTGGTTGGTGGGGAGAGCAAGCCTCCAAAGCTGGAGAGGAGCCTCTGCCTCAGTTTCCCCACTCTAGCTGTATAGAGGTGAGGTGTGACTGAGACAGGGCCTAGAATTTTCTCCTGAGCTCCATAGACTGGCTCTGAGCCCCCTCGCAGGCCTCGGTTCCACTGGGAAGCAGGACATTCTGCCTCTAGATGCTTCTATTCTGAGAGTCTGGCCTGAGTCTCTCTACCTCCTCAGGTTTCTAGCCTCAAGGGGCCTCTGCAGCAAAGGAGCCTGCCGTGGGCAGCCTAACGTCATGCAAGAAGAGCCCACTTTTGCCTTGTGCCCAAGTCCAAAGGCCAAGGGGAGAGTTCCTAGATGTGCCACCCCCCCAGTGGAGTCTTCCTGCTTTTCATGGTTGGACTTACTCAGGAGCCCTGTTTCCCACAGCCCATGTTCCTAGCTACCCTGTCCACCCTGGGCGTGAGGCCTGAGTCCTCCTTCAGTGCCTTAGCAAAGGGACAGGGCATTCTCAGTGACTATGGGACGGTGACTTGCCAGGGCTGGTGCATGGGGACAGATGGTGATGACAGCTGGGAGGGGATGCACAGGCTGCCTCCTCCTGCAGTCCCTGCCTCCTCCTGCAGTCCCTGCCTCCTCCTGCAGTCCCTGCCCCCATGCTGCTCAGTCTGCTCACTCTGTACCTTTCCCAACACCCTGCCGTCATGATCTCGCCCCCAGGAGACAGGAGCGGATTGGCGGTGGCATCGGTTACCTGCTGTCTGGAGGATTTTAGGATCCCTAGGATTTTAGGAGGTCCCTAGGAGAGAAACCCAGGACAGGCCTTGGGGAGCGTATGAACTAGTAAGCTGGACAGGAGAGTAGAGATTTGGGCCAGCAGTTAAGAGTACTTTCTGGTCTTGCAGAGGACCCAGGTTCAATTCCCAGAATTCATGTGGTAGCTCACAGTTACCTCTTCTAAATCTAGGGAATCTGACCCCCTCTTCCAATTCCTGCAAACTTTGGGCACACGTGTGGTACACATACATGCACACAGGCAGAAGACACACACATGAAGTAAAAGAGGATTGAAGAACTGGACAGGAACTTCTCAGTGACTCGGTTTCCCTGTGGAGTTCCTTACTCCCTAGTCTTATTGAAGGTTCCACGAAGACGCACATGAGGGCCCCAGCAAGTGGTGAAGTGATGTTTGCAGGGGTCAGGAGTGGGAGCAATAGTACTGCAATCAGAGCTGCCTCGTCAGGTCAAGGCTGGGGACCACCTGACTGCAAACCTGGTGCCCTGAGTTTAACCCTTAGAACCCGCAATGGGAGAAGAGAAGCGGCTGGAAAGTTCTCTTACTGCGGCACTAGTGCTGTGGCATGCAGTGGCATGCATGCGTGGGTGTGTTCCCATGCAACAAAGAGAATAAAAACATACTGTATACCCCCATCTATCATCCATTATATCCACCTGTTGTATGTAACTAGTTATCTCTCTGTAGAGTCTATCAATCTATCCATCTATCTACTCGGCCTATCTATGTATCCGTTCATTATCCACATGTCCACCCACCCACCCACTTGTTCCATCTATGAATGAATGGTATTCATTTCTCGAGGTTTATTGAGCACTCAATCTGCCAGATGCTGGGTCATATGCTTTACCCTTGGTCCAGGATGGAGGTTATTTCATTTTAGGGACCAGGAACCTGAAACCCCATCAAATGAAATAAATTCCTGAAGCTCTCACAGCCAGTAAGTGGGATTCAGCCCTCTCTGCTTAACACATGCGCTTTCTAAAAAATGATTAACACTATTATTTTATGTATGTGAGTGTTTGCTTGCGTGTGTGTCTGTGTACTATGTGGGTGCCTAGTGCTCACGGGCCAGAAGAGGGCTTCGGATTCCATGGAACCAGAGTTACAAATGGTTGTGAGCTGTCGTGTGGGTGCCGGGAACAAGACCTGGGTCCTCTAAAGCAGCCAGTGTTCTAAACCGTTGAGCCGGCTCTCCAGCCTCAAAGCACGCGCTCTTGTTGTGAATCAGATGGCGTCCCAAGTGCCCCCTCCTGAGTTCTAGACACAGAGGCAGCGTTAGCAAATGAGTATCACGCTAAGGTTCTGAAGTTCTACCCAGACGCGCCCTGCAGGTGGGAGGCAGTAGCAGGCTTCCCAGGAACCTCACGTCACCATCACCGCCTTCGACGTGCAGTGTTCTTCTGCGCATTAGCATTTCTGCTAAGCCTTGTTTCTTCCCTCCACCCTTACAACTCAGCTTCTAGGCACATTCTTACCTGCCCATAGGTCAGGGTGTTCTAGGTACACGTTTGGCCACTGCATCTGGCTCTGGCAGTCTTTCCCAGTGACTGACGCTTACATTCTTGCTTCTCGGGTCCCCTCAGGGAAGTCAGCTCCTGTCACTGGCTCGTCCACAGCTGGCCCTTCTAAGCTTAAGAGCTGGCAGCTCAGTTTCAGGCCAGATTCCTACTGGCTGACAAAGAATGTAGCTTTAAATAGTTTATTTGGGAGGATTCCCAGGGACTACCTGGAAAAGTAGGGTCCAGAAGTCCTGGAAGGGCAGGGAGCTGATAAGGTGCAGGTTATGGGGGTGTGTTCTTGGCCTCCTCTCATGGGCGGGTCTTAGATCATGCTCTGAGGTTATCCAGGGATGGCTTGGGAATGTGGGGGTCACTGGGCCAGATACTAATGTCATCGCCTCTGGCTGCATATGATAGTGCTCAGGTGGACTGCTTGGGGCCACACATGGCCAGGGGATATGGCCCTCAGCAGCTTCTGCTGGACTCACCCAACCCAGCCAGGTGGTCAGGCCAGCCCTCTTTCCATACTCCCTTTGGCCTGTGTCCAAGGTAGTCCCTTAACCCTGGGCCAGTCACCCTGCTATAGTCAGTGTCTAACAGAGGTGGAGAACCTACAAGGTCCCATTAACTGAAAGTGGAAGCTGGCAGGATCTTCCTTTGCGAACAAATATGTGTTTACTCCATTCCTGACACTGGCTAGTACTTTCCTAGTCCCACCAAGTGAGAGAGCCCTGGGTGTTCTATTTTCACGTAGAAAGATGTGTGGCTACACTAGGTGGCACATAACCTGCAGCCAACAGTCCCCCTTTAAAGAGAAAAAGATGATTTTTTTTTGTTTTTTAAGGTAGGGTCTCTCTATGTAGCTCTGGCTATCCTGGAACTCACTACATAGCTCAGGTTGACCTGAGTGCTGGGATTTTAGGCATGTGACACCATGCCCGCTAGCAGTCCCTTCCAACTTCTTGAGATGGATGCAGCAGCCCTTCTTCCTTTCTTTTACTGCCCCTGCCTCTTCTGTGGGACCATGGCTACCTTGGACTGCCCATTAGTCAGTGGAGAGTGGAGCCTTCTGGTGCCCCTCCCTTTGTGTGCCCAGCGGAACAAGATGCAGTCTGTGAAACATGATGTGGGGGGATTGGTTTTGCAGAGTCGTCCCTGATCATTCCTAGTCCGCTTTGAGGAGAAGGGTCAAATCTCTGGTTCACCTCTGCCTACCCTAGCCCCGCCAATCTTGGGTTATGGCTTCCTCCTAGTTGGGCCAGGTAGAGAGAGCTAAAAGAGGGAGTGGCGGTTGTGGGTATGGCTCAGTTGGTAGAGTGCTTTTCTAGTGCGCAGAAAAGTCTGTGTTGGATCCCCAACCTGTAATCCAAGCCCTTGGGATGTGGAGGTCAAGGTCGTCCTCAGCTCTGTAGTAGGTTTGAAGGTAGTGTGGCTACATGAGAGGCCCAGTAAGAAAGCCCCAGTGCGAAGCTGGTGAAGGGCTGGGGCTCGCCATGCATCCCCCTTGGGCAGGTGCGCCGCATAGATTTCTCCTCGCTGTCACCTGCAGCTCTTCTCTTTTGATGTTTGGTCACGGTTTGCATGTCTTGGTGGTGGTATTGGGCACATGCCTGTCACTGTGGGCCACCCATCTCACCGCTGACACTGTTTACTAGGAGTGTCTGATTTCCTTACTCACTGATACAGGTGGCCATACTTGTTCCAGGCCCAGCTGAGCTGGCCAGGTTCAGCGGAGCTTCTGCTCAGGAGCCATAAGGTGGGCCTGTGCTGGGTGCTGCTTTCTGGGCCTCTCTCAGGTTTGGGCTCAAGCATGTTCCATATGTGGTGAATCTGCTTGCTGGAGTCACGCAGGTTTGGGCTCAAGCATCTTCCATATGTGGTGAATCTGCTGCTGGAGTCACACCCCTGTGAGCAGAAATGTGACAGTTCAAAGTCCTGGAGGAGGCAGAAGGACATGGGGAGAACGATAGTTACCGGGGGCAGGATGCTACCCCCACCCCAACATGTGGTCAGGGTTCTTCTTCACCACCTAGGAAGCACAAAAGGCTGGTGTTTAAGGACCAGCAAAAGGTAGAAGTGGCTGAGGAAAAAGACTTCCATGTTCCTCTCATACCTGCTTGTGGCCCCAGGGGAGAGCTGCAGGTGGCTGGCCAGGATGGAGCTCTGCTGTGCTCGCTGCGAGGAGGCTGATCTGGGAGGGTCCTTTCACCTCAGTAGAGGAGAAGGTGGCTTTCAGGGCAAGTGTCCTCTGGCTTCCTGGTTGGCGGGCTGGAGAGGTCAGAGTGTCCAGGCAGTGCAGGTGAAAGGCAGCTGACATTCCTGGAGACACCCAGGTGGGCTAGCCGAGACTAGCACCCTGACGAGGGAGCCTCCAGGCCTTGGTGCCCTGTTGACTGTTCCTGGAGCCAGCTCACACTTGGGTAGGGCAGGAGAAGAGGGTGTGGAGCCAGGGAGAGAAAGGCCCCTCTGCTGAGGGTTCTGAACCACTGCTTGTGGTCGTCCAGTGGCCTCAGTCCATACTGGCCACCCTCTCCTGCCCCCACCGGGCGTGAGTCAGATCGAAAGCAGAAGCAGCCAGACACTGTGCCGGGTGAAGCGAGGCAGAACCAACTGTGCTATTTTGGAACCTGGTTAATTCCCCCCTCCAGCGCCACCACCTCCTTTTTCTCAGAGCTCCTGTCCTTTCCTGGTCCTCAGCACTCTGCCTTCCGCAGGGGACAGTCGGGATGGTACTTGGTTTTCCCTGGTTTGCATGGCGGTGGTGTTAAAAATTCTCCTGTCCGAACTCCCTTGCTGGCTAAGAGGGGCTAGCTTCTAGGGGACTAGTCCTTGGGTGGGTGCTGGGGCAGAGTGCCCCCTCCTGGCGGGAGCTGGCAAAGGCTAGTGACCCTGCCCTGCCCTGCCCTGCCCTGCCCTGCATCTTTCACCAACTCTCAGGCCAGCTGTCAGCTGTCACTCCCAGGGTGGGAGGTGATAGAACTTCAGGTGGGAGCCTGTCCCAGAAGTCAATCTCAGAGGGGTGGGGGTGGGGATTTCCAGACCCAGAGGGAAGATATTTTAGGGTCACAGGCCTTTTCATAACCTGTGAAATCACTCTCTGAAACGGTCCTAACTGACCCCCATAGTAAGAGTTTTTTTTTTTGTTTTTTTTTTTTAATTAAGAATGGTAGGCCTTTGCAGGGTTCTGGTCCCATACTTTGGGGTTTCTGTAGTGTCCACATGACTTAGTGTCTCAGAAGTCCAGCCTGCAGTGGTGAATGAGGTCAGTGGGATGTGGGATGGGGTGCTGGTGGTGGGGGTGCTAGAGGTAAGAGCGGTCACCTGTCCATGGATAGAGCAGACAGTGGCCTCTCCTGAATCGGTGTAGCTGGAGACAGGTATGAATGCCACTGTCGTTCGTGTGTGTGTGTGTGTGTGTGTGTGTGTGTGTGTGAAGTACTGAGCATGGCCGCCTGTCAGGGGACCCTGAGGTGACAGTGCCACTTTGCTGTCCATCTTTCAACAGCCTGGCATGATGCCTCTCTGTCTCTTGAGAGTGAGGCCCCATCAAGCAGGTAGCCAGTAAGAACGTGGGTCCTTGTCCATCTTGGGTGAGTGGGAGTGGCGTGTGGCCGATGATGGGGGTGATAGCACTGTGGAGGCAAGAGGAGCTCCTTGGCCTGCTGTGTGAGGGGGAGGGGTCTTAGTGCCTGAGGCTCCGTGTATCTCAGAGTCCTCTGTCTCAGAATTATTCTGCCTTTGGGGTGTGTGTGCTTGTAACAGGGAGTATCTGTGGATGTAGTGGTCTGTGTGAGCGGGTTTCTTCACGCAGTTAGTCCTGACTGAGTCTCAGTACCATCTCAACTGCTCTTCTGCTGTCCCCGAACACTGGATGTGTGTGCCTCGTGCGCTGGGCCTAGCCATGGATGAAGCAGCCAGCCACCCACACTCCAGCCTGCATTTGGCTCGAGTTCATAGTGGAGATTATTCCTGTCCTGTACCCTTCTAGGGGCTGGACCACCCGGGTCTGACCTCCTTCTTGTCACCAGTTTTCACCCTTGATATCAGGTGACCAAATCCTCAGAGGTTAGCGTGTAAAGTCTCTTGGTTTACTGCTGCACAGATCCGGGAGACTTGCTACAGTGAATCTTCAGTCTCTGGCAGTCTGGGCCAAGCGCTGAGGTTCTGCCCTTCCAGCCGGTGCTCAGGAGTGTGAGGGCTGTGGTCTGTGGCGTGTGTGTGTGTGTGTGTGTGTGTGTGAGAGAGAGAGAGAGAGAGAGAGAGAGAGAGAGAGAGAGAGAGAGAGAGAGAGGATTTCATGTAGCCCATGCCACCCTTGAATTTACCACGTACTTGAGGATGACCTTGAATTCCCGATCCTCCTCCCTTTACTTCCCAAGTGCTGGGGTTACAGGCATGCACCACCACTCCCTTAAGATCCTGTGCTGAGGGACGAGGACATACCAGGCCCCTAGCTAAAGCTAGACTCCAGCTGGTGGACAGGCAGGGAGCTGACACTCTCACAAGCACATCACCCTCTCACCTGCTCCAAGGAAGACAGCTTTGTTGCTGTCTATTTACAGATACGGAAACTGAGGCTCCAGGAGGTTATGTGCCTGTGTACAATCGCACAGCTTTGAAGGGAGGGCCCAGAACACATGTACACTCCGCTGAACCTCAAAACCCAAGTAGATCTCACTACATCCGGGTTCTCATGCAACTGTTGGGGACTGCAGTGTGAGGTGTGGACCACGGCCTTTGATGGGAAGGAGGGATAGAGGAGCACAGTTCTGGAGAGAGAGGGCTGCTGTCATGCTCCCACCCTCTTCCGTGTGTACGTCTGGGCAGCACATGTGTGTGGGTTCAGAGAGCGATGCTCCGTGGCCTACGTGCTGTGTGATCTCAGGCATGCCTCTGCCCCTCTGTTGCCTCTTCTGTAAAATGGGTGTGTCATGCCCCTGTCACAGGTTGGTGGGGTTGTTTGGAGGATTAAGTCAGCAGTATGTGGCAGCTCAGAACGATGCTTTGTATGTCGTTAGCTCTCGGTGAGAGAGACGATTGACATGGCTGTGTCTGTTCAGGAGTGTTTTCTCCTTCCGGTCCCATGCCTTGTTTGTTTGTTTGTTACTACAGGCAGAACCTGGCTGTTGCAGTTAGGAAGCTGTTTCTGAAGCTCTCATACAAAAGTATGAGGAAGAAGTGGGGGTGAGCAGAGGCTGGGGGCCAGACCAGGGGTGCTCTGTGGATCCCTACCAAACTCAGGGAGTGTGACAGGGTGACAGTGACCCTGAGGGCTGTTAGTAGCCCAGGAAGATAGAGGGAGGCCTGAATAGAGTTAGGCCTTGGACCCAGAGCCAGAAGTTGCTATGAATTTGACAAGGAGCTTTCCCGGCCCCAAGAAAGGGTTCTAAGAGGCTGGGGTGAGCCAGGCAGCTTGGTCCCTAAGACCCTTATAGTTCTGGAGAAGAGCTAGAACCTCGGGAAGTGGCAGTGGATTGCAGCCCCGACTCTATCTGTCAAAGCCCTGCTGTCAAAGCCCTGCAGTCCTACCCACCATGTATACCAGACCCAGCCTTGAGCGCATCCATGCTGCCTGAATTTTCTCTACACCAGACCAGGCCGGAAGGAGTCTCTGAGGGGCCCATTAGCTTGATACAGGGAGCCGAGGCCCAGAGAGCAGGGTTCACCTACCCACTGTGCATCTTCCACGCTACGCTGGCCTTGGGTGAGCTGGAGCCAAAGTTACAAATAACTTGCCATTGTGAACACAGTTGCTTCTCGCTGCAGGGGAGGCACAGGTGGCTGCGTTGGCACAGACAGGGCATTGGTAGCTGTGGTCTTGGTTTTGGAGTCCCCCTCATCTTCCCTCAGAGCTGGACTCCCTCACCTCTCGCATCAGCTCCTGTCCTGTGTTGGGCATCAGCTCTCTGACTCGTGTGATCATATTCTGCCTGACACTTTGGTATGGCTTCCCCAGGCATTAATGGCCTGAGAGCCACATAGATAGTCCCCAAGTCCTGGTCTGTGTCTTCTTGGCTGGAAGGCTTGGAAGGACTTGAGTCTGGTGGTGTCTGTGAGAGCCAGAGGGTTGGTGCCCAGGCCTTTATAGGGGCTCTCTGTGGGGCTACTAAGGGGAGCATTCTGGGTAGGTGGACAGGACTGGGGGTACAAGAGGTAACGGTGGGGAAGTTCTCCTGCTGAAGGTAGTGGTGACGTCCGCTCTGGGGAAGCTGAGCTGTAGACTTGCTGTGCAGTGTGAGATCAGACAGGCCACTTTCCCCTGAGCTTCAGTTTCCTCTTTTGCTAGAGTTGCTGTTTGTCTCATGAGGTGTCTGTGGGGTGTACACAAGGCCCGATATGGGCCATGTCTGAGGCCTGACATGTGGGGGGCACTCAGAAGTGTTTGCAGAGCTAGAGGAGAGATCTCTGAACATGTGGGCTCTTGTCAAGCACAGCGCGAGCTCGGCGCCTCCCTGGGAAGTCTGCTGAGTGGACAGGGGAGGGGTCCTGACGGATGTGAAACCTGCTCTCGCTGTGAGCTTTCTTTCTTCTAGAAAAGCCCGGGAGCCTGATGGGTGACCGGCAAACGAAAGGACAGAACACAGCGAACACAGCCGACACTTGAGTGGCTGGGAGCCTGAGGTGCAGGGCTGGTCCAGTCCCTTGGTCCCACTCAGCCAAGGGGCAGGTGGCATGCCAGCTAAGGGACAGGGGAGAGGGAGAGGGAGGATCGGCAGATGCAGGTGAGCAGGCAGAGATAGGGTCTGTGTGGAGGCTGAGTCAGAACCAAGGACTTTTCTCACATCCCCTCCCCACACTTGCGTCGGCTACACATCCTTTTCCTGCCTCCCCATCTTCCCACTTTCAGTGACTCTCCCTATGAAGGAGTCCAGCTGGTCCCTGAAGGTCAGGACAGGCGTCTATGGTCTGGGATTGCCTTTGAAGCTGTTCCCTGTGTGCCCAGTTGCTCAGGTTGCCCCGGACCCACAGGCTGGGCAGGCAGGAGGTGCCAGCTCCCACTCTTTCCTGTGGGATGGGAGCTGAGGCCTGGGTTGATGAACCTGTGAGAACTGGAGGCCACCACAAGGCTGATCAGAAGCCATGCTCTGCTCCTAGCCCCTCCCTTTCCTTCCCTTCCTACCCCTTGTCTTTCTGCTCTGGCCAGGGCTGGAAGCAGGGCTCTGTAAAATCCCTGCTACTCCCAAGGCTGAGCAAGAGGGATCATGCCCCAAAAGAAGGCTGAGTGAGGGAGACCCGGGGTTCAATTCCCTGTACCTCAGAAATAAAATAGAAACAGGACTGGAGAGATGGCTCAGAGGATAAAGTCCTTTCCTACAGTCAAACCCCAAGAGCCAGTCTGCGTTCCCTGAACTCCTGAAAATGCTAGATCGGTGCAGTGTCCTGCCTGTAATTCCAGCACCAGGACTAGGCGGGGGCAGGATGCTAGACCAGCCCATAGCCGTGAGCTCTGAGTTCAACTGAGAGACCTTACCTCAGTGATTAAGTGAAGAGAGCGACCGAGGAAGACCCCTGATGTCAGCCTCTGTCCTGCATACACATGCACATGCCACACTCATACACACACACATATGTACACCACACACTCATACACACACATCCACACCACACACTCATACACACACATATGCATACCACATACTCATATGCACACCACACACTCATACACACATACCACACACACATCCACACCACACACTCATATACACACATCCACACCACACACACATCCACACTACACACTCATACACACACATATGCATACCACACACTCATATGCACACCACACACTCATACACACACACCATACACTCATACACACATATGCACATACATCCACACCACACACTCATACACACACATCCACACCACACACACACGCACACCACACACCCGCCCACATACATGTTAGAAGAGAAGAGCAGAGGCAGGCCCCTGACCACCCCAGCCTCTACCAGCAGTGGACCCCACAGGCTGAGCTCCCTGTGGTCACTCACTGTTCTTGGGATGGGTCAACCTTTCCTATACTCATGTTTGCTCCGGGCCCCATTTTTTGGAGTCACTGCATGTCTATTTCTGGACCTGCAGCTGTCACCTGTAAGGGTCAGGCAGGTCTGTGCTAAGTATTCCCACTCAGCTAAGTAATAGCAGGCCACATTCTGCATGACAGCCCCGAGTGTCTTGGAGACCAGTGACTGTCAGCTTAGATGCCATAGGTTAGCCTGGAGAGGCCTTCAGGGTGGGGCCTTGGGGGGTCCCCTCAGGTGCCTGGGGATGCCCTCTGTTTACCTCAGAGTGGGGAGTGCAGGCAGGCGAGGCCCAATGTAGACGTTCATGAGCTACATGGTTCAAGTTTGTGCATTTAAAAATGACATTTACTTGTTCGTCAGGGGGCTCAAGACCGCCACAGTGCGCATGTGGGAGGTCAGAGGGGAGCGTGCATAAGTTGGTCCTCTCTTTCCTGTGTCCTGGGAACTGAACTCGCGCCATCACCTTGGCAAGCGCCGTTACTCCCTGGCCCCAAATCTGTACGTTTTGCTAGGGTCGATTAGGCATCTATAAACAGAAGAAAGACCCAAAGAATGGCAGCTCTCAACTGCCTGTAACTGCCTGTTGCGGAGGATCTGATGCCTCTTTATGGTCTGTCTCCATAGGCACCTGCATGTACTGGCGGACGAGCAGGCATACACACACATACACAGAAATAAGAATATGTAAAAGGGTATAAAAATGGGGCTAGAGAGATGGCTCAGAGGGTATGAGCACTTGTTACTCTTGCAGTGGACCTAAGTTCAGTTCCCAGCATCTACATGGTGGCTCACAACCATCCATGACTCCAGTCCCAGGACGTCTGACCACTGCAGGCATCAGGCACGCATGTGGTACATATACATACATGCACATTGATTGTTAATTAAATACATCTTTTAAAAATGTAAACGTGAACACCACTGATCGCATCCTATTTTGGTACAAGACACATTCCAACTAAATAGTGCACAAATACTGGGGCCTTCCACCCAAACAGTGTGCAGTTCCCAGGTGACGCCAGTGTGCTGTTCTCCAGGGTGGGAAGAAGCTGAGAGTCTTGTCACTACTCTTCCTAACCTCTGGGAGCTGCTGGCCGGGTGCTGGGATTGTAATGTGCATTGCAGGTGTCTCCAATATTCTAGCCCCAGCCTGCCTGAGAGCCTAGGGAACTGGGAAGTGCTCTTCTGCTTCTCTAAAGCCCCTTGCTGTGAGCTTCATAATGAACACAAACTTTGGAAGGAAACGGTCTTCCAGAGGCTGCTTTCTGCTTGCCTGGAACCCTGATTGTGTGGGGCAAACTGGAAGGCTCCTCTTCCTCAAAGGGGCTTAGGCTGTGGAAATAGCAGTGGCTCAGGTAGTCAGGCACGGTGGCAAGCATCTCTAACCCCACTGCTAGGGAAGTGGGAAACGGAGATAGGAGGGTTCTGAAGTTCATTGGTCAGCCAGTCTAGCCTATTGGGTAGTTCTGGATCAGGGAGAGACCAAAGGAGAATGACTTAGGAACATATTTAATGTCAACCTCTGACCTACACATGCGTGTGCACATACATGCAGGCACATCTATGTTCACACACACACAAGAAGAAAGCTTATTCAAGGACATTACCCGTGAGCTCAGATACAATGACAGTAACAGCTTGTGTAGTGGTTTCCATAACCAGGGTGTACGCTGTAGAATATCTGGCTCCAGTTAACAAAACCAGCCTGATTAGTGGGGAAACTGAGGCAGACATTGATTGAGTCAGGCCCAAGACTGACACTTGAACCTTCTGCATTCCTATCCCAAGCCCACAGTTCTTTTCTATCACAGAAATGGCCTCGTCTTGGGGTATGGGAATTGTGTGGCCATCCGTGCTAGTTTGCCCCTCCCCTTGCTCTTTTGGGACAGGGTCTCAGGGAGCCTAGATTGGCCTTGAACTTCTGATCCTCCTGACCATGCATGCTGGGCAAGTTCTCTGCCCGCTGAGCTACATTCCTGGCCCCTGCATTGTTTCTTCTTGCCACCGGGCCTTTCGGCAGCAGAGGCTGCACAGAGAAGAGAGAACACCCTCCCAACCTGGAACCCTCTCCCCCGACTCCTTCCTTTCCTTCTGGTGTCCATTCCCCTGCCCAGGCACCCAGTCAAGAGGCCTTTGTCTAGGGTCACGGTTTCCTCGGGATTGAGCCTGCAGCCCCCACACAGTGGGTGGCTGTAGCAGAGTCGAGGGAAAGAGCACCCTCCCACCACAGAGGCAGGCCTGCAGAAGATGACTTAAGCAGGCACCCCAGCTCTGGGCTCACACTTTGCGGTTTCAGCTGCCAGACACGTGTTTTTCTGGGAATGCAGGAAACTGGCCCTGCCCTTTGAAGAAGGGTAACTATGTCTCTTATGGTTGCCAATTCCAGACTGTTGCTGGACACCTTCCTGGCTCTGGGCTATATGAATGAGATCAGCTGCCGAGCCCTTTGATGGGTATGGTTCTTCTTCAAGGGGACTCCTAAAATCAAAGGTGCCCACCTCAGCCCAAAACAGGATGGGGGTGGTTCCCAGTCCAGGGAAAGCTGACCTGCCAGGACTCAGCCCTGATAGCAGCTCTGAGGCCTTTATGCCCCTGCCTCGCTGTCTGTCTCTGTGATGCAGGGACAGACATGCACTGTTGAGAATGAACTACAAAATTAAATCAGATTGGAGCTCCAGTGTGAAGGTGCTCACTTGTAATCCCAGAAGCTGGGAAGTGGAAGCAGGAGGATCAGGAGTTTGAGGTTACCTTCAGCTATATAAGGCCAGCATGGCTATAAGAGACCCTGTCTCAAACAACAACAACAAATTAGGTGGCTGGAGAGATAGCTCGGCAGTTGAGGCATTTGCTGCTCTTTCCAGAGAACCCAAGCTTGGTTCCAGCACTCACTACAGGCAGCTCACAGCCACCCATAAATCCAGATCCACCACCCTCTGTTGGTTTCCTTTGACATATGAACACAGGCACGCACGCATGCACACAATCTTTAAAACACACACATCCACTGAACACCCATGCACTTATTGTCCAGAGAAACCAGTCCTAATTTTGTGTATTTCATTCCAAGACATTTTCCTGCCCATGTGTCACACACAGTGTACTGCAAACACAGCACGCCATCAGGAGGTGACAGCAGATTTTATATAAAATTGTGCATTTGTCCCTTCACATAACCTCATGCTGTCTGCCCTAAACACATCGGAGGGATGAACCATAGTTTTCTGAGCTGCCCTGGTACTGGACTTTGAGACTTTATCTTTATTTTATGTTTTTGATTATTTTGCTTTCATGTATGTCTGTGTGCCTGGCACTCACAGCAATGAGACGAAAGGATCAGATCCCCTGGACCGGGAGTTATAGACAGCTGTGAGTCCATACGTGAGTGCTGGGAGCGAATCCAGGTTCCCCAGGAGAGCGGCCAGTGCTCTGAGCTGCTGCCTCATCCCTCCAGCTACTTTATTGTTTTAGATAGGCTCTTGCTATCTAGCCAAGGCTGGCCTCAAACTTCTACTGTATCTTCCTGTTTTGATTCTGGAGTGCTGGGAGCACAGGAGTGAGTCACCATACCCATCTTGAGACTGTTGTATTTTCTACATAATGTATACTGACTGTATGTTTGCTTACACTGTTTTCCACATTTAGAATTACTTCCTTGGCCTAATGAACATCTGTAATAATAATAATATAAAAAACACCTTTATAGTGTGTGTGTGTGTGTGTGCGCACGCGCTCACATGCCACAGTGTATAAGTGGAGCCTCAGAGGACAACTTGTAGAAGCTGGTTTTTCCTTGTGAATTCTGGGGATCAAGTTCAGGTCCCCAGGCTTGGTGGCAGGTACCTTGGTCCTTTGAATCATCTTGCTGGCCCCCAGTTGCTTTTGAGTGACATCGTGGACTTGCTGAGGTCCGGAATGTTGGTGAAGTCAAACTGTTTGCTATTCCTTCTCAGCCGTGCAAGTTTGGCCTCCCTCCCTCAGTGAACTCCAGAAAATGAAAACAATTAGGAGCGAACGAGCAGCTGGACCAGTGCTCATAAACTAGTCAGCCTGTGTCACCAACACCTGCAGCCTCGCAGACCATTCCTGGTCCCCTCCCGCAGAGTTGCCCTTTCTCCCTCCCAGGCAGTCCCCCAAGGCTAACTGCAGCTTGACTTCTCACACAGTAGACGCTTTGTGCCTGCTTTTGAACTTTATATTTGTAGATGGAACTTTGTGCATTTTTGGTTTTCTGTTGTTGTTATTGTTATTGTTATTGGTGGTGGTGGTGGTGGTTTTTTGAGGCAGGGTCTCTCTTCGTAGCCCTGACTGTCTTGGAACTGCCTATGTAGACCAGGCTGGGCTTGAACTCACAGAGATCTGCCAGTCTGTCTCCTCTGCCTCTGCCTTCTGAGTGCTGGGATGGAAGGTATGCACCACCACACCCAGCCTGGCTCCAGGGATTTCTGAGTCTGGCCTCTATATGACACGTCAGTGAGGCCCGCGGCAGTGGAGTGTGGGGTTGGTGTTGAATGGCCACACACAGCTTTTTTTCAGGGGGGAGGGGAACCTGGCCGGGAGCTTGTTTTGTAGACCACGATGGCCTCAAACTCTTAGAGATCTGCCTGCCTCTGCCATGGATTTCGGTTTTGAGATACAACTTTTATTTTATTTGTTTATTATTTATTTATTTATTTATTGAGACAAGGTCACATGTGTTAGATTCAGATTCTCTATGTAGCCAAAGATGATCTTAAACTTCTCTGTCCCCCACCCCGCCTCTGTGTGGTGCAGTCACAGGCAGGCACCACCTACCATGCCCAGTTCATGTGATGCTAAGGACCCAACCCAGGGACTGGGGACAGAACCCAGGGGTTTGGGACCGAACCCAGGGGTTTGTGTGCTAGGGAAGCCTCTACCAACTCAGCTTCATCTCCAGGCCCAGTGGTCCAGTTCTTAAAGGCTCTACCAGCAAGGCAGACAAATTCCCAAGAAGCTGGGTATGGGTGACAAACACCTCCCAGCACTGGGAGACTGGGGCAGGAGGATCAAGAGTTTGTAGCCAGCCTTTGAAAGTTTCTTCCAACACAGCATTGAGAGGCAGTTCATTTGGTGAAGCATGCTAAGCACACACGGAGCCCTGAAGTGGACGTCCGGCAGCGCACAAGGCCAGATGTGGTAGTGTGCACAGCTGGGAATTGTATCACTTGGGATGAGGAAGTAGAAGTGTCAGAAGTTTAAGGTCATCCTCTGCTACTAGCGAGTTCAAGAACAGCCTGGGACACATCAGTGCCTCTGCCACTCAGGTCCCCACTTGACTTAACAACCATTGCTCTGAGTAGGGCAGAGCTCGGGCCTGGCAAAAGGACCTTGGGGGTGGGGGCACTCCTTTTTAGAGATGCGTTCAGACACGATCAGGATCAGGTGGGGCTCCCTCCCATAGGCCTGTAGAAGCCAGCTGGCCTCACACGAGTCACACGGGAGGGTACATGCCTCCTAAGTGGGGGGGGGGGGAACCACAGAAACAGGTTCCTCTCCTCCACCCTTCCCCAGAGGTGACCACTTGGAAGCGTTTCAGGTGCCAGGGAGTCCAGAAGAGTATATTACAAGTAGAGGTGGGAGCGGCTGCCTTCTTCCTTCTGCTGCTGAGTGACTGCGGCTCTGGCCAAGCCATTCGGTCTCCGTGCCTCCGTTTCCTTCCTGTGGATACCTAGAGGGTAGTCCTCTCCTGGACCATCTTCCAGCATTGTTATCCTTCTCCTTCTACCCTTCTCCCCATCTCCTGCCTAACTGGGCTAAAGCTGTCCATTTTATTCTGTAGTTCTTTCCTCCTCCTCCTCCTCCTCCTCCTCCTCCTTCTCCTCTTCCTCCTCCTCCTCCTCCTCCTCTTCGACTTCATGGTGTATCTTTGCTGTCTTCTTTCCTGGACACAAGACTTTCCCTTGACATCTCTGTCCTCCCATCCTGACTCCCACCCGTCTCCTTAGGAAAAGCTCTCCACACTCAGATGTGTGGTTAGGGAAGTTCACACACTAGTGCGGGTGGAAGCGGAGGAGGAGGAGGCAGGGACCCTCTCTCCTAGGTGCTGACCGCTGCAGGGACTTCTCCGCTCTCACCGCACCTCCCTGGGATCTCACAGGAACTCAACTCTGTAGACCAGGCGAGCCTTGAACTCAGAGATCAGCCTGCCTCTGCCTCCTAAATACAGGGGTTAAAGGTGTCTGCCACCTTGCCTGGCCCATTGTTTTGCTCTACAGAGACCAAGAAATCAAGTCACAGAGAGTTTTGATAATTTCCCCAGGTCACTCAGCCAGTGAAGGCCGTCTGTGGGCCTGGGGGCTCACCTGGTTGTGACTAAGCCATCTCGGCTTTGGGCTGAGGCAGTTAGCTGAGGACCTAGGCAAATGACAGCTGGAAGTACGTGGGCAGAAGGGGTTGGCATTGCCACGGGGAGAGGCAGGGACTTTCTGGGGCCACTGTCTCCTCCCTTTAGGAGGTGGTGGTATCTGTACATAGTAGATCCTGTGGGTCCCACGTTCCTGGGCTTGCACAGGGGACCCTTTTCAGGCTTTGAGGGACAGGAAGGGAGGGGCACAAATATTTGGACTGTCCCTGTCTCCTGGTTCATTCTGGCTAGCCCCCACTGAGGCTGGTCAGCATACAGGGTCTCTCCTCCCCAGTACCCATAAACTCTTGGCCCTTACCCATTCATTCTCCCAAGCTCAGCCGGGGAGGCTAGAGTTTGGCCATCAGGAATATGGGATACAGTAGCAGTAGCTCTGTCCGGGAGGTGCTAGGAATGGGAAAGTGTTTTCTGCCTGCTTCCTCCCTCAGAAGTCACTGGTACCCACCCCACTTAGCTAGACTCTCTGTTCACTCCATCTGCCTGGATTGAGGCAGAGGGGATTGTTGAATTCCACGCCCATTTCACAGACAGGGAGCTGAGGCTAATGCAGCCAGAGCATGGCCTATTGGGTCTAGCACAGTCCTTGAGGTAGCCAGGCCAACTCTTTGTCAGGGGAACAAGGGACTCCTTCTCCCTAACCCTCCCTTAGCCGGCTGGCACGGCCAGGCCCCTTGGCCCCCACTGGCCATCTGAAGTCGAATTGTCCACGGAGGGGAGGTTGCTGGCTGCCTAGTGGATGTGTGCGGCTGCATCTGGTCAGAGCCAGGGGTCTGTTGGCAGTGTGGTTAACAGGCTGTGGTGTGAAGACTGGGACACCCCTCTGTAAGAGCTGGAGCCGTGCTGGTGGAAGGCAGTGAGGGCTGCAGCTGGGAACTGCTACGGAATGGGGGAGGGTGGAGAGTCAGAGCCTGAGTTGTTGGGGGCTGTCCTGTCGACGTGGGCTGCTCAGGCCTTCGCTGGGCAGCTAATGGAAGATGGGGGGAAGGCTGTGTGCTACAGTAGAGACAGGATGGTAGGCACCCTCACTCCATTAGGGAGCTGTGGGAGATAGTAGATGGAGCACTGGTTGGGAACCTGTGACCTGGGCTCCACTTCTGCCCCAGCTCCCCAGAATCTGGGGTGTGTCCTAGCTGTGTCTCACTGCCCGGTGCCTTTGTTTCCCTTCTTCATGAGAAGACCATGGTTTGTGGTTGAGCAAGGACTTCCCAGCATTGCTGACGGAGGCCTTGGATCCCAGTTTGAAAACCCTGGTTAGATTGTGCTGATTGCACACCCAGACTGCCAGGCTGTGCGCAAGCCACCCCGCTTTTAGTGGGCAAAGAGGAAGATGCTGTTTACAGAGGAAACTGAGTGAGGCTTTAGGAGGTTAAGCAGCTTGCCCAAGGTCACACAACAAAGAAGTGAGAAGCCGGGCTCTGAGTCCACCTGCCTATGGGAAAGCCCTCTCTCTTGCCAAATCCCCCCCCCCCCCCCCCCCCGCCGACTGATCTCTCATGGACTCGGGTACCCCAAGCCCTGTGCCTTTCAGTCTGGGCTGTCCTTGAGAAGTCACCGGGTTCTGCTCTTTCATTTGTGGCCCAGTGAGAGGAAGAGACTGGCCCAGTGGCCTAGGGAGAGTGCAGGCCCAGTTTGGGGACTCACTGGGTCTCATCCTCCCACCTCCCAGCCTAGCTTTGGGTGCCTCAGTCACCCTTCCCCACAGTGGGTTAAGCTCCGAGCTCCGAACAGTGAGGAGCCTGAAGTGGCCCTTCTGCACAGGACTAGCCCTGTCTGGGGGCCCTCCTTTCTCTCTGAGACTGTGGGATCCAGGAGCTGGGGGGACTACGTGTCCAGTGTCTGACACACGGATAATATCCATTCTCTCCCTTCTCCTCCCCATTGGTGTCTACCTCCCATGCTGGAGGCTAGAGGCCGAAGGTAGGGCAGTAAACAGATGAAATGTGTCCCCTCAGGGGACGTGCATTCCTAGTAAGGGACAGACAGCAAATACAATAACAAACTTAAGCCAAAAAATGCCCCGTCCTAGATGGTGGCATCTGATACAGAGAAGCAAGGCATGGGGAGGGGATAATGTCATTTTAACACAGTGGTCCCGAAATGGCACCATAAGGTGACATTTGAGTATTGGAAGAGGTTAAGACGTGAGCCTTGATGGTATTTGTAGAAAGAATGTTCCAGGTGGAGGGGACAGCAAGTGCAAAGGCCCCGAGGTGGAAACACGCCCTGGGTGTTTAAAGGCTAGTTTAGGGGGTGTGGCTGGAGTGGGTAGAACAAGGGGGGGAAGCGTGTGGGGGTGGGAGATCTGAGGGGGGCCATGAAGTCAGCAGATTTCAGAGAGCCACTGCAGCTATGTCTAAGGACTTAGGCTTTTGCTCTGAGTGAACGGGAGCCATGGAGAGTTCTTAGCAGAGAGCAGACAGGAACTAGCAGCATGGTGGAGCTTCTGGCAGATGGTGGGGGAGGAGCCACAGGCATCTGGAGGCTCCTCAGGCCCTCAGAGAAGGCGTGGCACGGGCTGGGCTAGGGAGGGGCAGGAGAGAGGATGGAGCTGAGGCCAGGTATGAAATGCTCAGGATGTGGATGTGACGGAGGGGCGTCAGGTGGGCTCCTGCAGTCACTCTGGTCTAGGAGTCAGGGAACTTGGGCTCATGGCTCAGCTTGCTCAGTGTCCTTGGGCAAATCCCCTCTGTCAGGACTCAGTTTCTCCTTCTGTTCAGTGGGAGCAACCGTACTTGTGCCAGCCCACATTTAAAGACTATGAGGAGGAGGAGGACTGCTTCACGGACCTGTCTCTTCTCGACTGCAGGGAGCCCGAAACAGCAGCTGCCATGGCATCACGCATCGGGCTGCGCATGCAGCTCATGCGGGAGCAGGCGCAGCAGGAGGAGCAGCGAGAGCGCATGCAGCAGCAGGCCGTCATGCATTACATGCAGCAGCAGCAGCAGCAGCCGCAGCTGGGAGGCCCACCCACCCCAGCCATCAACACACCGGTCCACTTCCAGTCACCACCACCTGTGCCTGGGGAGGTGCTGAAGGTAGGGCCTCTGCCTCCACTGATTTTTGTCCTGCTCTATGAGTCCCAACCCCTCTACAGCTGTGCCTTCCCCTTCCCCAGGTGCAGTCCTACCTGGAGAACCCCACCTCCTACCACCTGCAGCAGTCCCAGCACCAGAAGGTGCGGGAGTACCTGTCGGAGACCTACGGGAACAAGTTTGCGGCCCACATCAGCCCAGCCCAAGGCTCCCCGAAGCCCCCACCAGCAGCATCCCCTGGGGTGCGGGCTGGACACGTACTGTCCACCTCAGCGGGCAACAGTGCCCCCAACAGTCCCATGGCCATGTTGCACATCAGCTCCAACCCTGAGAAGGAGGTGAGTGAGGGCTGCCGGCTTGGTGTCTGTCAGCTGTGGAGCTCTGGGAAAGTGTGGTTTTGGTGGAAGAAGTGGAGCCGTGTCTGCAGGGAGCTCCAGTCTGAGGGAGACAGTCCTGCCTCCAGGGGGCCCTATTCTGAGGAGAGTTGCCATCTTCTTGTAAGCTCGGTGATAGGGCAGACTCAGAGGAAAGCCCAGTGCTCTCGTAGCCCTGGATAGGTGTGTCAAGAACTCCCTGGCAAGGGATAGATCCTGGGGACAAGCCTAAACCAGCCTTAGGCTCAGCCATAGGCCCTTTCTCTGGTTCATATCCTCCTCTAGAGGAGTAGGTTGGGTGAGGTAGTGTTGGGGTAGGTGGATGGCTGCCTCTCTTCAGGTAGGCCATCCCGAAATGAACTTTTCTCTCTTCTAGTTTGATGATGTCATTGACAACATTATGCGCCTGGACAATGTGCTGGGCTACATCAACCCTGAGATGCAGATGCCAAACACGGTACTCTTGGGCTGGGGTTGGGGAGACACACATAGTGGTTCCAGAGCTGGTGTCTGTGGAGGCAAGACTGTGGCAAAGACTCAGGACTCTGAGTAGAACTGAATCAAGGAAGACAGGCTGGGTATGGTCAGTCCAGAGCTCGGGAGGCAGAGGCAGGCAAATCTCCGGAAGCCCGAGGCCAGCCTGGCTCCATCGTGAGTTCTAGGACAATTGGAGCCACATAAGTGAGGCCTTGCTTCAGAAGAAGAGAAGACAGGCATGCCCCAGCCTTGGCCAGTGTGTGTGATGGGGTGGTCTCAGGGAGTTCCCTGAGTTGGGTAGAGAAGAGGCTAGAAGAACCTTCCAGAGCAGCAGTGTGTCCATAGGGAGTCAGTCTGTCTTGAGCGGATCATCCCCTCCTCTGCTGTGTCCAGGGCTGAAGGTTTGTTTTACTCAGAAGGGCTTGCCTTGTCCCCAACCACAGGACCCTTCCCTCGGTCACTCTTGTCTGCGTGACCATTCTAAGGGTCTCACTGACTTGGGTGGGGAGGGAGAGGCCTAGGTAGCAGATGAGGAGCAGGCTTGGATCAAGAGTTCTGGACTTTCAGTCATGACCTTGGGAAGTTCCTCCTCCCCCCATTTTGACTCCCCTGTCTACTCAGCTGCAAAATGGGGTAATACCATTTACCCATAAGGTTACAGGGAGATTAGAAGGGAAGAAAAAGAGGGTGGGGCCAGAGAGATGGCTTAGTGACTGACAGGTGAAACTGCTCTTGCACAGCCCATGCTTGGGAACTCACCCACGTCGGTGACCTGCAACTCTAGCTCCAGGGATCCCAGGCCCTCTATGGGCTCTGTGGCTGCCTGCACAAACCCACATTTGGACACAGACATATACATAAAATTTAAATGCAAAACTAAAAAAAAAAAAATAAAAAAAGAAGACAAAATAGAGGGCGAGAAGAATTAGTTTCAAGCAGGCAGACCTGGAGCCACCGCCTCTCGGGGCTCACCTGCCAGAGGCTGGAGCCACTGCCTTCCTCGGGGCTCACCTCCCAGAGACTGGAGCCACCGCTTTTCTTAGGGCTCACCAGCCAGAGGCTGGAGCCACCACCTTCCTCGGGGCTCACCACACCGCCTTCCTTGGGGCTCACCAGCCAGAGGCTGGAGCCACCACCTTCCTCGGGGCTCACTTCTTTGCTCGGGTCCTTTGGCTTGAGTATTGCCATGCCGCCGAGAGAAAGTCCTGGTCCGAGAGGATGTCAGTCTGGTGACATTGCCAGGGCAAGCAGGAGGGAGAGCCCAGTTTAGACCTGTTGCTCATAGCCACTGAGGCCAGGAAACAAGGTTCTCCAGTTAATTATCCCTCTATGGCTCCCATTTACACAGTGAATCTCTGGGCCTGTGGCTGGCTCTTGCCTGGCTCTGTGTAGGAACCAGTGGATCTTTTTCTGCCCTGCGACAATGCTGTCCGTACTGCTGCTCTGTTGAATTCCATGCTCTCAGAAGAACTCAAACTCCCAAACGAATTGAGCCCCTCCCTGTGGCGCTTAATCCCTGCATTGGTTAGGTTCCTCTCCACCCTCCGCCCTGGCCAGGGGCTCTTGAGGGCAGGGCTGCTCTGGGCCACACGTTCCTCAGCACACCGAATCCTGGAGAAGGGGCTTAGGGGTAATTTTAGCCCTTCAGGAACAGCTGCTCCTGGCACCATGGGTCCTGGCGAGGACTCACCAAGTCCCCCTCCGCCCCTTCCTCCACAGCTACCCCTGTCCACCAGCCACTTGAACGTGTACAGCGGTGACCCCCAGGTCACAGCCTCCCTGGTAGGTGTCACCAGCAGCTCTTGCCCTGCTGACCTGACCCAGAAGCGAGAGCTAACAGGTACTGCCATCCTCTCCCCTATACCCTTGGGGCTCTGGGGTCCTTTTTTCTCTCTCTCCTTCCCACCACCTCTCTCTTTCTCTGGCCTCCAGATGCCGAGAGCCGGGCCCTGGCCAAGGAACGGCAGAAGAAGGATAATCACAACCTAAGTGAGTCCCACCCCTCCCTCACCTGACCCTGCTGTGAAGCCAGCGTCTGCCTCACTCCCCACCAGCCTCCCTGTACCGTCTCAAACTACCCATCTTTCTGTCCCCTTTCACAGACCAGCGGTTCTCAACCTGGGGGGTCACAGGGGTTTGCCTGATCCTTCCACAAGGATATCCTGCTTATCAGATATTTATATCATGATTAGTAACAGTAGCGAAATTACAGCTATAAAGTCGCGATGAAAATAATCTTATTTTCATTTTTTTTCAATGAGGAAGCTTGAGAACCACTGCGTTAGGTCTTTTTAGGAAAATGGGAGGAGCCGCTGGGTGGAATTTTCTTGAATTTTCCAGTTCACTGGATTTCATTCTTCAGGGCCTCAGGCAATAGGAGTGGAAGAGATTGCCCCAGGCAGCAGCTCTTTTGCTAAAACTGACTCCTGACCCTGCCCCCTAATTGTCTAAACTGTACCCTGACCCTCCCCAGCCTCCAATCCCAACCTGCAGGTCCCTCTTTCCTTTCTTTCTTTCTTTCTCTCTCTCTCTCTCTCTCTCTCTCTCTCTCTCTCTCTCCCTCCCTCCCTCCCTCCCTCCCTCCCTTCCTCCTTCCTTTTTGTTTCTTTTTGACACAGAGTTTCTCTATGTAACCTGGCTGTCCTGGAACTCACTCTGTAGACCAAACTAGCCTCATACTCACAGAGATCCCCCTGCCTCTGCCTCCCAAGTACTGGGATTAAAGCACCATACTGAGGCTTGAGTCCCTTTTATTCTAAACTAAGATTTTCTATGGGGTGCCTACCATCCTAGGTTGGGGGCTTCTCTTAGGTGGGCTCCCAGTGTTCTAACCATGCCCTCTGAAATCTTAATCTGTAGTTGAGAGGAGACGCAGGTTCAACATCAATGACCGCATCAAGGAGCTGGGAATGCTGATCCCCAAGGCCAATGACCTGTGAGCAGGTTTCTGGTGGGAGGGGAAGGGTCTGGGCTGGGCAGAGGCTGCAGACATGATCAATTGCTAAAGGCAGTGATGGAGGTCGCGTATTTGAGAAGAGAATGTTACTGCCTCTGCTGGGTCAAGACAGCTTCTGTTGGGAAGGAGACTTTGGGGTAAAGGGGGGACTTCCTGGAGAAGGACTCATGCTGGGAAAGTGGGTGAAAGACCCTGAACTGATGGAGAGGCGAGAGACGCTGGGCAGGAGTGAGAGCTGAAGGCAGGAGATGGGCTGGGCAGATTGCTTGGTCCCAAGGATTAGTGAGGAGCTGAACAAATTTCCATAGACAAATCCTCTACTCAGGCTAGGTATGGGGAGGGGTGGAAGCAGCTGGGACTCTGAACCAAGCCTAGTGTTAGGGGGACCTGGCCGGGCCTCTGGGTGCTCACCTCTGACTCCGCGTGGTTGTGGCTGCAGGGACGTGCGCTGGAACAAGGGCACCATTCTCAAGGCATCTGTGGATTACATCCGGAGGATGCAGAAGGATCTGCAGAAATCCCGAGAACTGGAGAACCACTCTCGGCGCCTGGAGATGACCAACAAGCAGCTCTGGCTTCGCATCCAGGTCTGGCCCTGACTTCGGGCTCCTTGGGTGGCTTTCACTGATCTCACCCGGTTCCCAAGTCCTGGGGTGGGGCATAAATTCTGGCCATCAGGAAGCTGCATCAGTCAGGATGTGATGCCTCAGTGAAATGAACCCCAGTTCCTCCCGTTCCCTGAGACCCTCAGCCTGCAGTCCACACTGGGGACCAGGCAGGTCTGTTCCTCTTAAAGTCAGATACTCATGTTTTGCCCCACTTCTCAAAAAAAAAATTTAGCTGGGCGGTGGTGGCACACGCCTTTAATCCTAGCACTCGGGAGGCAGAGGCAGGCGGAGCTCTGTGAGTTCAAGGCCAGCCTGGTCTACAAGACCTAGTTCCAGGACAGGCTCCAAAGCTACAGAGAAACCCTGTCTTGAAAAAACAAAAACAAAAACAAAATTATATTCTGAGAGATGGGATTTCTCTTTGTAGAGCAGGCTGCCCTGAAAATTATAGTCCTCCTGCCTCAGCTTCTCAAGTGCTGGGGTTGCAGGAATAGGCCACCATCCCTGACTCTGCAGGTCTCCGTAAGGTGCCAGTCACCTCTGCTCACATATCCTTGGGCAATGGAAAGTAGACCCTGCACCTAACCTCCAGGAAGCAGGAATAACTGCCCTGCCCTGGGTGTCTGGGAGGTAGAGTAGGTCCAGGCAACGGTGGCAGTCACCTGGGCAAACTGAGGAGCAGGGCTGAGAGTCAGCCCCCACTGGAGCTGGGCCTCTTCCTGGCTGTATCGAGGGCCCCCAAGGCTGGTCCTCTACAGTGGTTCTCACTGACGCTGCGACCATGAATACAGTTCCCCCTGCTGTGGGGACCCCCAACCACAGAATTACTCTCATTGCTACTTCATAACTGTAATTCTGCTACTGTTATGAATTGTAGTGTAAATAATTTTTTGGAGATAGAGATTTGCGAAAGGGGTCGTGACCCACAGGTTGAGAACCACTGCTCTAAACATAGGCTTATTAGACCATAGGGTTTTTTTTTTTTTTTTTTTTTTTAGTTTTTTTTCTCTCTGTGTAGTTTTGATGCTTGTCCTGGAACTAGCTCTTGTAGACCAGGCTGGCCTCGAACTCATAGAGCTCTGCCTGCCTCTGCCTCCCGAGTGCTGGGATTAAAGGTGCGTGCCACCACTGCCTGCCACCGCTGCCCACGGACCACAGGCTTTAACCTTTATTGTTCCCACCTAAGCACACAGACAATTGAAGTGAAAACTGAATTTTGGTGGACTAAACATCCTTAACGCATGCCGTGCCTTTTGGCATTCCCACCTCACTCAGACAGGTCTATTTCAATTTAAAATTTTGAGAGAAAGCTGACCAAGGTGCTCTGTGTTGGCTCAATAAGCGGCCGACCAGCTGTGGCTTGGAGAGGGATGCTTTCTTCTCCAGCCGAGACGTTCTGTGCTCTTGAGTGTAACTGGAGGGGCGGGTGAGTGTGGCGGATACGGGGAGGGCAGGCCTGGTGCTGGCATCACATGTCTCTTATTGCTCCTTCTGCTCCCCACAGGAGCTGGAGATGCAGGCACGGGTCCACGGCCTCCCCACTACATCACCATCCGGAGTGAACATGGCTGAGCTGGCCCAGCAGGTGGTGAAGCAGGAACTACCCAGTGAAGACGGCCCAGGGGAGGCTCTCATGCTGGGGCCTGAGGTCCCCGACCCTGAGCCGATGCCGGCTCTCCCTCCTCAGGTCC
Organism: Arvicola amphibius; assembly: GCF_903992535.2. Lineage (NCBI taxonomy): Eukaryota > Metazoa > Chordata > Mammalia > Rodentia > Cricetidae > Arvicola > Arvicola amphibius. The sequence continues at coordinate 69,930,135 of NC_052055.2, read as the reverse complement.
CACTGCCCCCAGCCGCCCAGCCACAGTCCCCTTTTCATCACCTGGACTTCAGTCACAGTTTGAGCTTTGGGGGTGGGGGTGATGAGGGGCCCACAGGCTACCATGATCCCCTGGGGACAGAGCATGGCTCCCCATTCCCCAACCTGTCCAAGAAGGACCTGGACCTTATGCTCCTAGATGACTCCCTGCTACCCCTGGCCTCCGACCCCCTCTTTTCTACCATGTCCCCTGAGGCCTCCAAGGCCAGCAGCCGCCGGAGCAGCTTCAGTATGGAGGAGGGCGATGTTCTGTGACGTTGGCTGCCCCTGTGCCAAGGAGCAGGGGCTGCCTGGGGGCTGGGAGGAAGGGGCAGAACCCTCCTATCCCTCAGGCTGCACTTGGTGTGAAGTAGCCGCCTACCCTGCCTCTCCTTCCCTTTGGTCAGCCCCTGTTTGGACTTAGTGCCTGCCTGGCTGCAGAAGGGCTAAGCCCTGCCGCTCGGCTTAGAGCCTCCTCCTCTGGGGGCAGTACTATGAATTGTGATGTGGAAGAGCAAGGGTGAGGTGAAAGAATATGAGGAATAAGAAGAAACCCTGGTAGGGGAGCCCCTGCCTCGGAGCCCGGGCCCCTCCATGAAGGACATTTTGGAGAAGGTATATATAAGAAGGATCTCTGAGGTAGCAGCTGGCCTGGGGGTGCCTAGGCCTGCCTTCCTGGGACTAGATGGCGCCCAGCCTGTCCCCCAGCCCGACACTTCCCCCACAGGTGGGGCACCCACCCCCCTTTGGTGCTAACAGCTCTCCCCTGGCGGTATGAGGGTGGGGTGGCCAGAAGAGGAGTCTGGGTTCAGGGTGGAGAGTACCCCCGCCTCCAGACCCCCCACTTCGTGCCTTTAGTAAACACTGTGCTTTGTATTATTTGTCCTGGCTCTGCGGTGCATGCGGCCTCAGCTCACAACAAGCGGGAACCAGCCCAACGGGCCCCATCCCGGATCCAGAATTCAAGCGCGCCTTGAGTAGCACTGACTCCAAGAGAGGAGAGAGAAACTTTTGCTGCGCGAGGCTGGGGGAATGTGTCTCACTGAAGCCACGAGGTGGCGCTGCAGCCATGCTGGTCCCTCAGCTCCTGCAGTGGTCCGAACAGTTATGCTGTAGGGTCTGCTCCCTGCCGCTTTTCTAGGTGTGTTGCTCTGGCTGGCCCGTCTTCTAGTGGGACCCTCAGCATTCTTCCCCTGTCTGGGTAGCTACAAACCAGCTGGAGATGACTACCAGGCTGTGTCTTTATGGCTATGGGGAAATGGACCCGCTTGAACTTGTTTTGGAATAGATGGGAGCAGAGGACACTGGCTGGGAGTCTGCTCCAGCGCTGTACGGTAGTGGGGTTCTAGGACACCTTTGCTCCGGATTCTGGGGTGTTAGACCTTTTGCCTGGATGTGGAAGTGAACCTGATACCCCAGCAGGACCTTTATTGGTTTTGCTTGGTTCCTCGATTTTCAAGGCTCTTCTGCCAGGGACCAAAATGGCTTTCTCTTCAGAGGGTCCCCAAAGGCCAAAGAAGCCTAATTTAAAAAAAAAAAATTAAACCCAGTATGAAAATGACTAAGAGGGTAATTTCCTCTTCGAAGAACAAGAGATCAAATCAACATTCGAGCAATTAACGTGCGGAGAAAGGGCGCCAAACGGTGTGGGCGAGGTGGCACTGGGCTGGCTGAGCTCAAAGATTAATCTCAAGGTCAGGTGGAGCCATGGATGACCTTGTAGAGCCTGAGTTTGCCTGCCTTAACTCCTTCCAGTTCAGGGTCCTTCTCCATTGCCTGGGATCTGTCCTCCCTCTGAGACCCCTGGCGTGAACCCTGAACTCTGGCTGAGGTCAACTGGAGCCTGGGATGTGGGTGGCGTCCACAGACTCTGGGTGGTTGGTGGATCTGGAGTGACGTGGGAAGCTGCCTTCTACGTCCTCATATAACTCCTCAAAACCACCCTAAGCTACCTCTGTCACCTAGGCCTGCAGCTTCCTGGTCTCAGGGCTCCTTTCATTTGTTCGCCACCTGCTGCGTGGGCCGTGGGTCTGGATGGCACATCCAACAGGACCAGGGTGTGAGTGGGGTTCTGTCCACACGGGGGCGCACAGGCTCAGACAGCAATCTGGGGAGTCGGTCTCAGGGCCGAGAGAGCAGTTCACACTGCCTGGCTGGGTGGCTTCTCTCCCGCCTGGGGCTGCTGATATCCAGCACAGACTCTGTCTCCAGCACTTCACGTCGCCAGAAAATGTTTATCTGAGACTGGCTGGCAGGACCCTCACCTGTGACTGGAAATGGGTCAGGCTGGGGGTTATGACTGATCCCAGTCAAATAGGGGATTCTGTTCTTCATCCCTCGACAGTGGGTAACCCTTGGAACATCTGCAAGGGAAAGTCTCGTTAAGGCTGAGTACAAAGCGCTGACCCTTCCAGCGAGGTAGCCCCCTTTTAAGCCTTGGGGACAAAGTATGGTAGGATGAGGTCCCAGCAGCCATAGCTTCCTTGGGTCCCATGTGAGAAGACCCAAAGGAGGAGCTGGAGGAGTAGAAAAGGGGCATATGCATAGCGCCCTGTCCCCTCAGCTCCAGGTCCTAGCCTGTCTGTCCATCCACACCAGCTCCTCCCCCTTCCCAGGTTGCCAGTTTTGGATTGCCTGTCATCTCCAGGGACAGCTGGGACCTCAGAAGGCCCTGCTTGGCATTCCCATCTCCACCATTCCTTTAAGTCTGATTCTTCATTTGCTGTTTTGTGACCTTTGACAAGCTGAGGGTGTGAGACCCTCTGTGCTGCACACAGAGACTCATTCCTGACTTCAGGAACTCCTGCCCCTGCCCTCCTCAAACCCTAACCCCTCCCCTGACCTCTTAGCCCCTCCCCTGACCTCTGAGAGCCCTGGCTGGCCATTGGAGCCCCTTTAAAGCCCTTCCTGCTCCACCTCCCAGGGCCTCCAGACCCCTGGTCCTGTGTCTACCCCCTCCTGGTGTCTTCCAGACTCATCTCTTCCTTGCTCTCTCTTTTCTGAGGGGGGCAGTGGAATTTATACAATATTTAAGCAGCCAGAGCCTGGTCCTGGAAGATATTATTAATGTAAAAGGGACGGGCCGCAAATGCTTCTGGACCTGGTTACAATTAGACGGCGATTTTTCTAAAGGTCAATGAATTCAGATAATATCCACAGGGGGGAGAGAAATTTAATACCTTTTTAGTGAATTAATTAATTATAATATTATATCGGCTTGGGGTTCTTTTCCAGAGTGATTAAGGCAGCGATCTGTCTTCTGTGAGCTGGCTGACATGAGGACCCTGTCATGGGCTTGGAGAATGGGGCCCTTCACTCTCTGCACTGGCAGGCGGGGGTTGGGGAGGAGGCAGGAAGCGCCACAGGGTTGCAGCAGGTGGGACGATTGCGGGAGCCCGGTTCTTCCACCCACACTCCCAAGCCTGCTTCCAGTTCCACCGAGCCTCATCCCACAGTTATACTTGGGGAAACTGAGGCTCGTGGACTGCCAGATCTTGCATGGGCATGATGACGGATGACTGCCAGGCAGAACTGGCGGGAAACATCCTTCTCCGTCCGTCCCCTAAGTCAGACGATCTGGGATGTGGCACCTGCTCCTCCTGGCAGAAGACCATTTCCAGGGCGTGGAGTGTGCCTGCGAGCCTGCAGGGCTGCTGAAGAGGAGCTGAGATTCCTGCCCCGGGGAGACCTGAGCACAGACTCGTTTGTTCCTGTCTTCAGTTACACAGTCATTCAACAAACCTTACTGGCACACCGCTTTGTCCCATGGGAGACAGGCTGAAATTGTCATTCTGGAGTCAGCGGTTCTTGGAGCAATGGAGAGTGGAAGCCCTCTGCAGCTAGAGGGGCATCCCCGGGCAACTGCTAAGCCCTCACTGAGAGCTGACCCTAGGTAGATGTCCTTAGAGGGTGAGCAGCAGGCGTGTAAGCTGGGGACACGGTGGGGACACAGACATATAAACTGGAAGTGATGAAGGGGACAGAGTTGACAGCTGTCTCTAGGGATCAGGCTGGCAGGAGTGCTCCCCCTGTAGGAGGAGGGAAGGAGCACGCTAGGTATGGGACACCGTTTGTGCAGTAAGGCCTGAAGGTGCAGGGTCTTACACTGAATGAGTGAGGGTCCCTGCAGATGGGCTGGCAGTCTGAGACCAGGGCATGGCTGCCTCTGCCCGCTCCTGTCCCGGATGTGTTGACGGACACTGTTCAACAAGCCACAGCGTCTGGGTGGAAGGCTGAAAACAGCAAAGCCGAACAGACCTACATTTCATGGTGAACTCTGACAGCTTGCTGCACTAGGAGCCTGTGCCTCAGTTTCCCCATCTGTGATGGCGATCTATAACTTCTCGGGCTGCTGTAGGAGTTAAAGGGAACTGAGGAGGAGCTAAACGCCGCTTTTAACTCTCCTGTCATCCTGGGGGTGTATGGTCACTGCCCCCACCCCCACTTCATTTCCAGGGGGCACCAGTAGAAGCTCAGGTTAGGGGTGTTCTTTGTTGGGGATAGACTTTTTCCTTGGCTCTGCTCTTCTGCCTGCTCCTGTCGCTCTCCCTCACTGCCTCCTTGGCCTGGCTCCCCCCGCCCCTCCCCCACTGGCTCACTCCGTGTGCGGCAGGCCAGGGAGGGCCTTCCCATTGTACCGTCTTTGGGCCCTAAATTAAAATTGATGACATCTTGAAATGAGCAGTGAGGGTAATTTTGCTTCAGAGCCGGGATGCTAATGAGGCCCCTTAATGGTGCAAATGCTGAGCTGACGGGTCGTGTGTCACACGCAGCAGCTAGGGGGGTAATGGCCGCCGTAAGTGCTGGTAATTACACCCTGTCTTGCCGTATTTTGGCAGGCCTGGTGGGAGAGCAGAGGCTCAATCACCACTGGTGGGGACACCCCCACCTATCATGGGACTGACAGCCAGGCAGGGATACCCCCTGGGTCCAGCCTGGCCCCCTCAACTCCAGCTCCACCTAGAATGAGGGTCTTGGGGCTATAGCCTCCAACATGCATGTAATGCAACCCAGTCTCACCACAAGGCACCACTCTTGTACAATCATTCCGTGCCTGGGCGTGCTCCCTGTGTGCCCTGCACTTGGTTCCGTGTACATGCACCGCTTGCTCAGTATGCTCCCTATGAACACAAGAAGTCCTGTGTAGAGGCACATGGAACCCCACGCAGGATTGCCTTCCCAGACAGTGAGCATGCATTGAGCGCCTACTGCGTTTTCACTAGGAGCCCTCACCATCCCAGCTAGCTGCCTCTCTCCACATCTCTCTCTCTCCTCTTCCTCTCTTTCTTTTACACAATCTATTTATTTATTTACGGATTAATTTATTTTATTTTCTTCCCGTGTTTTGCCTGCATGTGTATTTGCTCTATGTGCATCTTGTGCACGATAAGGCCAGAAGGGGGCATCGGATCCCCTGGGACTGGAGGTACAGACGGTTGTGACTGCCACGTGGGTGCTGGGAGCTGACCTCTGGCTTTGTGAAAGAGCAGCCCGTACCCTTAACCACTGGTTTATCTCAGGTTCCTCAAGTGCTACATTAAAAATGTTAGTTTTGTGTATATGTGTATGTGTTTATGTGTCCGTATGTGAGTGGGTTGTCTGCAGAGTCCAGGAGAGGGTGCTGAGGCCTGGAGCTGGAGTGACAGGTACCTGAGAGTGGCCAGATGTGCTGGGAACTGAACTCAGGCCGCCTGCAAGAACAGTAGCTACTCTTTTGTTATTGTTGTTGCTTTTGCTTTTCTCTCTGTGTAACTCTGTCCTGGAACTCTCTTTGTAGACCAGGCTGACCTTAAACTCACAGAGATCCACCTGCCTCTGCCTCCTGAGTGCTGGGATCAAAGGTCTGCACCACCTCCCCCATATCCCCACTCCCTGCCCTGGTGAATAGTACAGTATTCTAATGGCAGAACCAGCTCTCCAGCCCTGATGCAGAGTCTAATGTAGCCCTGGCTGGCCTTCTATTCACTATGTAGCCAAAGATAACCTTGAGTTGCTGATGCTCCTAGCTCTTCCTCCTCAGTGCTGCGATGACAGGCGTGCACCACCACGCCTGGCCACATCATTGCTCTCATTCTGTAGTGCAGAAATGAGGAAGATGGCTTAGGCCACACGGCTAGGAGGGGACAGAAGCAGAAGTGCAAGCCTTTCCTACCTCCACATTCCCTCTTACACTGGCCTGCATATATGCTGCTCTCTAAATAGACAGGCATGCACACACGTGCATACATGTATATCACGTAAGTCACATCCTCTGTGCAGCCACGGACCTATATCGGCATGCTGTATAAATGTGCGTCTACATGCTGCCGACATGGATATGCAAGGGGACTCACCAAGCATACAGAGATAAGCACCTGCATGTGCACTCTTAGGTCACGTGATGGTCTTCACATGCACAATATGTGGCATGTCCTGAGAAAGCCACCCTGAGCCTCTGCAGGTTGTCAAAGCGCTTCCCTGGCTTCTGCACCATCTCTGCTGGGAAAGGGAACAAGGGCTGGGAGGAGTTCAGTAGACAGTGCTCACCTTGTGTGTTTTATCCATAGCACCCAAAAACTGGGTGCACTCTGTAACCCCAGCACTCTGGAGGAGAGGAAGGAACACCAGTTCAAGGCCATCCTTCATGCAGAAAGTTGGAGACCAACCTGGGCTCCATGAGACACTGCTTCAAAACAAACAAGCACAAGCCTGTGGAAAGGGATAAAATCTTCTCCACTCTCCTTCCCAGCCCCCACTTTCTCTTGAGGCCAGGGACAAAAGGGTCCTTGCAAGTGCTAAGCAAGCTCCTTGCCACAGCTGCTCACTGCCACAGCCCCACCCCAACCCTCACCTTTCAAAAGCAGAATGCCATCAGCACTTAGAGGACTGGGATGTGCCCTCCAACAACCCTGTGCAGGAAGCACACCAGGTGCACAGACATGAACACACTGAATACTTGCCCACACTTCCCATGTGGGGTGTGAGCTCCCCACACTGCTGCATGCACACACCATGTACAGGTGTGAGCGTCCACCACAACACTGGCAAAAACCCCGAGTGTTTGCCAGTTGGGAGCTGGTGAGATGGCTCACAGCTAAGAACACTTGTTGCTTTTACAGGGGGCCAAGGGGTTTCTCCATTTCCAGGGGATCAGATGTCCTCGTCTGACCTTGGTTGGCACCAGGCTCACATTCGCTACACTTGCATAGATGCAGGCAAAACACCCATACACATAAAGTAAAATAAATAGATTCTTTTGTGCCTGGTGGTGGTGGGGCACATCTTTAATCCCAGCACTTGGGAGGCAGAAGCAGGTGAATCTCTGTTAGTTCAAGGTCAGTCTGGTCTACAAGAGCTAGTTCTAGGACAGGTACCAAAACTATGAGAGAGAGAGAGAGACAGAGACAGAGAGAGACAGAGAGAGAGAGACAGAGAGAGACAGAGACAGAGAGAGACAGAGACAGAGACACAGAGACACAGAGAGAGACAGAGACAGAGAGAGACAGACACAGAGACACAGAGAGAGAGAGAGAGAGAGAGAGAGAGAGAGAGAGAAGAGCACCCGCTGATAAGATGAGAAACCCTACGAAGCCCGCCGACTCTTGTCCTGTGGGTGTCCTGCATGTCCCAGCATCTATTAGTCACGTGATTATAATCAGAGTTAAAAGCATGGACTTGGTCTGATTGCCCGGGTTCTCCTTCTAGGTCTGTCAAAATGTGCTGTTCCTCAGCCTCTGCCTCCGTTTCCTTATCTGTAAGATGGGGATGCTAAGGGTCCTGCAGACATGGCTGGATGTGTTTATGGTGTCTGACAAAACCCTAATAAGTGTGTGGGGAGGTTGTGACCTGGCAAAGAATGCTCTTCAGGATGGCACAGGCACCGAGGAGCAGGCAGTGGGGGCTGGGGTGGTCAGGGAGGGCCTCGAGGAGGAGAGAGACTTTGGATTATAGCCAGCTTGTCTGTGCACCAGCAGTCTCCCCTGTCACTTGGCTGGGACCTGACCCAGTGGATGGTCACACCGGAGCAACAGGTCACAACCTAGAGTGTCTGGGAGAAGAAAGATGTAGGGCCACCCTCTGTGTGCAGGGCCAATAGTATTCCTGCTCATAGTCCTCATTCTTATAGTATGACCAGAGCAACCTTGAGCCCTGTTGGTACATCCCAGACTCTAAACAGGCCTAGAGAGGGTCACATACCTGGTGCTGAGTCTCCGAAAGAGGAGGTGACATCTTGGAGAAATATCCCAGATAACACTCACAGTTCATAGTGAAGGGAGTCAGGACGGGAAACCTGAGGCAAGAGCTGGAGCAGAGGCTATAGAGGGTGCTGCATCATACTGGCTGTTCCTCACACACTGCTCAGCTCATTTTCCTTCCTTCCTTCCTTCCTTCCTTCCTTCCTTCCTTCCTTCCTTCCTTCCTTCCTTCCTTCCTTCCTTTCTCCTTTTGAGACTGGGTCCTGGCTGACTGGCTTGCTCGGAAAACTCACTAAGTAGACCAGGCTGGCCTTGAACTTACAGAGAGCCACCTGTCTATGCCTCCCAAGTGCTAGGATTAAAGGGGTGATCAGCACAGCCAGCTGAATTCTTGTACAATCCAGGACAACCTGCCCAGGGTTGGCACCACCCACACCTGGGAGATAAAGGCAGGAAGATCAGAAGTACAAGCTCATTCTTGGCTATATAATGATTCTAAGTCCATCCTGATAGACATGAAATCTTGTTTCTTAAAAAAAAAAAAAAAGTCAAAAGGCAGACCAGGGATGTGGCTCAGTTGCATGTGTGAGGTCATGAAGTCCTAGGTTCAATCCCCAACACCAAATCAACTGGGAATGGTAGACCACATCTGTGATACTAGTGTTTGTGAGGTGGAGGGAGGAGCATCAGGAGTTCAAGGTTATCCTTGGCTACAGGAGGCCTTAAGGTCAGCCTGGGCTATGCGAGAATCTGTCTCATAAGCAAAAATGATAAAAAAAAAAAAACCAAAAAAACAAAACAAACAAACAAACAAAAAACCCTCCTGGTTTTCCATCTCCACCCTCAGCTGGGAGGCATGTATATTTGCATTATTGTTAGAAGCCTGGATCCAGAGTGTGACTTTCCCAGAGATTCTCTGGGGTAGGTCTAGGCTGGGGTGGGCTACTGCCCTCGGTGAGCAGAGGACCTGGGAAAAGGGAGGGGGAAGGGCTGCTTTCTCATGAACATTAGTGTCTGCTGTGCCTCTAACCATGTGGTTCCGTGTAATTAAGAAGTCAATTAGTGCTGTGTCAGTTCAGGTTTAATTAGCCCCCTCCTCAGAGAAGCCTAGAAGACGCTCATGCTAGAAGCTTCTGGAATGAAACATGTGGAAGTAGCGTGGTGGGCGCAAGGAAGGACAACAGGGTGGGCAAGGGGAGAGCCCCGCTTTCTCATGGTGGGCACAAAGAAGGACATCGGGGTGGGGATGAAGAGAGCCCCACTTTCTCATGGTGGGCACAAAGAAGGACAACGGGGTGGGCATGGGAAGAGCCCCGCTTTCTCATGGTGGGCACAAGGAAGGACAACGGGGTGGGCATGGGAAGAGCCCCGCTTTCTCATGGTGGGCACAAGGAAGGACAACGGGGGGGGGGGATGGGGAGAGCCCCGCTTTCTCGTGGTGGGCGCGAGGAAGGATAATGGGGGTGGGGTTGGGGAGAGCCGCGCTTTCTCATGGTGGGTGCAAGGAAGGACAATGGGGGTGGGGGTGGGGAGAGCCCCGCTTGCTCTTGTGACATTTCCAGTCCTAAGATCAGAGACTTACACTCAGGCCTCCCCTCAGTGACCTTGGCCATGGAGACACTGGGGTCATCTGAGGCTCTCCCCTCACCAGCATTAGTTATGATACTCTGCTAAGCGCCCATGGGAAATCAAAATTTAAAAATACAAGTTACTACATCCATCCCTTCCTCTGGTTTCGCCATGGAACCTACAATCCAAGCCCTAGTCTCTAAACTTGCTTTGTGATCACCGCTGTGTATTTTTCTGTAGATAGCGAGGAAATAGGTACCCAGAGAGCTTGACTAATTCACTCAAGGCCACACATCCAGATAAATGGGGGGACCTAGACTGTGGAACCCCAAGACCTGCCGTGACTGTGGAGCAAAACTTAGTTCCCCCAAGGAGCCAGATCAACCTCCAGGCTGGAGCCTTGCTGCTTCTCTGTGATGAAGGTGGCCCTTCTCTCATTCAGGTCTCTCAGAAAATCATCTCCTCAGTCAGAGAAGACTCAGGCCCCTGTGGAGAGCAGCCCATCTCCAGTGAGTTGGGCTACCACTGTGGCCTGTCTACACCTGTATGCTGGACACTTTCCTGCTCGGTCGCCAGGGCCTGGTGCCTGCTGTCTGCTTTGACGGTGTCTGTGGAGTGAAAGACAGGCACACCCATGGGCATCTGGAGCCCTGGCAAGACGGCTCAGAGCATTGGCTACTCTTCCAGAGGACCTGGGTTCCATTTCCTGCACCCACATGACAGCTCACAACTGTCTGTAACTCCAGTTTCAGGGGTGGCTAGACTCCCTCTTCTGGCCTCCTCAGGCACCAGGCATGAGCAGTGTGATAGATATATAGACACACATGCAGGCAAACACTCGTGTGTGTGTGTGTGTGTGTGTGTGTGTGTGTGTGTGTGAGAGAGAGAGAGAGAGACAGAGACAGAGACAGAGACAGAGACAGAGAGACAGAGGGGGGTGGGAGGAAGGGAGGGAGAGAGGTAGAGAGGTCCAGAGGGAGAGGGAGAGGGAGAGAGAGGGTGGGGAGGAAGGGATGGGGAGGGACTGGGGGAGTGGAAGGGATGGGAGGGGAGATGGCGAGAGAGGAGGAGAGGAGAGAGGGGGCGCGAGGAACCGGGATTAGGAGAGAGAGAGAGGGAGACGGAGTCTGAAGAGTCGAGGTCGGGGAAGAGAGGGGGAAGAGGGGGGAGGAGGGGGATGAGTGTAGAGGTCGAGGGGAGGGAGGAGGGACGAGGGAGGCGAGAGGAACGAGCCGAGAGTCGAGGAGACGGAGGGTGAGAGGGAGATGAGGGACTGGAGAGAAGAGGTTCGCTCTCTTTAGTGCCAACCATCTTCCACGGGGAGTAGATCTTCGAGAGAGGGCAGGAATCTGGGATGGAGACGAAGAGAGGGTTTGCCGCCCCTGCCAGTGTTAGAGCTCATCGTGAAGGGTTAGAGGGAAGAGAGGCGAGAGAGGATGGAGCAAGGGAGGAAGAAGATGTTGAGGAGACGGTGTGAGCAGGAGACGTGACGAAGGTAAGGTAGGAGAGGAAAGGCGATACAGGCTTCGAAAAAGACGAGGGAGTGGAGCGGGAACAGGGGGGGGAGGGAGGAGGGAGGGAGAGAGACAGAGAGAGGGAGAGAGAGAGAGAGGGAGAGGGAGAGAGAGAGGGAGAGAGAGGAAGAGAGAGAGAGGGAGAGAAAGGGAGAGAAAGGGAGAGAGGGAGAGAGAGAGGGAGAGAGAGAGAAAGAGAGAGAGAGTATAAAACAAAAATTGAAAATTGGGCACCTCAGGTGATGGGTGCAAAGAAGATAACAGTCAAAATTGATTTCTAACTTGTTTTGAGACAGGATCTCATATTTTCTAGGCTGACGCCAAACTGGCTAGGTAGGCAAGGATAACCTCAACTTCCTCTTTGTGTGTGTGTGTGTGTGTGTGTGTGTGTGTGTGTGTGTGTGGCACGGGAGGGGCTGGGAGGTGGGTGCTTATGTGTGTACCCATGTATGGGATGTGGGCATGTGTGGATTGCGTGTGTGCACTGTGGAGACCCGAAGGTGGAGGCAGGGGTCTTTAGAGCGCCTCACTGTCCTGCCGGCTCTCAGTCGAACACCCACGCCTCTCTGCCACACCGTGCCCAGCTTTTCCATACATTCTTGGATCTTGAGCTCCAAACTCTGATCCGAGGCTTGTTTGACAAGCTTTTATCCAGTGAGTCATCTCAGCCCTACCTCTAAGTGTGGGGATCACAGGCAGGGGCCACCACACCTTCTGTAGTGGTGCTGGAATTAAAGGGAGTCTCCTGCAGGCTGGGCAAGCACTTTCCAACTGTACCCCGCCCCCCAGCCCTCCTGTCTCTTCCTTCTGGCTCAAGCTTTAATGATGGCCCCTCCTCCATAATACCGTGACTACAAAGAAAAATGAGCACAAGCCAAAGAAAAACAGAGAGAAAAAATAGCAGAAGCGAAGGAGAAAAACAGACAGCACAAGCAAAATCGTCCCATCTCAAGCACCTCAGCATCTTGCCCAATCGATCCTCCTCCTCCCCCTCTCCCCTACCATACTCCCTGCTCAGAAAACTCAGCCTCGCTGCTCCCCGCCACAGCGCTTGGGTACGGAGCGAACCCCATTGTCCTCTTGCTGGCAGGAGGCAGAGGCTCCATGATGGATGGTGAGGTCTCCAGCTTGCACAAAGAAGGCACCTAGGAGGTGTGTGCCACACACTGCGGTTTCCTTTCCTTGCTCAGTCTCCAGGCAGGAGCAGAACATTTTATCTCACCAACACAGAACCCTATAACCACCAGCAATCATGGCCTTTACCTCCCGTCTCAGCACACCAGTGGGCAGACAGTGTCTGCATCCGGAGTCCCAGGAGTGGCTTGTGATCTGTGTAATTCACAGGACTCTGGTTTTTCCTGCCTGAGCTCCTCCCTGTCTTCCATCCTCCCTACTCCGTGGTGGATGCTAGCCAACCAAAGAGTCTGAAGTCCATTGAGGATGGTATCTGCTGGAAGAGACAAAGATAAAACACGGGACATTTGGCGTCATCTGCTCCCACACCGCTTTGCCTTTTTTGTCTATTAGGAACCATTTGTGGTCGCCCAAGTCCTGGAGGCCTGGCCTGGTTCTGCAGCCCCTCAGTTCTTAGTGTGGCCAGGAGTGACACTTTTCTTAGCTAGCTGACTGCCCCGTGCTTACCAGGTGAAGCCCACACAGCTGCAGGTTGGGGGTTCTGACTGCCCTGTGCTTACCAGGTGAAGCCCACACACCCCCAGGTTGGGGACGGAGTACTTTTTAGACTCTCAGAGCCTCAGTGTTGACTGTGTCTCCATGTACTTCCATAGTTCAGCCTGACCTGACTCCCTCACCAGCCACTGGCCTGTTCTTTGCCCCGCCTCCAGCCCTGCCTCCCCCCCCCCCCAGTCTCTTGTAGCCCAGTCTGGCCTTAAATTCAGCACGCAGCAGAGACTGTTCCAGAACTCCTGCCCCACTGGCTCCATCTCCCAAGTGCTGGAATTGCAGATGCACACCACAGCACCCCAGTTTCTGAAGTGCTGGGTTGAACCCACAGCTTCCAGAATGCTGGACAAACCTCTTCCTGCTGAGCTACATCCCAACCCTGTGGTTTTTCCTCTTAACTTCAAATTTCCTGAGCCAAATACCAGCCATCTCGGGTGCAGTCAACAATCACTTCTGGGCACTTTCTGGACACAGGCCGAGGTCTCCACCCAGAGCTGCTGAAGTGAATGACAAGCCCACGTCCTGTGTTCTGTTTTCTAAATGGCCCCAGAGTAAACAGCTGAGGGCAAGGGTTCCTGGGAGCAGAGGCTCACTTCCGAGAGCTGGTTCCAGCGACCAACCTCTGCCGGCCTCCCCCCCCCCCCCCCCCCCCCGTCTCATAGCAGGAAGGTCCCCCCAGGGAGGGAGACAGGGAGATTTGGCTTGAGGGAGGGGAGATGAAATGGAGAATAGATATAATTGTTCCCATTTGATAACTTTTTCTAATTAGGGACCAATTATATCTGGTACCTAGCTAGGGTCCTGGTAGACTCTCTAGTTTGCTAGGTAATTACTGGCCAGTAATCCCGAAGGTGGGAAGCGAGGGAGAAGCTGTGTTGCCACAACATTTTGGTTTGTTCTGCCTGGCTGTGTGTGTGTGTGGGGGGGGGAGGGACGGAAAGACACACGGACAGGATGATTTTGCCCAAAGAGCAGGCAGGCACTCTAGTAGTACCCAGGCAGTTCTACTTTCTCGATCGGAGTGGTCATTTCTCCCTAGCCATCAACCAATACCTTAAGGGTGGTGTGGGGGCAACTGGAATTGTGCCTCTTTAGCGCCCGCATGCTCATCCAGTTTTCAGTAATAGAGTCACTTCATTTGGAAGCTCTTCTAGAGAGTGCACTTGCACACTTGCATAAGCGTGTGCATAGTGGCATAGATATTGAATAAGTGTATCATATCCCTACTTTATTGGTAAGAAAACTGAGATGCTAAGTGATGTGAAATCTAAGAGTTTACTACAGTTACATAGATTGTGATCAAAGGGACTAGAGAGATGGCTGCGTGGTTAGGAGCACTTGCTGCTTTTGCAGAGGACCAGGGTTCAGTTCCCAGCACTCAAAACCATTTGTAGCTCAAGTTCCAGATATGACGCCCTCTGCTGACTTCTTTGGGTACTGCAACACACGCACAGACACACACACACACAAATGTAGGTAAAAGACATACACGGAATAAAAATATTTTTAAAGAAAATCTACTTGAAGACTTTAATAAAAAGATTTATTTATTTTTATTTCATGTGTGAGTGTTTCCTGTTTCCTGCCTTGTGAGAGTTGAGAAAATGGCCAATGTAACCTCCCATTCTGAGAAGCCTCCTGCTGCCCTGCCCTCCTGCCATGATGAACCTTATCCCTCAGACTGAGAACCAAAACAAACCTCCTGCCCTTGTGTTCATCTTATCAGGTGTGTGGTACCAGCAACAGGAAAAAAATGATTAATACATTTATATATTCAGTCGGCAAATATTTTATCATGTATGTGATTTGCAGCCATTTTATACCAGCTTATGCTCCCCCTCTCTCCAAGATTAGAACCCACAGCCTCATCCCAGGGAGGCAGCTACTCCACTACCTCACCTTTTGGGGATTTTTGGAGTAAGACCAAGCTGGGGTTTGCTGGCTATCCAATATAACTTACTTGATGAGCTCCAGGCCAGTTGGAGACACCGTCTCAGCGTGAGGAGTGTTGCTGGGGATTAGATCAATGGGAGAGCATTTGTGGAGCAAGCACAAGCCCTCAGGTTCAGTTCTGAGCTCTGAGAAAGAAAAAAGAAACACCACTAACAAGGTGGGTGACACCTGACAATGCCCTTTTACCCCCACATGCTTGGGAGTGCAAGTGCACACACACTGGCGTGCACATACTGGCGAGCACACACCGGAAAGTTCAGAGATGGTGTGGTTTCAGGGAAGACAGGAATTGGGAGACTTTCATTGCTGCTGAGGCATGGTCTGGTTCTACAGCCTTGCTCAAAATTGGTGTGTGCAATAGGCTGACCATCAAATCCTCAGTGATCCTGCTGCTCTGTCTCCTCTCCCAGGGCTGCAGCACCGCGACCAGCTGCAGCTGTCTCTTCTCCCCATCCTGGCCTCCTCAGGGATTGTCTTGTTTTGCTAGCCAGGGCTTCTTCACGGGGCAGAAGCTTGCCGGGCATGTTCGAGGGCCTGGATTTGATGAACGGAGCAAGGCAAAGGTTAGCATAGAGGTCAAATGTGGACAGCAGTCGAGTACTGAGGGTGGAAATGGGCGGTCCCTGTCACGTGTCTGTGGAGCTTCCGCAGACAGCCTTCACACTTTCCTAAATCAATCACTAGCGCAGGCCCGGAGAGGGTCGTAGCTAACTTAGATCAATCACGATTCCTGCCCTGGAGCTGGGGCTTGCTTTCTGAATAAAACTCATGGTTCCCTGGCAGAGTCAAGTAAATTAAAAGTCTATTCACGAAACATAATGGGGTGGGGGGTGGGAAGTGGCTCAGCACCCAAGAGCACTTCTGCTCTTGTGTAGGACCTGGGTTCAGTTCCCAGCACCAGTTCCAAGGGATATAATACCCTCTTATGGTCTCTGAGGCCACTAAGCATGCATGTGGTGCACAAACATACATTCAGGCAAAACACCACACAAATGAAAACACACACACACACACACACACACACACACACACAGACATACCGCTACTCTGCACACAAAGAATGAGGGCCTGATACAGCCATTCTCCATTTCTTTTCCTTTCTACTCTCGCTCTGCTCCCTCCTCTTTATCTCCTCTTCCTCCCCCCCCATTCTGCTCCTCCTCTCTTTATCCCCAGTCTTCCTCCCACTTTCTTTGTTCTAGGGATTGAACTTGAGGTCTCATGCACACTAGACAAGCACTCTACGCCTGAGCCACACTCCCAGCTCATTTTTTTCCATTGTAGAAATTTTGGCAGAGTGCATGGCCTCCCAGAAGGAAGCTTGCGCTCCCAGCCTCTGGTGTAGAGGATTATGACTGGTGGCAACGTTCCGGCCAATGGGAAGCTGCAGTTCCAGTAGCTCTCGGGAATCTTCTTTAAGGGACTTTGGCATAAGCCTTGGCTCTCATTTTTGTCTTCTCTCCATTTGCTGTCTGGAATTGGGTGTCACTGTCCTGGACCACGAGAACAAGAATCATGGCAGGGAGTGAGTGGGAAGGAGCCTGGGGCTGTGAGACCTCAGGAACAGGTTCCCGTTTCTGCTCTGGAGCAGTCTCTGAACTGACTAGCATGGGGGAAAACGCACCATGCAGACACCGTCTCCAGGAACGCAGCATCATCAGTGACAGGTAGCAAATTCTAAGTTAACAGAAAGCCTACCTCAGCACCCGGCTTGGACTCTCAGGGCAGGGCAAGTACTGCGGGCAATGAAACAATGTAACAGCGTGAGATGTGCTCAGGACCACTGGGGACCAGGCTCACAGGTGTACCCATTGGAGATGTTATTTAGAAAAGGTTGCTGGGCTGGGTGATACAAGCCAGTGGCTCCAGCTACTTGGGAGGCTGATACAAGAGAATTACAACTTCAAAGCCTGCAAAACAAGTTCAAGACTAGTCTAGACAACTTAGAGAGTCCTGCCTCAAAAGAACAGGTGTAAAAAGGGCTGGGGACATGGCTCAGTGGCAGAGCGTTTGCCTAGCATTCATGATGTCCTGACTTTGATAAAGAGAACAAACCAAAGGTTAACGGGCTCTCCAAGTTGATTTCCTCAGTAAAGGGAGGCAGGAATTCCCATGGTGCTGAGCAGCTTCCAAGATGCCCCCCACTGATTCTAGCTTTCCAGGTTCACGTATTCACACCCTTTTGATGTCTTTCAACTTGAGTAGGGCTGACTCAGACACCCAGGTCACTTGGACTCCCTTTGACTGAAATGAATCATTTGCTCTGGAGTAAGCTGACCACGGTGAGTGAGTCCTCTTAAACATCCCTGTGGCCTGCCGTGTATGATGGCGCACGCCTTTAATCCCAGCACTCAGGAAGGCACAGGCAGGTGGATCCCTGTGTTGGAGACCAGTCTAGCTTACAAAGTGAGTTCCAGGACAGCCAAGCTTACAAAGAAAAACCTTGTCTAAACAAACAGCAACAACAAAAACAAATTAAAAAAAGAACCCACCCACCACCACCACCAACAAAAATCCCTGTAGCAAGGAAGCCCAAGGGTCTGAGGTCTCTTGCTACTAGTTAGCACAGACTTCTGGCCTTGGGAGTGGGCCACCGCGGAAACATGCCCTCTGGTCCCATCAAGATGACAGAGACCATAGTTCTAGTTAATGTTATCACCACCACTACCACCACCACCACCACCATCATCATCATCGATCTTCCAGAGATGGGCGGAATGAAAACAGCCACTATAGGCTCTTATTCCTGAATGCTTGGTTCCCCAGTTGGTGAAACTGTTTGGGAAGGATTAAGAAGTATGGCCTTGCTGAGGAGGTGTGTCACTGGGGGTGGACTTGGAAGTTTCAAAAGCCCAAGCCATTTCCAGTTAGCTCTCCCTGCCTTGTAGTTGTGGGTCAAGATCTAAGCTCCAGCACCATGTCTGCCTATCTCCTGCCAAGCTCCCCACCATGATAGTCTTAAATGCTTTTATAAGTTGCCTTGGTTGTGGTACCTTATTATAGTCCTAGGTAAGTAACGAATCATCATTTGAGACAAGATCTCAGAGAGCTCAGGCTTGCCTCGAGCTTACTTTGTAGCCCAGGATGACCTTGAATTTCTGATCCTCCTGCCTCTACCTCCCAAGTGGTGATATGATTGGTGTATGATACTGTACATAGTCTAGGCAGTGCTGTAGACCAAACCAACAGCTTCATGAATGCTGGGCAAGTATTCTATCAACTTAGCCACATCCGCAGAACTCCAGACTGCCATCTTGACTGAATCTTCCTGAGAGACCCTGAGCCAGACTCACACCATTCCACCATATGCAAATTCTAGCGTCACATTCTTGTGTGAAGCCATGGCTGTTCCTTATGGTTCAAAGCTGTTCGGTCTGGACTTATTTGTTACACAGCAATGGTAAGAGGCAGCAGAAGTCCACCAACTGTGAATTCTTTCTTCTTCCTGGAAAGACTTTTCTTCTTCGCAATGCTCCCCATCCCCCCCTCCGCCCCTGTCATGTGATCCTGTGTCCCAGAAATGCAGCAGCAAGATACAGGAGGCAGCTGCCTGCTCACACTGCTTGGAAGGCTCAGTGCTTTCTGCAGAAATGTGGGAGCCCAGAGACCAGGCTATCCCTGGAAGCATCCCCACCCTGTCTCAGCTGTCATGAAGGTACCATGCAGAAGACAGGACGGGGCTGAGGATGTGGTTCAGGGAAGGAAGGAAGGGAAGGAAGGAAAAAGAAAGGGAAGGGAAAGAAAGAAAATGAGGATGTGTTTTGAGAGAATATTCCCCATAGTCTCCGGCATTTGGACACTTCATCCCTAGCTGGTAACGCTGGACATCCAGAAGGTGTGCCATTGTTGGGACAGTATGTCCCTGGAGGGGGGCTTTGAGGGTTTAAAGACTCCCGCCATCCCCAGCTGCTCTCTGCTCTTTGCTTGTGATCCAAGATGAGAGCTCTCAGCATCCTCTGCAGCCACCATGCCTGGCATGTGCTGCCCTGCTTCCTTGACATGACAGACTCTAATCTCTTTGGAGTCATCAGTGAAAATAAACTCTTCTAATCTGCTTTGGCCAAGGTGTTTTACACGGCAACATAAAAGTGTCTAAGAGAAAAACCCCGAGCATTTGGCAGCTTCCCAGAAGTACCGCACGTCCCTCTTCCAGTCCTACTGCCCCTTAGGGCAGCAATGGGTGACAGTGATTCTGACTTTAACACTGGAGATGAGAATCCCGTGCTCAGCTATGTGTGAGCCGAAGCCCATAGCACACCCTGGTCCCTTTACCGCAGCTCTGTTTTGTGAGCTTTCTCCATGATCGGATCCTGTCTCTTTCCGGCTGGATAGAATTCAACGCACTGGTCTGCATGTCTCCTCTGCCAGCAGGAGACAGCAATTGGGGGACTTTGGTGAATAGTGTGACATGGGCTTTGTGAGAATCCAGGGTGTTTTATATGCCACTAGCAGCTGATATGGCATGCGAATGTCCACTTGGTAGCTTTTGCCCAAGCAGATGTCCCAGTTTACAGTTGCAGGGGCAACATACAATGGGCAGGAGGGCTCAGGTGTATGCCACCATCAGGAGGCAGGAAGCTACCTCAAACTGAAGATTGGACAGCTATCTCTGAGGGAGGAAGCTGAGAGCGGACACATTGGAGAAGCAGGACCACCTCAGGGATCACCATGGTCTGTCTCATCAAGGAGAAAATACAGATTAAACCACACATTAAAGGTGGAGCGTATCTTTAATCCCCAGCACTCATGAGGCAGAGGCAGGTGGATCTCTGTGAGTTCGAGCCCAGCAAGTTCTAGGACAGTCAGGACTGCACAGATGCCCTGTCGTGAAAACACAAAAACAGCAACAAAAACTCAAGGAAATAAAAACAAGCAAACAAAAAAACCCACATGTTTCTGCCATTGCCAACTATTACCTATAGAAGGCTTTGGGCCCTCTGCTGTCCTTAGCTTCTGGGCTGGGGTGTTGTAAAGGGTCATTCAGTGAGGGAAGAGGTGGGGAGGCCATAGCTTCAGCACCTCAGGTTGGTAAACTGAGGACCACTGGTCCTAGAAGGGAAAGGGACATGGGGGCAGCTGGTATCTGGGTCCCAAGGACAAGGATGAAGAGGACAAGAAGGCAAATCCTCCATCAATCTGACCATGGAGAACATTATTATTGTTATTATGAAGTATCCCAAGGCTGATGCTCACGCTGGCCTGGTCAGGGGAGGGGAGGCCCTAATGGTCCCATAAATCCAGGCCATAAAGAGTAATGGGGGGAGACAAATGAGATAATTAGAAATAAATCTCACCGAGGTGTCTACTCATCAGCGTCTCTAGAACTGGCCAATCTTCCAAGCCATTAGCCAGGGCCTCTAATTAACGCTAAGCTGCCCAGTTCTGTGGAAGCTCTATGTTTGGGAGGGACCCAGGCTGAGGGGCATCACTGCCCTGACATCCCACGATGGGTGACCTTGGGAGGAGCCTAGGGCCAGGTCCCCACAGCACCCTCCTCTCCGGGTGCCCAGGATTTTTCTCAAGCACTTCTGTCTCCTTTCTTTCTTTTTAAAATCACATTTTATTTGTTTGTCTTGTGTGTGCATCTTTGCCTGCTGAGCCGTCTGCCAGTCCTGCTTCCTTTTCTTCAGCTCACCCCATCCCTTCACCCTCTCTGTGTCCTGGAATTTCTTTCTCATCAGATGGCCAGGTCCCTGTGGTTGAACCACGGAGGTCTTAGTCAGGGCATGGTGGGGGCCGCCTGGGATAACACTCCACTCTCTATCAGCACCAGCACAACCCATGCCCCAGAGCTGTCTGGGACCAGGGGAGTTGCACTTGGGGTGTTGGCTCCCGGGACCCTGTTCATCCTCTCTCTCCTAGAGCTGGGAGGCCCTCCTATCTGTCTGCTCCTTGCTTTAACCTCTGCCTGCTGGAGCCTGAGAGGGAGCGGCCATCTCACCAAGCCAGGCATGTTGAAGGCGTGTGTCCTCGCTGAGCTGTTTTACTGTTGGAGGTTTTGAGGCCAGCCACCCCACCAAGCATGTCTCCTGCACCCCCCAGAGTGGCTCCCACTGTTTTCATTTCCCAGCCTGCCTTCTCAGGCACCCCAAAATACACTTACCTATTCTACATGGCTCTGGAAGGATGGCCATGTAACTAACGCACCTTCTGAGGGCCCAGAAATGTCATGTGGCGTTGGCCTAGCCAATCACAACACAGCCCTAAATCTGTAGCATAAACTGAGTGAATTAGTCTTTTACTTGTTTTTAATCTAGGACTTCTCAGGGGTGCAAACTGAGACTGTGGCGGGCAGCTAGTGTATGAGTGCCCCCAACACACACCCAACTCCTGCACTGCTGCAGTAAGGAGGATGCGATCCCCCTAAAAGCAGGTTTCGAGGTGGTCGGAACTGTGAGGTGAGAGGCAGGCGGTGGCAGGGCTGGGACAGGGCGCTAAAGCCACTGAGGTCCTGTGGCATTGGTGTCACCCCAGACTGTGACCTTTCTCTCCCTGGAAAGGCCAGAGCTCAGCAAGTGATGAGCCCTATCACCTCCTCTGTCCCCAGAGATATGCTGTGGCCATGTTGCTTTCCGAGCTACAATGGAGTTCCACTGGCCCCCACCTGCACAGCGATAGGGGTTAGTGGCAGCCCTGATGACCTCAGGGGCCAAGCCAACGCCACTACTCTTTGGCAGGGGCCCAGGACATGACTGACCGCAAACAAGTATGGCTGTTCAAGTGGTTCCTCTAACAGTTCTGGAGTCAGAGGTGGTATCTGAAACTCAGCTTTGGGTCCAAGAACAGAAAGTGTCTGTTAATATGAGGGAGACTGAGGGCACGGGTGAGCATCCTGCCTCACACAGCCTCCGCCACCACATCTCAGCCCCTCTTAGACCAGAGCATGAGGTCCCAGATGGTTCAGGCCAGGGTCAGCTTGACTTGGGATCCTCATCTTATCTCCTACCTCGGTGTGGACAGCTCAGGAGTGACAGGACCTCACAAGAAATGTCCTGGACAAGGGTGGCCTGGGTAGTGCTCCAAAGATCAGAGAGAAGCAGAGGCAGGCACTTCCTGACTCTGGCCTTCAGATCTCCAGAGTCCCTCAAGCTCCAGTGTGTGCACAAAAGATACCAAGGAATGGGGTGGGGGTGGGGGACTTGTTCTGTGACCCATAGCAAAGCCAGCTGAGAACTGTCACCCACTCTGTCCAGCTGAAAGTGAAGGTAGGTGCCATCAGAGGACTGTGGGAGAGAAGGGTGCCCAACTAGGGCTTTCCTAGGATGCTGGCTTGTGCAAATGGGTAGAGAACAGCTCTAGATGAATGCCCATGGCTCCTTGGGAAAGGTGGATGGTGGGGAAGCAGAGCAGGCATGGGAATGCAAGGTGAACTATGACCTCTGCACAGTTCTGGAATGCAGAATGGGGGTCACCATGTGACTCTGTGTATGTGTTGGTGGTATACCATGAAGGTGTGTGTGTGTAAGGGTGTGTGTATATGAAGGAAAATACACATGGAATGGGTGATGATAAAGGTGTATGTGTGTCGAGGAGTGTTCCTTGAAGGTGTGTGTGTGTGTGTGTGTGTGTGCACGTGTGCGTGTTTGTGTAGAGGGGCTTGTGTGTGAATGAGTGGGAACATGAATGGAAGTTCATGTAGAGAAGTGTATGTGCCAGCCAAAGGGTGTGCACATGAAGGTGTATGTGTGTGCATGTGTGTGCACACATATGCCTGAAGAAATGTGCATAGAGGAATGACTATGAACATGAAGTTGAGTGTGTGTGTATGTGTGTGTGTGTGTGCTGAGCCTGGCTAAATCTTTCCTGCGTCCTGTCCCCACCCTGCTCAACTCTCGGGATTCAGCCACTATCCTAAAGAAAACAGCCTGGAGCTTGCAACAGGAAGTCAATGTTTGGACTGCAGAGGTGCCTCTTCCTGCCACCGCCAGCAGTCTATGAGCAGAGAGGGAGGCCAGCAGGGCTTCCTGCCCACCTGGGCTGATGCTGAATTGGTCAGGAGCCCTGCATCCTTTATCCTGGATTTTCTGACCACCTCCCAACCCCCAGACTGAGGGAGCTATGAGGCTGCCAGGGGCAGTGGAGATGGGGACAACCTGAGGACTTGTGCATGGGGGCTGGTTGACATTCACAGAGGCCCACTGGGGGCCCTGCCGGTGCCACAGACACTCATGTGCCCAGGATGCCACTTGCAGACTGTCTGAGGCACGCTCCTACTGTGCTGCTGACTTGAACCCGTCTCAGCCTCCGGAGTGTGGGATCACAGGCACCATTACACCCACCTTTCATTTTCTGGAACCTTCTTCAGAGGGAGTACAGTTATGTAAATGGGTGTGTTCATGGCTGCTGAGAATGGACAAGAATAAAACCAAGTCACCCGCCCACTGGCACTCGGTGGCTCTGCCTCACTTACTAGGGTCACTGAGAGGATCAATTTTTTTTGTTGTTGTTTTTCAACAACAACAAAAGAAACTGCATGTGGCACACACTTTAATCCCAGTATGGGGAGGCAGAGGCAGGCAGATCTCTGTGAGTTCGAGGCCAGCCTGGTCTACAGAGTGAGCTCCAGGACAGTCAGGGCTACATAGAAAGACCCCGTCTCAAAACGAACAACCAGAGCATATAAAATCCAGATTTGACTCTTGAAGCTTGGACATGCACAATAACTAAATAAAAATTGTAAACAAATGAATATAGACAAATTAATAACCAGGGGCCTTGCACTTTCTCTTAGCACCATGGTGACTCCAGGCTGGTCCTGTCTTTTCCTAAATTTCCAGCGTCGTGTTAGAATCCAGAAAGCAGGCAAAGTAAGGTCTGCGGCCTGGGCCTGTAGGGCAGGAGTCCCCTTAGGGCCTGTCACAACCTTCTGATACCGAAGGGAAGCCCACGGCTCCATAATATTTCTGGAGAGAGTCTGGGGTGCCTATGGCCCTTCTGAGTGTCCTTCCCTCCAGCCATTGAGATGGAAGCAGCACCCACACATACTTGAGTGTCTCCTCAGCCACGTCTCTTCCCCGGACACCTAGGTCCCTGTCATTTGGCCTGATCCTGACTGCTGTGGGCCTATGTACCCCAGTACAGGGATACCCAGGCCTGTCTCTGATGGCCATATCCTACTTTTTGCCTGAATGGGTCACTGGACCCATGACCTCCAAGGTTCCTGTGGTCCTGACAAGGCTTCCTCCTCATCCAGTCCCTGACACCTGGGGAATAGGACTTGAGCCAGGGAATATGACCCTTGCTCAGGCCATATCTGCCCCCAATCCCCAGAGTAGCTTCAAGTCAGGGTGAGGCTGGGGTAACCCCTTCCTAGGCACCCTCCAGCAGATGACACAGGATCAGCCTGAGCCTTGGAGCAACTCCATTGGGAATCTTGGAGAGCTGCCTCCAGCAGGAGATTAATTAATCAAAGCCTGGACACATCTGTTGTTAATTACACCGTGCCAAGGTTAACTCTTCCCTTGCTGGACCTGACTTGTCAGTTGGCGGGCATTGGGAACAGTGGTCAGGACCTGACCTATCCTCCCTTCCTTGTGGGAAGTGAAGTCATAAGCCAGGGAGAATGGTGTGTGCTGCAGGGTCTGTGTGTGCTAACACGCATGTGTGCCACAGAGTCTGTGTGTGCTAGCACGCATGTGTGCCACAGGGTCTATGTGTGTCAGCACGCGTGTGTGCCACAGGGTCTGTATGTGCCAACACGTGTGTGTGCCACAGGGTCTGTGTGTGCCAACACGCGTGTGTGCCACAGGGTCTGTGTGTGCTAACATGCGTGTGTGCCACTGGGTCTGTGTGTGCTGGCATGCGTGTGTGCCACAGGGTGTGTGTGCTGGCACGTGTGTGTGCCACAGGGTCTGTGTGCTGGCACGCGTGTGTGCCACAGGGTCTGTGTGCTGGCACGCGTGTGTGCCACAGGGTCTGTGTGTGCTAACACGCGTGTGTGCCACAGGGTCTGTGTGTGCTAGCATGCATGTATGCCACAGGGCAATCTCGGGCCAGCTCTCACCTCTTCTCTCATTTGGAAGTTTCTTGTTCCCAGAGATTCTCTCGGCCTCCATCTTGCTGAGGGAGTTATGGGATGGCAGACACAGGTTTCTAGAGCCATCTTTTATGTGGACTCTGGGGACTCAAAGCCAGTTTCTCATGTTTTTGTGGCAGCGTGCCTATCGGCCCATCCGAGACCACATACATACAAGGTCCTGGCAGGAAGTAGTGCTTTTCAGCACTTATGCCCTTACATTTTGTCACAGGTCCCAAGGAAAGTGGAGACGGAACAGACAACATCTTTATTTACAGCAACGAATAGCACAGACCCTCCCTCTGCCCACC
This sequence comes from Arvicola amphibius, assembly GCF_903992535.2. Lineage (NCBI taxonomy): Eukaryota > Metazoa > Chordata > Mammalia > Rodentia > Cricetidae > Arvicola > Arvicola amphibius. The sequence continues at coordinate 69,904,899 of NC_052055.2, read as the reverse complement.
CTGCTTCCAGTCTTACTGTCCCCTGTCCCACCCAACCCCACCCCAAGCCCCACCCTCTCGGGTCACTGTGTGGGTCAGGCTCCTGTAAGAGCCCAGCAAATGAGCTGGGGAGGTGGGTAGGGGCTGACAATGGGCCGGGCAGGTGTCTTTTCACATTTTCTGTCTTCTGAGCTGGGGTAGCCGAGGGAGGCTGACACCTGGAGCAGAGGTAGAGAAGGACTGAGGCCTCCCATTCCTGCCCCTCCCCCTGCCGTTCACAGTGTTCGGAGTCCTGGCAGCTAACTGGTTCCGTCTTACCCGGTTCTAGAGGCCACGTTCCAGGTCACCCACCGAGGAGAGCAGGCTTGTGGGTAACGGACCTGTTCCGCGGCTGAGATGGCTCCTCTGGCCTTCCCACTTTCTCACATCTGGGCTGGGATTCTGAGGGGGCCCTGGGGTCAGGGGAGGTGTCAAGCTTCGTGTGGCAGCTCTAAGGCTGTTCTGTGGCATCAGGAGGAGAAGCAGAGTCCACAGCACTCCATGCAGATCTCCAGGCAGTCTGCCGACTCGCAGCAGGCGTCCACAATGCCACAGTCCAGGTCGCAGGGCAGGTCGCAGTCGGCGCACTCGCCTGAGCCGCAGCAGCAGCAGCAGAGGCAGGAGTCCTCGGAGCTGCAGGAACCGCAGGTGGCGCAGTCCAGGACAATGTTGCAGAGTGTCAGGAACTCACAGAACAGACAGGACAGGATGCAGTGGACGCAGCAGTCTGTGGGCGGGGCCAGGCGAGTCAGAGACAGGAGCAAGGGAGCCCCATCACAACACGGTGTCTGTAGCCCCCATCGCCCCGAGAAGCAAACGGAGCTAGTGGGGAGCTAGTGGGGATACCCAGTTTCTTTATAGGCACAGGAGGCGAGTAAATCAGAGTGGGAACTGAAGGGAGCACAGCCAGTCTGCATTGGGAGTCCTTTTTTGGGGGGGTGGGGTGTTCGAGACAGGGTTTCTCTGTAGCTTTGGAGCCTGTCCTAGAACTCTCTCTGTAGACCAGGCTCCTCTTGAACTCACAGAGATCAGCCTGTCTCTGCCTTCCGAGTGCTAGTATTAAAAGCATACGCCACCAACGCCTGGAGGAGTCCCTGTTTTAACTGCGCTCTGATTATGTATTTAACCAAGTGGGTGAAGAGGTGTCCCAGGCACCGGTTGTAAGTGCTGTGTAGGAAGGACACTCGCCTAATCCACCTGTAACAACTCTACGATGTGGGCTGTAATTAGCCCCATTCTACAGATGAAGAAACTAAGGCACAGAGATTAGCCATTTAAAGAAGTAGGCTGGGGATTTGGCTCAGTTAATAGAGTGATTGCCTAGCATGCAGGAGGCCTGGGTTCAATCACCAGCACTGTAGAAACTGTGTGCACATGCAATTCCACTGTTTGGGAGACAGAAGCAGGAGGATCAGTAGTTCAAGATCATCCTCAGCTACTTGGTGAGTTGGAGGTCAGTCTGGGCTACATGAAACCCTGTCTCAAAAAACGAAACAAACAACAATATACAGTCTAGAATTCTGCTTGTCCCTCACTCACTGAGTCCCCCTCTCTGTCTTTGGTTATACCTCACCAATCTGTTGTCTGTCCCAGAGCCAGGACAACAAACAAACAAAGAAAAACAAGCAATAAGAACTAAAAACAGAGGCTGCATCAGATCCCGCTGTGCTCAGAGCTATCACAGATGCCCTCAAGGGCTGAGGTTCCAGGTGGGCCTCAGGCCTGGTGAGCTGTCTCTCCTGACTATCCTTCTCTGCTCTGTCTGTGCTGATCTGCTGAAACTCAGGCGAAGCACGGCCTAGCGGTACCTCTCTCTCTGCCTGGAATAGTCTCACCCCTTTCTTTCCCTACTTCTCCAAATGCCATCTCCAGCAGGCTCCCCTGGAGGAGCAGAACTCTCCAGAACTCTCCACACCCTGGCACATCCCGCTCGCCGCCCTCCTGCATTCTTCTGACTTCCGAGCTCTGTCGTGGGCCACTGCACAACAGGCTTCAAGTAGATGGTCACCTCATCCTTGCCAGGTGGTCGTGGCTTGAAAGAAAATGACCCCTGAATGGAGCGGCACTGTTAGGAGGTGTGGCCTTTGGGGTCTCTTGCTCAAGCTTCCTTCAGTGGGGCTGTCAGTCAACTTTCCGTTACCTGCAAGATGTAGCACTCTTGACTCCAACACCACATCTGCCTGCACGCTGCCATGCTCCCCTTCATGATCATAATGGACTGAACCTCTGAAACTGTCAGCGAGCCCCCCTCCATTAAATGTTTTCTTTATAAGTATTGCCATGGTCATGGTGTCTCCTTCCAACAATAGCAAACCCTGTGTAGACACAGGTTCTACCAGGGCAGTCACCTTGGTCTGTTATGGTCACAGATGTGTCCCAGTCCGCAGAATGCTTCTCTCCTAAGGGCACGCACACAGTCCTGACTGTGTGTACGAGCTATAGTTGTGCACGGCTGTAATCCCAGCTCACGGCAGGCACAGGCAAGAGGATCAGGAGTTCAGGGTCATCGTCGGCCACAGAGAATCTGAGGCCAGCTTGGACCACACAGGGTGAACACAGTAGGCCCTTATTTGGCTGGTGGGCTGAGCCCTCACTGCAGAGTGCTGGGCAGTACGCCCTCCTGAGGGCCAGGCCAGGGGACACCAGAGCTGCACTTTGCTGACTAACCCTGTCCAGCACGCTGTGTGGCAGCCCTGTCTTCTGTCTATACCCCAAATGGATCCAGTAGTTTTCTTCAACTGTAGATGTGTTAAACCACTGCTGTATTTAAGACTCTCAGTCCATCCCAACCTTCCCCGTGTGTCCGTAGGTCATCTTTGCGTCCCTCAACATAGTTGGCATAGCTGATAAAAACCTTCCCAGAGTCCCCGCCTCCTGGAGTCTCAGTCAACCTGCCAAATGCCAAACACCCCTACTATGGGTCACTTCTGCGTTCGCGTTCCCTCGGCCTCTGCGCTGGTGTGGCTGTTTCCATGCTAATACAGCCTCTGTAGTGGGACTTGCCACATGGATAACGATCCCATGTGTCCCTATCCACGAGAGCCTAGTGAGGGCATGGGCTAGGTACCTAGCATGTAGCAGGTGCCCAGAATGCAGAGCTGTTAATATTATTTATTTTCTTGCACCCCTGGGAGTTGAACCCAGGGCCCTGAACATGCTAGACAAGTGCTCTACCACCTAGACACTTCTCTCCCCTCCTCCCCAGGGTAAGTCAGTCAGCTAAGTGAATGACTGCCTGTCATAAAATACTTTGGACAGAATCTGCCCCAAGGGGTGAGAAGGTTTCAGAAAGCCTTACTTAACAAATTCAGGGACAGTGGGGTAGACAGGGCCCTCCCTAGAAAGATGGCTTAGTGGTTTAGAGCATTTGCTGTTCTTGAAGAGGGCTTGGGTTTGATTCCATCCAGTTCAGTTCTTAGCTTCTACATGATGACGCTCAACCATTTGTAATTCCAGTTCCAGGGATTGGACACACTCTCTGGCCTCTGAGAACACCAGGCACACACATGTGCAGGCAAAACTCTCATACACATAGAATAAATACATCTTTTTTCTTTACTTTCTTTCCTTTTTTTTTTTTTTTTTTTTTTTTTTAAGTCAGGGTTTCTCTGTATTTTTGGAGCCTGTCTTCGAACTATCACTTGTAGACCAGGCTGGCCTTGAACTCACAGAGATCTGCCTATCTCTGCCTCCCAAGTTAAAATAAATAAATCGTAAAAACAACAGCAATAAATGCACACATTGAATCTTGCTTGCAGGGGGCCAGGCCAGGGTCCCCCAGCATGAGCAGGGCTGCCATCAGGTGGTTCCTGAACTACAGATGACCGCCCCATGATACCCGATGGGGCAAGCAGATGGCTGCCGGCTTTGTGATGTCGGAGCAGAAAGCGGCTGGGTGCCCCCTACTCCCCACCCCAACAGCTCAGCATCATTTTACGCTCTACGTTTGCTTTGACGAAACAGATGGTCCACTCCTAAAGGATTTTTTTTTTCATTTTCTCTGGTGTTGGGGATGAAAAGTGGGGTCACAAGCCCCTGGCGGAAATTTTCTGATTCTGGAAATAAAGTGGACTGGATCAGCCCAGGTGGCTACATTCCTTGTTAGGGTAAGCCTGAGGGAGCCGTCCTGGGACTGAGGTCACTTCACCGCCCAGTATGCTTCTCAAGGTGCACGAAGTTGAACAGGGCACCAAGAGCTCCTCAGAGCCAGGCTCTCGCACCCTCGCATCAGCCTTCCCCGTGGCTGGGCAGCTGTTTGGGCCCCAGGATTCCCCGGAGGCTGGAGGTCTCCCTTTCTTTTTTTTTTTTAATTTATTTATTATTTATTATGTATACAATATTCTTTGTGTGTATGCCTGAAGGCCAGAAGAGGGCACCAGACCTCATTGCAGATGGTTGTGAGCCATGTGGTTGCTGGGAGTTGAACTCAGGGCCTTTGGAAGAGCAGGCAATGCTCTTAACCGCTGAGCCATCTCTCTAGCCCCGAGGTCTCCCTTTCTAAACACAAACCCCACAACCATGTGGAGGTAGTAGGATACCTTGCAGGAGTTAGCATGTCAGTCTCTGAGTGCTGGATGGTAGGGGTGTGAGCCATGACGCCTGGTTTATCGCCGCTTGAGACAGGATCTGGTTACAAAGCCCAGGATGGCCTTGATCCTCCGGCCTCAGGAGCCAATAGGCAGGAGGCACTGAGTCCAACCTAGCTGCGCACGCCTCAATCTACAGCCGGGGCTGCGCTGCCTGTCTGCGCATGCGCATGCGGGACAGCAGGGGTCTTACCTTCTTGTGCCTGGAGGGGGACCTGGGAAGTTGACCGAGTGCTGCCTTTGCTCTTCCTCCCGGTCTGGCTGCCCAGAGATGGGTGTGTCTGCAACTTCCGGTGGGCTTTGGGGCCTCCCGGGGCACCGTTCCCCGCATGCCCGGCACTGCCCAGTTCTGAGGGGTGGCTATGGTCGGAGCCGTTTGGCAGTAATGGGGTGCAGCCTAAGGGGTTCCCCTGAGGCTGGCCTGGGGAAATGAAAAGGTGGTGATGAAAGAGAGGGTCACCCTCTGATGATCTGTCTGATCCTACCAGTTTACTCTTAGTTTCACCTCCGGCAGCGAAGGCAGATCTGTGTCCTGGAGAAACTGAGGCCCGGAAAGCAGAAATGACTAGCCCACAGGGACATCATGGACCAATCACAGCCTGGGGTTCAGTTTCAACTCCCATGGCAGTGCTCATTCCGGAAAAACAAAAACTAAAACCAAAGGTACAAAGCAGGGGTACCTGAACCCCACTTTCTTACTCCACATGAAATCTGTCCTCTTGTAGGCTCTAGGACCTGGGCTAGACTGGTAGGGTCGGGGAGACATGGTCGGCTGGGGTTGCTGACGATGGCAGTGAATCAGTTAACCTTCACCTTGGCCTCTGCCAAACCCCCAGCTGTTTTCGCCCTAGGTGCTGCTGGTGACTTATTGGGAACATCTGTTTGGAGACATCATGCTTGGCTCTGGATTGAGGGCCCCTAGTAGCAGCCCCTTTATCTTCTGCTTCTTGCCCTCAGCTCTGCATAGTCCCGCCCTGCCCTGCTACTGTGGGCAGAAAGGACTGAGCAGCTCCTGGTCTGGGTGACGGTGGGGGTGGGGGTAGGGGTGACACGGGACGGGAGAATGGGTAGGGAGCGCCTTCCAAAGGCCACTTCTCCTCCTCTAAGCTAAGCAATCAATTTTAGAAGCTGAGCCTGGTGATGACCCAAGCCCTCAGAGGCTTTCTAGATCTCCTTGTGTTATGCTGGTAGGGGAGGTAAGAAGGGGTCACATGAGGTCTGGGCCCTGGCTGCTGAATGCCTTCTGCAAAAATGGGGTGCTTCCATTCCCTTAGCAGGGCCGTAGTCCTCACTTCTCCAGCTGACTTGGGAATTTACATTCTACAGGGGGGAGATATGAGGAGGCCCTCGGTGCTCAGGAGAGAGGAAGGTGGCCTCAGTGCACCTCTGGACTCAGGGGGCTGGACTCTTGTGTGCCAGTCAGTCGTGGTTCCTTTGAACACTCACTGTGTGCTAACCAGTCGCTGCCCCTTGAGCTCTGTGTGTGCTGGCCAGTCGTCCCCAATACTTGCTGATTATTTTCTAATGGAATCCTCTTTATAAGACCCCCTCCCCCGTCTTTGAGACTTTTGTAGCCAAAGCTGGACTCAAACTGGCTATGTAGCTGACGATGACCTTGCATAGGAGTTCAAGTCCCTCATTCTCCTGTCTCCACTTCCAACGTGCTGGGATTACTGGTGTAGACCACTGTGCCTCAGGACAGAGAGGCAAGGAATGGGGGCAAAGGCTGGGGACTGAGGAACTGGGAAACAAGCTGCTACATCCACAGTCACTTCTTAGAGTGGCAGCTAGTTCACATGCTTTGAGTGGGTATCAGTGTACGAGACCGTGTGCCCGAGTAATGTCTTTAAACACTATAAACCATCAATTATTGGCATGTTTCTCAGATGAAAAAACTTGAGGACCAGCTGGTATAATTCACAAGAGATTCCACAGCTAGGAAGCAGAGAGAGGAGGCTGGGAGGATAACACCAATGACAAGGTGGGAAACAGAGGTGCCAGGCTGGGGTTGGGCAAGGCATGGCTGGGGCCTGCACCTGGCAAACAGGAGCAAAGCCACGGGAGTGGCTAGGCCTGAATCATCCTGGCTCCAGAGCATACTGGTTGAGCCTTTGGCCAGTTTCGCTGTCCCTTGCCCTGCTGCCTAAACATGGGTTCAGTGGCCAGAGGGAGGGAGTCTGTGGTGAGCCTAGGGCCCTGGGAGGCCCTGCAGACACAAAGCTCGCCTGTGGCCTCGGCTATGGGGTGGCCAAGGGGTGGGGGTGGTGTTGAGTCACAGTGCAAACACTCAAAGACATAGACACAGGGGTGTCTGTCCCACTCTCGCCTGGGACCCCTCCCTGTGGCCATGGCCATGACCTCGTCTCAAGTGTGTTTGTGTGAGTGTGTGTGTGTGCATGCATGCGTGTGTGTGCATGCATGCGTGTGTGTGTGCGCGTGTGTATACAGAAGGCTGCTTCCAGGTTGTCCAGTTTGGCCTCAGATGCCCTCGCTAGAGGTGCAGAAGGCACATTATTTATGCCAACACAGCAGGTGGGCACAGCAGAATGAGGCCAGAAGATTGAGTGCCAGGCTTGTGTCCTAGTCTGGTCTAGGTCTGTGCCTCAGTTTCCTCATCTAGAGAATAGGCTTGACAAGAGCCGTGGTGATGTCTCTCTACGAAAGTACTCAAACTCATTCAAAGACGGAAAATCCTCTTTGAGACACTATCATGGAAGGCAGTAGATGCTTATTACAAAAATGACCTGGGTAGCCCTTGCCCGGCTCCCAGGGCACTGTGGAGACCTCCAAACAGGCCTGGTAAAGAAGATGAACTTTGTTCCATCCTCCCCAGAGCATCTGGGTGCTCCCCTCTTTCCTCTGCACCCAGGCCCTGTCCTGAAGGGTACACTGCACTGTGTTTCAGCTTCTGGCCCTGCCCAGCGCACCAGTTCTCCCTCTTGGAGGCAAAGGATGCCTCTTGTCCTGCAAGCTCAAGCTGTGTTTCTGGGAGCCTGGCCTCTTACAAGGTAGAGGCAGAGAGCTGCACTGTACTCCTGAGGACACACTGTGGTTGGATTTCCTCAGGCAGCTCCTGCATGTTGCCACCCCAAACCCTAGTTCCCTGGTACTCACACGTCACAGCTTCTGTGTGAACATCGAGGTCAGTGCTGTTCAGAGCCCGGTGAGCCCCAGGACCACTGTCTTGGGGCATGGAGGGTACCACCTCCTCTGGGGAGCCCTCTTCTGATGATGCGTCTGCAGGGTGAGTGGATCCTGCTGCTACCTCCAGCCCAGGGAGAAGGGATATGGTCTGGGCTAGTGAAAAAGCAGATGATGAAGGATTGTTTCCCTGGCATCCTTCTGTGTGCCCAGGCCCAGGTCTGACCTCCAGGCCAGGGCCCTCAATGAACTCCTTACTTCTGGTCCCTTCACGAGTCAGTCAGCTATCACCTTATCTGGCTGCGATGTTTGACTTCCAAATGAAAGTTTCTGAATCATAGCTCATATGTGTGCATGTAAGTGTTCCTGGGTGAGTACATGCATGTGGCATCAGGAGAGACCCATGGTACAAAGAGGAGTAGGGAGAGGAGGGGCACATGGTGCAGGAGAAAAACAGACAAGCTGTTCAGCAGTGGTGCCAGAGAGACAGTTATGGGGACTGACAGGCACTACAAGGCAGATGCCAGGGAAAGGGAGTTCAGGAGATTGGGTGGGGACGGCAGAGATCTAGTGACAGGCTGTCTGGGACCAACAACAAAGTCAGCCATGAGGAAGAAAGGCAAAGACTAGACAGGGCCTGGGCAGACCAGGGCAAGAAGCTGCTCAGACAGGAAGAGGGCAGATGTGGAGAAATTGGGTCAGAGAGGGGATGCTGGCATGGGAGAGGAGAGAGAGAGAGAGAGAGAGAGAGTAACCTGGGGGTGAGGAGCAGGGAGGGGCCCCAGGCAGGAAGAGAGGCCAGGAGGCAGCCAGGAACGCTGGGGAAGAGGTGAACCGCAGTCCCATGTAATTAGAGTGGCTCTGGGCAGGGTGGGCGGAATGAGGGAACGAGGCCACCTTCAAACCACAATGCCCTTGGCAGCAGGACTAGAGCCCCTTGGGCTCCCAGGAAGGACGGGGATGCATGGTGTCTGAGAACCCACAGCTTCAGTCTCTGGGTAAGGCAGGGGCCACAGGGGTAAAGCCCAAGTTCCGACAATTTTGGCTGTGCTATGCAGTGGGACGGCAATGGTCTCGGAGCATGGTTCTCTACCTGTGTCTCCCTCATAGTTCCCATGCTGGGAGAAAGAAAGAATAGAAGCAGGAGACTCTGTGAGAGGCAGACACCAAAGGGCAGGGCTCTGGGGAGGGAGGCTACACAGATGGGGGGGAGAGACCAGCAGAGATGGGGAGGGAGGGTACACAGATGAGATGGGGAGGGAGGGTACACAGATGAGATGGGGAGGGAGGGTACACAGATGAGATGGGGAGGGAGGGTACACAGATGAGATGGGGAGGGAGGATACACAGATGAGATGGGGAGGGAGGGTTCACAGATGAGATGGGGAGGGAGGGTTCACAGATGGGGGCGAGAGGGGGGAGAAAACAGCAGAGATGTCCAAAGATAAGAGATCAGAATCCAATCCACCCTGTACACACCAGAAAGGGATGGAGACAAAGGAAGGTCCTGCCAATGGAAATAGGTTCCATTACAGAGAACAGAGACGAGCTTTCATAGTTGTCCTCTGAGCTGTCTTCAGATGACAGCCATGGAGGGAGATAAACAGAGCCGTCCATGGAGATGTGGGCACTTGGATCTGGTAATCAGAAGCTGGAAGTAGGCCTAGGGGTACTCCAGTGTCCAGCCACCTCACTGGCTGCTGAGCCCGAGACCCTGTTAACAGGCCCTACTTCCTCTTGGCCATGCAGACACAGATCCCAGAGGCCTACTAGGTAGCACATATGACTGCAGACCCAAGTAGGCATGCTTCTGCCTGCCCAGGGAAAACCACAGGCCTCATCAGCAGATAGGAGCTGGGGCAGAGAGTAGGAGGTGCAGGAGGCCAGGAAGTTTGTGTTAGGTCCTAGCCAGACCCAGCTCAAAGCTGCACCAGGGTATTCATAAGTTGGCGAGGAAGAGGACTGGGCGAGCACTCAGTTAAAGCATTTGTTTGACATGAAAACAACAACCCTGGTTGCTATTCCCAGCACTGCCAAAAACCCAAAACCCCAAAACAAAAACAAACAATGCTAGCTCTTTCACCCCATGAGTAGTACCAATGGGGTGTAGTATCACTTACCTATAACCCCAGCACTTGGGAGGTGGGGGCCAGAGGATCAAAAGTTCAAGGCCAGCCTTAGCTACAAAGCAAGTTCAAGGCCAGTCTGGGCCTCCTGAGACCAACTCTTTTAAAAAAGTTTTAAAGCCAGGTGGTGGCACACGTCTTTAATCCCCAGCACTCTGTGAGTTCAAGGCCAGCCTGGTCAACAGAGTGAGTTGCGGGACAGCCGGGGCTCTTCTCACAGGTGTACACTAAGAAACCTTATCTCAACAAACAAAAACAACAGAAAACAAATTTTAAAAGCCTATAGGAATGTGTGTGTGTGTGTCTGTGTGTGTGTGTGTGTGTGTGTCTGTGTGTGTGTGTGTGCAGTGTCAGGAAGTACCCCAGAGAAGGCAGTGCCACTGAGTCTTAAACAATCGTGGGGGAGGGGTGTTTGAGAAGAGCAATGGGGCCAAGACCCCAGAACCACAGTTTGGTGGGAATGAGGGAGCACATGCCGTTTGGTGCTTCTGAGGTTGGGAGCCTGCAACAGCAGCTGGTCACTAAAGGCCCTTGGCTTCCCAGACTTTCTCCTGAGGTCACAGAGTGCACAGTCCTGTATAGACAGAGCCAAGATTCCTGTTTTTTTGGCCCCCAGGGCTTGAGAAGGAGAAAGACAATAAAGAGGGTTTAAGGCCATGGGAGTCCCGGGCTGTCCTTTTCACCCAGATGTCTCTCCTCACAGTCACTATAAGGCTAGTGATGGGGATGGAACAAAAGCTTCTAGAGAGACCAGACCATGGCCTGAGGGACAGAGAGGGGTAGATCTCCTGAAGCTAGGAAGGTCACAGTGGGGGCAGAGGAGGGAGACGGACCAGCAGAACAGGGAGGAAAGGGTGGAGTCAGGAAGACTGCTCTGGAGGTGCTGCCCCAGAGGACCTGGGCCCCAGGATGCGGCTGGGACGGAAGAGCCAGGGCACACGTGGGCTGAAGACTCCCAGACTGAGAGGCTACAGAGCCCAGTCTTCCCTCTGTGACCAAAAGACTCCTCGTCCTGCATGGAGAAGAGAGAGCATCTCTAAGGAGACTCTACTGCTGTGTGAGCGTAGGAGCGTAGAGGAGAGGCTGGGAGAGGCCAAAACCTGGCTGCCCGCTGCACATCTGTCATGTGACATCACTATTAATTTACACAGTGAACTCAACATGCTAGTGTCCTGCACGTCTGGGTCCCTTCAACAAGCGCTCCTCCCGAACATGGGGTGAGGCTCTGGTCTGCATGTCTCTCTAGAAAGAAGTGGAGAGAACATATTTAAATCCACACGCTCACAGGAAAAGTTGGGGAGACTCACTCCAGCACCAGGGACCTCGCAGACTCCCTCTGTCTGTCATCCACCAGATTGGGGGCGGGGGGAGTGGTTCTTGGCCAGGAAGGAAGAGGAGAACCTCTTCCAGGGGGGATGGTCTCACTTCAAGCCTGGCCAGTATCCATGTTCTGGAGCTCCAAGTTCGGCCCCTAGCATTGTCTTTGTGGACAGTGGATCTGGGCTCCCTGTACCTTGGGCTATGATTGTCTCTGGAGAGAGAAGATCAGGACTTCAGGTCAGAGAGTGGTGGCTGATACCTCTCAGTCACTCTCGGTATGGCTAGACACTCAAGGCCTCTGTCACACATCTTTAGTCAGTGTACAAAGGTCTCGTGTTCCAGGCACACTCGCCTGTCCAGGCCCCTGGGCCATCACAGCAGCTTCTGGCCAGACTACCTGTGCTTATTTAGTTCCTCTTGACTCCTCCCTGTCCAGCCGCAGCCTCATCTCTTTCTCCAGAAAGCCTCCTCTGACACCTGTGATATCAGTATGCCCTCTGCACAGCCCGTCGTTACTGACAACATGGCAACGAAGCGCTAGTTTCTGCTGCAAACTGGCCCCTTGTCCGTCTCCTTCCCTGTGGAGGTCTGCATGTCTGTGGTTGAGTGCTGGAGTTCAATGGCTCAGGTTTGGGGAAGGAGAAAGAGGGACCACATGAAGGATTATGGGCGACATCTGACTTTGAACCCCAAGGAGACCAGAGATGGTGGGCTATTTTGATGTCCAGTTAGCGAGGCCCGGGCCACGAAGAGGAGGACTGGAGAGGATGTGAGCTGCTGGCTATGCTCAGTCCAGTTGTTTTATTTTAGGTTCAAGGGCTCCAATTCCCAGGAAATTGAATTTAGAGCCATGGGTAGAAATTCGACGCCCCAGTGCTAGGCAGAAATCTTGTGGGTTAGGGAGCCAGGCTCTTGGGGCTCTCAGGAATGGGCGGGGTAGAGGCCAGGGGGAAGAGTCCAGAGTGTGAGTACTTGGCTGCTGGCCCTAACCACAACTGCCCTGAGTCCTCTTGTGCCCTGTCTGTATCTTGGAACCCTGAAAGAGGAGGCATGTCACACCCTGGCTGTCCTGCCAGCAGCTTCCACTCTGGGGACAGTGCTGTGGTCTCTCTGTTTTGTGAGCGCACAGGGAACGTGGAGGGTTCTGGTCTCAGGGTCAGGCATCTGTGGGGTTCTGGCTGCATCTTCTGCGGTTTGGGCTTCCTGGGTAGCAGGCAGAACAGTACAGGACAGGACAAGTGTTACAAAAGCCACATTGTCTGGCCCAGTTCAGACTGGGGAGGGGGCTTGCTGGGACACTGGGGCCTCAAATTACAGCCCAGGCCTAAGCCTTCCCGACAATTCCCCCTGGACTCTGCAGCCTGTCTTGAGCACACGTTGCTCCCCTCCTCTGCCATTGGGTGGAGAGCAGGTCAGACGAGGGGGGGGGGGGTTGGAAGGAGATATCGGAGGAGAGAAAAACTGAACAAGGGAAGGAAGACAGCATGGAAAAGTGGGGGTGGGAGAGAGGCCAAGAGAGACAGAGACAGTTCCCAGACATGAAGGCCTTCCAGCCCCCAGCTTCCCACTGTCTTTCCAAGCTGAAGGAGCCTGGTCCTTGGAGGAGCATCTTCCCTAGAAGTCTAAGTCCCAGAACAGGGACTTAGGGCTGATGAAGAAAAAGCACACACTATCTCCATTGGTCAGACATCCCTCAGGTTTTGGAGGTCCCCCACCTCTACAGTTGTGAGGGGCCAGGCCAGGTATACAGGCAGCTGAGACCATTCCCCAAACAGACAAACCAACTAGGGGATCCAGGTTGGGGGTAGGGCATGGAGACTGAGGCCAGAGAAGGGGAAAGACTTGTCTGAGACCCTGAGGGAGCCCGAGGTCCAGCCTTGGATCTTCATTACTGAGACAGTCTGAGGAAAGGGAGAGTTTGGCTGTGAGGAAAACAGAGCCTCTGGCTGAGCCAGAATGGGGTTTTAAGTCAGAAAATCTGGGCCTACACTTTTGCACCCCGCCCCCTACCCACCCCGACTCTAACGGAATCTGCACCTCCATAGAGGTGCCTTCCGTATAAGATAGTTTTAGCCTTTGAGGACAAGGGACTAGGACACTAGATTGGAAGCCCCACCCTTCCTTAGTCTGTAGGGTCCTGGGAGAATCAGGGTAGTTTAGCCCCTGAGGTGGGGGAAGGGGTATTTCACTACGTTGGTAGTGTGTGTATGTGTGCCACGCTGGGTAGGGACTGGACGGAGGGAACGGCAGCTAGCAAAGAGGGAAGGGGCCAGCTTCGAAGCCACTAGTTGCTGAAACAAAAGTTTGCAGAAAGCTCTCTGCTTAGTTTGGGGGAAGGGAAGAAGAGAGACTCAGACGCCACCCCCCCCCCACCCGCCACACACCCCGCCTAAGGCCCTCATAAATATTTACACACCGGGCAGAAATGGTTGAGACACAAATCCCAATATTATGGGCAGACGCCACGGCGTGTGTGTGTGTGTGTGTGTGTGTGTGTGTGTGTGTGTGTGTGTGTAGAGCTGGGGATGGGGGGAGTTGGAGCCAACTCCGCTCAGCCATGGCTGCCTGCTCCGGGCCCAGTTTCCTCACCCTCTACTCTCTTCTACTCCCCTTGGACCGGGTCCCCAATACTCACACTTCTCACCCTCACTCCCACCCAAGCTCCTGGGAGCTATCCGCCCGTGTGTCTGCTAGAGAACTAACAACCCCACCCCCCCAAAAAAACCCTGTTAGTTTTCCACCCCACTCCGGTCCATCTTTGCTCTCCATTCCTTCTCCTACCTGGGTCCGGGGTAGCGCTGGGGACTCCATGGGGCGCGTCGCACAGAGCAGGGCACTGACCGCTCACCTGGGACATCGGCCCGGGACCTGGAGAAAACAGCGCTCAGCGGGCAGGGCGGGCCTTCCCCGGGTGTGCGTGGGGAACCGGGGACTGACTGGGGTGCCCTAGCGCAGACTCGTGCAATCTGTGCTCCCAGGCAGGTCACCGCGTGGACCCCGCCATGCGACACCTGGGTGTCTCCCGCGCCCCCTCCCCGCTCACTCGCTCTTGGCTCCCATTCCAGCGCCAGCTCGCACCCACCTATCGCCCCTTCCTTCTTCCTTCTCTCTCTCTCTCCAGCCCCCTCGCTCCTCCCCTCTTCCCTGGCCCACCCTGTCCCCGCCCCCTCCTCGCTGGCTCGCCCCCCACGCATCCCCTCCCCCGAGCGGGACTCGGCGCTGCCAGGGCAGGACACGTCTGTCCGCGGGGCGTCCGAGGCCCAAGCCCCCACAGGAAGCCAGCTCGTCTGGTTTCCTCTCCTCGCACAGAGCCAGGGGCTCTAGTCTCCCCAGATCTCCGCCTCCTCAGGCCGGGAGGACCTCGCGGGCTGCACAAGGGGCCGCGTGTTTTCCTTCGATCTTAAACTTTGCAAAAGTTTCCAGACTATCAAAAGAAAGAAGTCACTATCACCTTGGGACAAATGTCTGAATACTACTAGCCCACAAATTGCGTTGTCTCAGGATGAGAACAACCTAGTTCCTCTGGTGCCCTTTGTTCATGTCCTGGATTTCCACTAAGAAGCTGGGCGCCTGGAGTTTGAGGATCAGCCCGCCAGAAACTAGACCTCCGGGAAATCCAATTGGTGTCTCATCAGCCTCCCCTATCCCATAGCAACCAGAAGCATCCCCAGTACCCTGCCATCCCCGCCAGCTGGACGTGGGAATTCGTTTTGGGGAAAAGACTGGTCACTCAATCTTTGGCTCCAGGCCGGCACCCCAACTTCAAACACGAGGGTGAGTGTAGAAAGGGGTAAGGAAAGGTCAGTCTGTTGGCCTGGCTGAAATTGTAAACTCTGGCTGTGGGGAGGGGTTGTCACCAAGCAGGGTGTGTGTGTGGGGGGGGGGGTGGTGGTTCGGAGACCCCCAGAGTGACCCCAGGATCCGATTCCGATAACTTGTGGGCAGCCAGGTGGGGCTAGACAGGGACCCACACTGGTCCTGAGCTGCCTCAAGCCCGGCGTCTGAGTCGGTACCACCAGGGCTAATTAGGGAGGCGGCGGCGCCAGGCCACCTCCTCCCAGCCTGCGTTACAACCGAGGGAAGCTGGGACGCCAGGGATGGACCTTTCCCCACGGTCGTCTCCCAGTCCTCGATGTCACTACTTACAGCTCTCTTAGGTCTTCTGGGCGCCGTCGGGGCCAGGACCCGCGTGGCCCCCACGGCGCCCGCAGAGCTCTCACCACCCTCGAGCCACGTCCCGGCGATGGACTGGAGGGACAGCTCTGGAAAGGAGTGGGACGGGAAGGATTCCACCCTGGATGCCTGGATGCTCGCCGCGGGTGTGTGTGGGTCTTGGTTCGGTTCCCCAGAGCCCTCCGAGATCAGGCTGCTCTCTGGGTGAGAACTTGGGTGCACTCCTCCTTCCTGGTACGGGCTGAGTCACCGCGACGCGCCCGCGGCTTGCAGGGCTTGGCGGCTGCTGCATTCTTCCTGGCTTACCTGAGCCGGTAGGTTGGGCCTCATAAGCAGCTCCAGTCTCCCGCTGGCTTCAGCGCCCTATCTTTAAGTTTCATCAGAACAAGGCCCCTGAAACTAACGCAATCCTTCCTACTGTTTCCATGTTGGCTGTGGGTTGTGAAAGCCCCCCAGAACTCCCTGCATCGCTGCAGCGGGCATGCTGATTACACAGGTGTGCTCCCTTTGAGGACTCGGCCTGCCGGCTACAAGTGGTGGGTGAACTTCTTCTTGTTGTTGAGGCAGTTTTGATGTAGTCCAGGTTGGCCACAGACTCCTGTGTGCCAGTAGTGACCTTGGACTTCATATGTCTGCTCCTACTTACCAGGTGCTGTGATGACAGGCCACCACAGCCAGCTTATGGGGTCCTAGGGGTGGGTTTCCTGATTGCGGTCAGCACCCCTCCAATCCAGCTATATCCCCACCATGAACTTTTGGGTATTCTACCATATTTGAATAAGAAGCATTTCGGTGAGGGGGGGGGTCTAGGTGAGACAGGGTCTCATTATGTAGTCAAGCTGGCCTGAAACTCCTGAACCCCCAGCTGCAGCGTCCTAAGCATTGGGATTACAGGGGAGCACCACTACGCCTGTCTTCACAGACTTGTTTATTACCATTTTATTGTTTTTAAGACAGGGTCTCACTGTGTTGCCGTGGCCTGGAACTCATTATGTAGACCGGACTACCTTCAAACACTTGCTTTAGTCAGGTGATGGTGGCGCACACCTTTAATCCCAGCACTCAGGGAGGCAGAGGCAGGCGGATCTCTGTGAGTTTGAGGCCAGCCTGGTCTACAGAGTGAGTTCCAGGATAGCCAGAGATACACAGAGAAACCCTGTCTCAGAAACAAAGCAATACAAGACAGCTCAAACACTTGCTTTGCCTCCCAAGGGCTGGGATCAAAGGTGTGTGTACTTCTGACTTGTCCCCTCCGCCATCTCCTCTGCCCCCTTTAGCCGGTCCCCTCTTTATTACATTGACTCCACCACCCTCTCTTCTCCAGCTTCCTTCAGACCGTTTTCTTTCCTCTCATGGTCCCTTTCCTAGAGTTTCATCATCTATACATACATAGTTATACATACACATGCATGGTCACGCACACGTATAATTTAATACATATATCATATATGTATATATATATAAATTCTCGATAAGAGAAAACATGCAGGATTTGTCTTTCTGAGTCTACTCTATTTTGCTTAACGTAATTTCCAGTTTCATCCATTTTCCCGCAAATGTCTGGTTTCACTTTTCTTCAGGGCTGCCTAGAATTTTGTTGCATATGTGACCTGCGTGCTTTAACCCATTGGTCTGTTGATGAGCCCCGGCTGGTTCTGTTTCCTGCTGTCAGCAGTAAACGTGAATGTGCAGGTATCTTTGTGGCCAACTGGCTTAAGTCCTGCAGAGGTTTAGCTGGGTTTTACGCTAGTAGAAACTTGTTTTCAGTTTTTTTTGAGGAATCTCCACATGGATTTCCATCTCACACAGGTCTGCCATCCCCCCAGGAATAAGGGAGGGGGGTTGCCTGAATTATTGTTATTTTTGTTTGTTGTTTTTTTCCTTGACGATACCCATTCTGACTGAACTGACGTGAATGAGATTGGATGCCCTTTCAAAATCTTCACCTAAGTAGAATGCCCCTCATAGTATGGTCCTGGCACTCTCTTCCTAAAGGAGCTGGCCGGGTTACCTGGGTAATTTAGGGGAGGCCAAAGAGGCCTACCAGGTGGCTCTGCACCCTGGTGGTAACAGACATCCCCTGGAGCTAGAGTTTCAAGCCCTTGTTAGCTGCCTGATGTGGGTGCTGGGATCTTAGAGTGCAGTGAGAGCTCATTACCAGGACCTTGCCTGCCCCCAGAAGTGTGTCTGTACAAGGAACAGTATACATATTCCAATCGTATAGGTGGGGAATGAGACACCGAGAGGGGAGGGGCTTGACACGTGGTAGCTTCATATGGACTCCAGTGTTTCACTAGCCCCCTCTCCCCGAACCCTCTAAACAGTCAAGATAACAATAAGCCATTGGACAGGCTCTGTAGCCTCCAAGCCTTCTAAAGCTGAGCAAGGCCCTTCCCATACTGCCCTCTGAGTCTTTCTTGGTGCACCCATAAGCCTGGCCCCTCCAGGGGTGCCCACCCCTCTGGGTCCAGCAGCATGCACCAGTCTTCCCCACTTCCTGTCTTAGACAGAGGTCAGCCAGTTGTTCTGTATGCTGCAGCTGGACCACAGCTGTGGTCTCCGTGCCCTAGAAACTGAAGATAGGACACTGTCTGTGTGAGGCAGGATCGTCCCAGATGAGGATCATGTAAAGGGGGTGTGTTTTGTTTTGAGGTGAGGTCTCACCATGCTGCGTAGACTGAGCTCCAACTTCCCGGGTCAGCATCCATTTAGCTAGGACTACAGGCATGTGCCATAACACCAGGCAGGGTGGAGAGGTTGTTTGTGTGTAGTGAGGGGAGGCTGCTCTGTAGGAATTAACAATTACTTTCCAGCTCTAACTGTGCATAATGGTGGCTGCCTGTAATTCCAGCCCTCAGAGTGCTGATGCAGGAGAGTGGTGAGATCCAGGTAAGCCTGGGCTACATAGGGAGACAATGTGTCAACAAGCAAAACAAGCTGAACATAGAGGTGAGTGCCTGTAATTTCCACACTGGGAGGTAGAAGAAGTAGAGGGATCAGGAGTTCAAGGTCAGCCTCAGCTACATAGCAATTTCCAGCCCAGCCTGGGCTACATGAGACCCTGACTCAAAAGATCAGTGACTATGGGTAGGAAAGATGGCTGAGTGAGAAAAGATGCTTGCTTTGCAATCCTGACAATCTGAGTACATCTATGGAAAAGTAGAAGGAGAGAACCCAGCCCACAAAGTGGTCCTCTGACCTCCACATGCACAGCGAGGCGTGTGTATCCTCCCACTTTTGTGTATAGCACATACACAGTAAAAAAATAAATAAACAAACCTACCAAAAGACAGCCGCCCCAAAACCCTTCCTTGATGCTTAATTCCGGATGTGGAATTACATACCTGTAATAATTCCAACAACTGGGAGGCTGAGGCAGGAGGATCTGAAATTGGAAGCCAGCCTGAATATAGAGTAGGACTTTGTCTTAAAAGAAGCCAGCACAAGATATGTGTCTTGCTTGGTAAAGTGTTTATTTGGCAACCACAGAGCCCCAGGTTGCGTCTCCAGCACATAAGCTGTTTGTGGCGGTGCACACCTAAAATTCCAGTCCTAGTTCGTGTTTTTCATTTTCTTTTGTTTTTTATTTTTGTTTTTGTCTTGTCTTTTGAGACAGGATTTCTCTGCGTAGCCCTGACTATCCTGGAACTTGCTCAATAGACCAGGCTAGCCTCAAACTCACAAAGATCCACCTGCCTCTTTGCCTCCTGAGTGCTGGAGTTGAAGGTGTGTGCTGCCACCAATACTACCAATACCTGGCCTGCATTTTTCTAATAATATATAATGTCAAATAAATTTTTATGGTTTTATCATGTATATACCTTATTGTTTATATATCTTCTTTGGGGAGATGTCTGAGTCTCATGTCTAGTGGTTCATTATTTTATGAATTATTTTTGAGAGTTTTTGTATGATTTAAAGAATCGTGTGTGTGTGTGTGTGTGTGTGTGTGTGTGTGTGTGGTGCACCTATGCACAGAGGCCGGTGGAGGACACCAGTGTACTGCCCTGTCACCTATCTCTGTGTTTTCTTGGGTCAGGTCTCTCACTGAACATGTAGCAACAGATGACAGCTAGCAGACCCAGTGATCCGCCTTTCTCTGTCCCCGCAGCTCTGGAGTTAGGGGCAGTATGGCTGTGCCCACCTTTTTATGTGGTGCTGAGGATTTGAACTCGGGTCCTTAAGTTTGTACTCAAGCATGTCGAGTCGGTCTTTTGTCAGATACGACGTTTGCAAATAATTCCTTTCAGTCTTGTCTTCTTGACGGTTTTCTACAATTTTAATTAAATCAGGTCTATCACTGATTTCTCTCGTGGCCACACCTTTTGTGATGGCATCTAAAGCATCCCTGCCACAGCTCTTCTGTGGTCCTTCACATACAAAGTATTGCAACATTCAACAGTCACCCAGTAGAGTACATGGTTCAGTGAGTTTTGTTACATTACATTATTGCTTTATATTGTAGTTAAAAAAACAAAACAGATACAGAACTTTTCATTTCAACAATTTTGAAGTGTCCAACTTAATTGGAATAATTATACCCCTGATATCGTACAGCAACACGTTTATAAAGCTTTTCATCACCCCAGACAGAACTCTTTAAATATTAAGCAGTAACTTCCTGTATTAGATTGAGAGAGAAAGAGATCCCAGCCTATCATTCTGACCTGCTTGCCTG
The DNA here is from genome assembly GCF_903992535.2 of Arvicola amphibius. NCBI lineage: Eukaryota > Metazoa > Chordata > Mammalia > Rodentia > Cricetidae > Arvicola > Arvicola amphibius. The sequence goes on along the minus strand of NC_052055.2, from coordinate 69,884,857 downwards.
TCTTCACATTGTTTATCCCTCTGGACAAGTTGGAATCTACAGCCGTCATCATGAAAGAATGTAGTATAAGCTGGGCAGTGGTGGCACAAGTCTTTAAACCCAGCAACTCAGGAGGCAGAGGCAGACAGATCTCTGTGAGTTCGAGACCAGCCTGGTCTGCAGAATGAGTTCCAGGACAGCCAGGGAAGCATAGTTAGACTCTGTTTCAAAAAACAAAAACAAACAAAACCCAAGAATGTAGTATAAACAGCACAAGCAAACAGAGGAGATCTTCGTGGGCTCCACAGTGGCAGAGATAGGGGACTATTTCCCTAACTCATGGGAGTGCATACACACGTTTTTCCAGGGCCACAAATTACAAGGTCGAGTTTCCCAGACGGGAGGAACCACCGCAGTGGGCAGCACGCCGGAGTGCATTGGGTGAACCTCACCCTGGGGAAACCACCTTCAGCGTCACAGGGCCTCCCTGCCAGGTAAGCACCTTGGCAACAGCGCATTGCCCCGCCTGAAGCGAGCATATGCTGCAGACAGTCTTGCCTAACCTCCTGGCGGTAATTTTTCTGGATTCCATATCCCTTTGACAATCTGATGATAGCCACAGGCTCCCTCTTCACAAACTTTCTCTGCAAACAAACAGCATTTCCAGCACAATTCTGAGAGATTCCTGGACTCCAGAAAGCCCCATGGAATGACATCAGAGGCTGGGGAGAGGGTCTTTGGCCACCACTGTGCCTCTGTCCCCTGTCAACTGGGTTTTAGAAAGCCTCTGACATTAATGATAAAAAGCAGCAATGAAAAATACATGGCCAGTAGGGTGAGTTTGGTAGTAAGAAGAAAGCACCTCTAATAGTAGAGAGAATAAGACAGGACTTCAGGATCTGAGGGAGGTGATAGGATTGGGTATAGCCCTGGGTACTCGTGAATTCGTTTTGGGGTCACCTTGCTTTACCCTGAAGCAGTCAAGCTGATATGTGCTGTCCCTTTCCACTAATGGGAAGATTACCAGAGTTTGGGGTTCCTTTCTGCCTTGGATCTTGCTATAAGGAGCAGTCAATTTTCACCTTTATCATGTGATGTTTTCTGTATCAATCAGGGTCCAATCAGGAAAACAGAAACTTCAAGAAGAAAAGCTGTGTCAAGGCTCTGACCACCAGGGCTGCTGGAGCAGGGACCCACACTGGTAGGCAGCCAGACACAGGAACTGGCTGTCACCTGCCCTACTGCTCTGGTCCACCTGTTCATGTGCCTGTCACTGTGCATCAGAAGTCACTTCCCCAAGCAAGGAAGGGCCCCCTCTACCTCGGGCCTTCCTGTCCCTCACTAGCTCCTTCATGGGGAGAGAGTACTGGGAATGCAATATTGGTGTTTAGCTCCATAGAAAATACGGAGGGAAGAAAGGAAGCTGAGTGCTTGAGGGGGGAACTACAACCCCTTCCTTCTTCCCCCATCCCACCCCTCTCTCTTTCCTCTCAGAAGCTGTGTTTGAACATGACTCCCTCCCAGTGCCTCACTGGAAGTGGATCCATGGTTTGTAAGCGCAAAGCATGACATTGCGAAAGACAAGACGCTGCTCACCGGCTCCACTTTCTCCCACGGTGACCCCCAGTGTTGAGTCAGTACCCACTAAGGATGCTCTCTCTCTGACGGTTTAGTCCTCTCTCCAACAGAGAGGGTTAGTGTTCTCTGCCTTTTATATCCAGAGATGTTGTAGTCCAGAGAACCCTGACTTAACCCACCCAATACAGCTGCCATGACTTGCCCTCCTGGCCAGCCAGAGGAAGGCTGACTCAGCACTGCCCGCTCCCTGCCCCGCCTCCCTAGCCGGTGCTGTGGCTCCCAGCCATGTTGCCGATGTCTCTTTCATGTATCTGTGAGCTTTGGGATCCGAGGCCAAGAAAGGCTGACTCAGACATGACCTCTTCAAGGCCGGCAACTTCCTCCTGCTCCGGGAAGCAGAGTATCCTGCGCCTCTGCCAAGAGGATCGCAACGGAGGTCAGAGAGTCTAGCGATTCGCGCATGTGGTGGTTAGGACATGCAACTGTCCTCACAAGGAAAGTGGGAGAGAGGCTTTGAGACAGGGTCTATCTCATGGATATCGGAGCACCCTGGTCTTGTCTTCCCTTAGTCACTAGACTCCTTGACTTTTGTTGGGGGCCTCTAGGCAGACCTGCAGGATGTCCTATTTCCTAGGACAACAGGAAGTTGTCGGTCCTGGGGAGGTCACCAGAGAGCGTCACTCGGTCTTCGCAGCTCTATCGGCAGTTTGTTGGGGAGCTACAGTCAGAACTGGAGGGTGTCCAGCAGCATGCAGGACCTCTGCTCAGCAGCAGCATTTACCCAGAAGCCCTCTAGTCACGGAAATAAAAATGCCTCCAGGCCGGTGAGATGGATTGGCAGGTAAAGGCGCATGCTGCCGAGACTGACAACCCGAGTTCCATCCCCGGAGGAAGGAGAGAACTGACAACGGCCAAATGTCTCAAGAGCAGGGGCAAAAGCTCTCCTGGTTGGGGAGTCCCGACCCCAGAACACCCGGCATGAATGTATTGAAGATGCTCAGTGTCCAGGAGAGAGTGGCTGGCAGGGAATTCTGGTCTCACAATGTAAGATCCTGCCACTAGGCTGGGGAACAAGAGAGCTTCTGGGCTAAGGCAGATGAGTGACCAGTCCCTCAGGAGGCAGAGAAGCAAACTTCCATAGCCAGAATTCCCAGGTCTTGGCGTTTATGAGAGAAGCTATCCTTTCAGGCTTTAGTTTCCTTACTTTAAAAAGAGGGTTCTGATGGTACCTGAGTTACAGGACTTTGTTGAGCTCTAAATTATTTCTTTAAAAAAATTATTTACTTTTAAAGATTAATTCATTTTAAATTACGTGTTTATGTGTGTCTCTGTGTGGGTATGTACACGTGAGTGCAGTGTCCTCAGAGGCCAGAAGAGGGCCCTAGATTCCCTAGAGCTGGAGTTACAGATGGTTGTGAACTGCCCAAGGTGGGTGCTGGCAACCAAGTACAGGTCCTCTGCAAGAGCAGTGTGTGCCCTTAATTACCCAGCCATCTCCCCAGTCCTGTGAACAATTTCATGGAGAAATTAAGGTTAGACCTGGCAGTCCGTGTGTACCACACTGGCACTCAGCAGGCAGAACTGGGCAGATCACAGGTTCAAGGCCAGCTTGGTCTACATGGTGAGTTCCAGGCCAGCTTGACTCACAGAATACAGAATGAGACTTTGCCTCAAAAACCAGACCCTCACATAGTAGGGTGGGGACATAGCTCAGTTGGTAGAGGACTTTACTAACACGTATAAAATGCTGAGTTGATCCCCAGGGTCGCCTAAACCAGGGGGCTGTGGTTTGTGCATACAGTACCACAACTGGGGAGGGGGGCATAAAGGTGGGAGGCTCAGAAGTTCAGAGGTATCCTTGGTTACATAGGGAGTTTGTGGGCAGACTTGGTTCATCCTTGGCTACACAGGCTAAATGTCTAGTCCTCTGCCCCCTGGTGGTGGCAGTAGCCTCTGACTTCCTTGGCTGCACAGGCTAACTGTCCAGTCCGCTGCCCCCTGGTGGTGGCAGTAGCCTCTGACTTCCTTGGCTGCACAGGCTAACTGTCCAGTCCGCTGCCCCCTGGTGGTAGCAGTAGCCTCTGACTTCCTTGGCTGCACAGGCTAACTGTCTAGTCCGCTGCCCCCTGGTGGTGGCAGTAGCCTCTGACTTCCTTGGCTGCACAGGCTAACTGTCCAGTCCGCTGTCCCCTAGTGGTGGCAGTAGCCTCTGACTTCCTTGGCTGCACAGGCTAACTGTCCAGTCTGCTGTCCCCTAGTGGTGGCAATAGCCTCTGAGCTCCTCACATGCACATGCTCTGCCGCAGTAAATAATTTAATAAGGAATTTTAATTTGAAAAATGACAACAAAACCAAGAAAGGATTGGGAGACTTAGCTCAGTGGTAGAGCACTTGCCTGGCAAGTGCAGGGTCCTGCGTTCCATCCCCAACATTGGGAGAATAAAAAGGGGAAAGGAAGGAGAAAAAGAAAGAGAAAAAGAAAGAGAGCGGTCCAGAGAGACCTCACGCACATGTCACAGTCCGTCTCCCACTAACGTTTGTGGTAACGCATCAACCGGCACTGACACATCTCCGCTAACTAAAGCCCACTTAATCAGGGCTCCTTAGTTTTGACCTAATGTCTTTTCTCTGAGCCAGAATCCTGTCCAAGACATCTTATATTTAACTGCCAAGTCTCTCCCTCTCTCCCTTCCCCTCCCATTATTTTTATTTTTTTAATATGAGTGTTTTGCTAGCATATATGCCTGTGCACCACGTTCATGCCTGATGTCCATGGAGGCCAGAGGAGGGCATCAGATCCCCTGGAGCCAGAGCTACAGATGGCTGGGTGCTGCTGTCCTGTGATGAACGCCGTGACCAAATACAACTCGGGGAAGAAAATGTTCGTTTGGCTCACACTTCCGCATCGTTGTTCATCACTGAGGGAAGTCAGAACGGGAACTCACACAGAGCGTGATCCTGGAAGCAGGAGCTGATGCAGAGGCCATGGAGGAGTGAGTGCTGCGGACTGGCTTGCTCAGCCTGCTTTCTTATCGAACCCAGGACCTCCCTCGGGGGGAATACCCCCACCAGCCATGGGCTGGCCCTCCCCCATAACTCCCTAGCTAAGAAAATGCCTCACAGACTTGCCTGCAGCCTGACCCCATGGAGGTATTTTCTCAGCTGAGGCTGCCTCCTCAGGGATAACTCGGCTGTGTCAAGCTGACACAAAACCAGCCAGAACGACTACCAAATGTGTACTGGGAATTGACTCCCAGGCCCTCTGGAAGAGTAGCCAGTGCTCTTAATTGCTGATCTATCTCTCACGGCTGCCATCACGTCTTGTCAGGACCTTCTTGGCTGTGACCATGGTCCTAGTTTCTCAGATTTCTCTGACTTTTGCTGGTCTGGGACGATCTGAGAAGAAATTGGTGAACACTCCTATTCTAATGAGGTTTGCTCTGTGCTTTCCTCACGATTGGTTATACAGGGGCCATGTATTCTCGGGAGAAAGAGTACAGAGGCCAGCTGTCATTCACATGATGTCGTAGTAAGAGAACACTCTATGAGTGTGATTTGGGACTGTTATATTGACCTTGATTATTCTCCACTGTAGAGTGACCTCCTCCTCTCTGGACTCAAGTGTTAGAGAGGGGGCCAGCTTTGCGCAGGGCACACTTGAAAAGTGGGGAGCAGCACAGAGCTGTGGAGATGGGCTAAGTTAAGAAATGTAAGGCCTAGGGATAGAACTCAGTGGTAGAGTCTTGTCTAGCATTTAGCAGGTCCTAGGTTCAATTCTTGGCTAACACTGCTCCATGTGTGATGGGTGGGGCTTTATGGCACAGATCTGCAATCCCAGCAGTCAAGAGACAGAGGTAGATGCCATAAAACTGTAAGGCCAGTTTGGTCTATGTAGTGTGATCCAGACTGCCCAGGGTTACATAGTAAAACCATTTCTCAAAAAAAGGGGGAGTGGGCTGCAGAGATAGTTCAGCAGCTGAGAGCACTTGCTGCAGAAGACCCAGGTTCAATTCCCCACACCCACCTGGCAGCTCACAACCATGGTCAGAGTTGCTTTTCTGTCACTGTGATGAAACTCCATGACCAAAAGCAACCTGGGGAGGACAGGGCTGATTTCACCCACGGTTCCATGTAACAAAAGCAATGAGGGCATGGATTCAAACAGAGTAGGCTGGAGGCAGAAACTGATGCTCACTGGCTTGCCCCCTGTGGCTTGCACAGTCTGCTTTTTATAGAAGCCAGGACCACCAGCCCAGGGATGGGACCACTGCAATGGACTGGACCCTCCCGTGTCTATCACTAATTTAGACAAAACCCTACAAGCTTGCCTGCTGCCCACTCTCACGGAGGCGTTTTCTCAGTTGAGGCTCCCTCATCTCTGACGACCCTACCTTGTGTCCAGTTGACTTAAAACTAGTGAGCACACAATGGTAGGAGGAAAGAACCAGTCCCTTCTGGCTATCCTCTGACCTTTACATGCGTGCTGTGACTGGCGTGGATCCACACACAAATACATAGGAATTAAATGTTTATAAATATAAAAACAAAGATGTGAAGGGCTTGTGAGGTGACACACCTGGCTCCATGCTGGCTAGAACAATGGCCTCTAAGGCCATCCTAGGAATATGTGGATACACTGCCTAACATGACAGAAAGGACTTTGTAGAAACAAGGACACAGACCTTGCAATGGGGTGATTTCCTTGGTAGACCTGCGCATCACACCATCCTCAAAACGAATCAGCCTTTGGCTGAGACCAGAGAGGGTAACTGAAGGCCAGGAAAACGGCAGTGTGAGGACTCAGTCTCCCCTACTAAAGGCACCCCAGAAAGACACAGCCATGACAGCCCCGAACTCTGACCTAAGAACTATAATATAAAACAATTCCTATGGCCTATTGCTTCTGACGTCAAGGTAATTGCAGCAGCGACGGAAATGAGCGTGTGTGCTGGCTAGCATGGCTGGTGTGGGAAACAGAGTCGTTGGGCAGAATTTCCTGCTTGCTGCCCTCTGGACCTGCAGGTTCGGCTCTTCTAACAACAACAGTCACCAAGCCAGTGCTGGGTGTGGTGCCATGTGCCTATAGTTCCTGCGCACAGGAGGCGGAGGTGGAGGATTACACACTCCAGGTTAGGGTGAGGTGACTTGGTGTAAAGGCCAGGCGCTTGGTGCCAAGCCTGATGGCCTGAGCTTAATTCCTGGGCTCGGGCTTCCACAAGCAGTCCACCTGTGCCAGCCCCAAATAAAAAAGTGTAGTTATAATAATAAGAACAGCAACAGCAACAAACCCACGTTCCAGGCCAGCCTGAACCACAGACTAAGAGCAAGAAGTCTGTCAGAAAGTCCCCCACTGGGGAGGAAGAGACAGAGGCAGGCAACCTCTGTTAGTTCAAGGACAACAATATGGAGTGAGCTACAGAACCAAGTCTACAGAGTTCTAGGAGCTCCATGTGACATGCATGTCCATGAGTACACTGTAGGGACATGTATGTCCATGAGTATGCTATGACATGTATGTCCAGGAGTATACTGTATGGACATGTATGTCCATGAGTACGCTGTGTCATGTATGTCCATGAGTACACTGTGACATGTATGTCCATGAGTACACTGTGACATGCACCCCCATGAGTACACTGTGACATGCACATCCATGAGTACACTGTGACATATATGCCCACGAGTACACTGTGACATGTATGTCCAGGAGTATACTATATACTCATGTATGTCCATGAGTAAGCTGTGACATGTATGTCCATGAGTACACTGTGACATGTGTGCCCATGAGTACTCTGTGACATGTATGTCCACAAGTACACTGTGACATGCATGCCCATGAGTACTCTGTATCATGTATGTCTAGGAGTGCGCTGTGACATGTATGTACAGGAGTGTGATGTGACATGCATGCCCTACACAGACATCATACATGTGGGATAATGATAATAATACTTTTTTGTTTTATTTTGTTTGTTTGAGACAGGACTTCTCTGTAACAGCTTTGAGTATCCTGGAACTCACTCTGTAGGTCAGGCTGGCCTCATACTCACAGAGATCCTCCTGCTTCTGTCTCCTGAGTGCTGGGATTAAAGGTGTGTACCACCACTGTCCAGGGATACTGATACCTTTTAAAGCTCAGCGAGACCAGATGTGGTGGTGCATGTTTGCCTTCTCAGGACTAGGAAGGCATCAGGCTAGCCAGATGTATGCAGCGAGACTGTATCAAATCCCTTAAAAAAGGGGCCATCTAGATGACTAGGTGGATAAAGGCTCCTGCTTCTAAGCCTGATGATCTGATTGTATCCCTGGGACCCTCCCTAAAGCTGCACACACACACACACACACGCACGCACGCACGCACGCACACACAGATGCTCACACACACACACAAGCACGCGCACACACACATGCGCACACACTCACACGCAAGCACGCAAGCACGCACACACACGTGCACACACAGACGCTCACACACGCACACAAGCACGCGCACACAACATGCACTCACACGCACAATGCACACATGCACACACGCATGCACACATACACAGTGTTTACAAGAGGAGGAGACTGGGGTGGCTGTCACACACGATGGAGACTAGAGTTCAGATCCCCAGCACCCACACAAAGCATTCACAAACAGCTGTTACCTTGGCACTGGGGACAGAGAGAGGAGGTGACTGGATCCAGTGAGAGACGTCAAATAAAAAGGTGAAAGGCAGTAGTGGAAGACACTGCGTGTAAACCTCTGGCCTTCACACATATGTATTACCTATGCGTGTGTGCACACACACGCACATATATTATATACATATAAACATATACACACAGCCCTCCAAACAAACAAAAACAAAATTGAACAACTCAAAACCTTTTTGGTGAGTTGGCCCGTTCCTGAGGGTCACCTTCAAGTCAGGTCCTCAGTGGGGCCGATTTATCCTTGTCTCATGTCATACTCTGTTCTATGTGCAGCCCAGTTGGAAGGAAGAAAATTGTGCTTCTCTTCTATCTTCCCCTTCCTCTACCATCGAATCATAACTTGTTATGAGTCAGTCGAAGTTCTTCGGTCAGCTAAAGTCACTCCCGAAGACTCAGTTGAAGGAGGCTTGCTTGCTCTTTTGTCTCAGCTTAAGATTTCCTGGGAAGGCCTGGGTGTGAAATAGCCCCACAGCTTGGCTCTCTAACTGGTGTTGACATTTGAGGAGGTTGCAGAAATGTTGGGAGTGGGGCCTAGCTGCAAGAAAGTGAATCTCTACTGGGCGGGCTTTGAAGTTTATAGCCTGACCCTACTTCCTGTTGTATCTCTGCATCCTGGTTCATAGAGATGTGAGCATGCAGCCTGGTGCCCCAGCTGTGATAGCCATGAGCTGGGAGCTGGCTGGATGCCTCCAGAGAGTACACTCTCAAATCGTGAGTCAAGCATGTCAGGTCATGGTAACAAGAAGAGTAGCTGATATACCTCTCGGCACAATCCTTGCAAATCGTTGGGAGTATCTGGCAGGCATCCACCCATTCACTCCTTCATCCATTCATTCATGCCATGCTCACTGCGTTAGTTACTCCTTCATCCCTTCATTCATGCGATGCTCACTTCATCATCCATTCATTCATGAGCTGCTCACTGCATAATTCATTCACTCATGTGATGCTCACTGCATTAGTTACTCCTCCATCCATTCATTCATGCGATGTTCACTGCATTAGTTACTTTTTGTTGCTGTGATAAAGTCTCATGACCCTGGGGCTGGAGACGGTTCAGAGGTTGAGAGCACTGGCTACTCTTGCTGAGGACCCAGGTTCAGTTCCCAGCACCCACACATTGGCTCACAACTGTCATAAGTCCAGTTGCAGGAGTTTCAACAACTTCTGACCTCTGATGGCACCAGACATGCACATGGTACACATGGTGCACAGACATACATGCAGGTAAAACATCCACAGACATTTAAAAAAAAGGAGGGGGGGGCTGGAGAGATGGCTCAGAGGTTAAGAGCATTGCCTGCTCTTCCAAAGGTCCTGAGTTCAATTCCCAGCAACCACATGGTGGCTCACAACCATCTGTAAAGGGGTCTGCTGCCCTCTTCTGGCCTGCAGGCATACACACAGACAGAATATTGTTTACATAATAAAATAAATAAATATTTAAAAAAAAAGGAGGGGGGCAAACGAAGGCTGGAGAGATGACTCACTGCTCTTCCAAAGGGGCTGTGTTCAGTGTTCAATTCCCAGCAATCACATGGTGGCTCACAACCATCTGTAATGAGATCTGGAGCCTTCTTCTGGCCTGCAGGCATGCATACAGGCAGAACTCTGTATATATAATAAATAAATAGATCTAAGAAAAAACCCACCATGACCATGGGAACTTAAGGAAGACTGAGTTTGTTTTGACTGTGGTTCCAGAGAGGAGTCCATCAAGGAAGGGGGCAGAACAACACGCAGAAGGCATATGGGAGGAGTGGGGGCTAAGAGAGTGCATCTTTACCACAAGGATCAGAGAGAGAGAGAGAGAGAAGAGACTGGGCTCTAAAAGCCAACCCCCAGCAAAGGCAGCCCTCTCTAAGCCCACCTTCCCCAAACAGTGTCACTGACTGAGGACTGTGTTGAAATGCCTGTACCTACAAGGAACATTTTTTATTTGTTTGTTTTGTTTTTCAAGACAGGGTCTCTCTGTGTAGCTCTGGCTGTCCTGGAACTGGCTTTGTAGACCAGGCGGGCCTCTGCCTCCCAAGTACTGGGATTAAGGGTGTGTGCCACCATTACCATGGGCAAAAGTTACTTTTATTTTCTTGAGTTTTTTGTCTGCATATAATGTATGTCTGTGTACCCCATGAGCACTTGGTGCCCAGAGAGGCCAGAAGTGAGTTTGGATTTCCTGGAGCTGGAGTTGCACAAAGTGAGCCAGCCTGTGGTTGCTGGGAATTGAACCCTGGTCCTTTGAAAGAGCGCCAGTGCTTTTAACGGCTGAGCCACCTCTCTGGTCCTCAGGCGGCATTCTTATTCAAGCCACCAGCTATGGAGCCCTGGTGCTCAAGCTCCGGTTGCAGAGGGGGATGCTAATGTGACCTGGGACAGAGTAGAACTGTAGCCGTCCAGAAGCAAGCAAGCTATGCTTATTTGACTTGGCGGGAGACAGCAAATCTGGGAGGCTTCGTGGAAGTTGCGTGTTTAAGTTGGCCTTGAACAGTCCAGCCTCACTGCAGAGACAATATCACCAGCTGTCCGTAAGCAGAGGCCCAGAGGAATGGGGACAGGCCCACAGTCCTCTTGGTCTCTGCACTGCAACCTGCTATTTCTCTTCACATTCCCAGAGCATCCTGCAGAGCCCAGGGCCTCACATTAATGAACAAGAGCATTCCAGTCACATTGCTAGACTCTCTACCTCTCTACCTCCAGTGGCAGGCTCCTCAGGCAGGGATGCAGGCTCACACCTGCAATTCTTGCTTGCTCACACTCAGGAGGTGAAGGCTGGAGGTTCCAGAGCTTAAGGTCAGCCTTGACTACATAGTGAGTTCAAGGTCAGTTTGAGCTACTGGAGACTCTGGCTCAAGAAACAACACTAATTAGGGGATAGAGAAGAGGCTCAATGGTTGGGAGTGTGTGTGTGTGTGTGTGTGTGTGTGTGTGTTACTCTTGCAAAGGACCCAAGTTTGGTTCCCAGCACCCATGTTGGGATGCTTACAACCGTCTAAACCATCTATTCCAGTTCCAGGATATCCTACAGTCATTTCTGGACTCCAAGGCTCCTGTATACACAGATTTTAAATAAATCTTTAAAAATTAAGTCATTAATTAATTGATTGGTGGTGATGGCTGCAGCGCTCTCTATTAAAATACCTTGAATTGCACATGGCAGGAGGGGGGCAGAACTGCACATCTTAGGTGTGAATTGTGTGGTGTGTGAATTACAGTTCAGTAAAATGGTTCCAAAAAATAGTCATATGACTGATCATAAACATCTCAAGAGCTCAGTGGTAGAACATTTGCCCAGCATGTGTGAGGCCCAGGCCCACCCGGGAAACACCAAAAAAAAAAAAAAAAAAAAAAAAAAAAAAAGTAAATGAAATAAATCAAGGCTATTAAAAGAAAAAGAACAAAGGGCAGAAGCCCTGCAAGCTCGGGAAAGCCAGAGGGGCTTGGTTGGAATCAGAGGTCCTGGGGAGGTGGAGGCACAGCCGGTGAGGGGGCTGTCAGAGGAGCAAGGGGTGGAAGTGGCCGGTGCAGGGAACTCTTTTAGAGCAGTTGGCAGAGAAAGGGAATAGATGAGGAGGCCGGGCACTCCTGGGGCAGGAGGAAAGAGGAACACCTGTGTCTGTTTGTATTTGGGAGGCAGCAGACAGGAGTGTGTTTTCTGAGAGAAAAGTCTGCAGAGAGAGGGAGAATTGAAAACTTCCAGGAAAGAGGGAGAGGAAGCCACACAGTAGGATCTTTTTACCATGTCACCCTGGCGAATTAGATGAGAGAAAGCCCCTGAGGATCTCTGAAATGACTTATGGACACACTGCACAGGCCAAGCTGAACACGCACTGCCTGCTCACGTCTCGTAAGAGCCGTTTGCATCAACACTAACGCTGTAACCTCTGTCTGACAGGAGGAAGCCTGAGGCACACACAGGTGACTTCCCAGTGGAACAGTTAGTGCTGCTCTCACAGTCGGGCAGGGGCTCAGAGGAAGACTGAGGCACACACAGATGACTTCCCAGCGGGACACAATTGTTAGTGCTGCTCTCATACTCAGGCAGGGGCTCAGAGCCACCATCTGTACATTGTATGTCACAGTCACAAACTCGTTAGCCAGATGATAGCCTCTGGCTGTAGTGATGTATCAGAGGCCAGATTTACTCCTGTGGCTTCAAAACCTAGAACTCCAGGCTGGGGTGTATTTCATCAGAGCTCTTGGCTGATGTTCACCTAGCTCTGAGTTTGAGTCTCTGCACCTTATAGACCAGATACCTGCCATCCCAGATCTTGGGAGATAGAGGACAGAAGGATGAGAAGTTCAAGGTCACCCACAGCTACTACAAGGCCATTAAGGCTATGAGATGCCATCTCAATACAAGGGGTAGTGGTAGTCTAGGAGATGGCTCAGCCAGTAAACTGCTTTCCGAGCAACCATGAGGACCTGAGTTTGAATCACCAGCATCCACTCAAGAACCAGACATGTAGCCAGGTGGTGGTGGTGCACACCTTCAGTCCCAGCACCCGGAGGGCAGAGGCAACGGGGTCTCTATGAGTTTGAGGCCAGCCTGGTCTGCCAAGTAAGTCCAGGGCATCCAATTCTACAAACTGAAACCTTGTCTGAAAAAAATAAAACAAAGAAACAAATAAAAACAGACATATATTGAGAAAAATAAAATTCACAGGTAAATGGATGGATTCAGAAAAAAAAATCATCCTGGGTGAGGTAACCCAGACTCCAAAAGACAAATATGGTCTGTTTTCTCTTAAATGTGGATGCTAGCTTTTTGTGTACTATAATCTGAGTTACCACAGAGGTTAGGTGCCTGGTAAGGGACTAGTGGGGAGGAGAGGATCTCCCAAGTCAGGGAAAGAGAGGATATTGTTGTAGAGAGACAAGGAGAAACTAGAAACGGAGGGCTAATGGGAGGGGAGTGGGAGAGAAGGATGGGGGGGTCCAGGGAGGGACAGGTAACACCAAAGGCCGTTTGAAAATGAATATGGAAACCTGCATTGTAGAGATGTCTTAAAAGTATATACATATAAGAAAGGATCTGCTAGGTGATAGTACCACAGCCTTTAACCCCAGCACTCGGGAGGCAGAGGCAGGTGAATCTCTGCAAGTTCGAGGCCAGCCTGATCTACAGAGTGAATTCCGGGACAGTTAGGGCTACACAGGGAAGCCATGTCTCAAAAAAAGAAAAGAAAAGAAAAAGAAAAAGAAAAAAAAGAAGAAAGAAAAATAATCTAAAAGGAGTTACCAAATAATAGAGGAGACAATGCCCAAATAGTATATCTTATATCACCAAGCAAAATCTCCAGTGCCAGGAATAGGTTGCATCTTTTTGAATCATTGGTCAAAGGGGTTCCATGGAAACCCCTAAACATCATAGGCTATAGCTGAGGCTGTTGCTGACTTTCCACAACCTGACACCAAGGCTCTATTGCCGACCACAGCACTTCCATATGGCTTCGAACATGGAGAAGTTGAGCTGGTGCCTGGCTGGAGGCTTCAGCCCTGTTGACTTGTGTTCATGGTGCTAGAAGGTCCTCTGCATGCTATCAGAGGAGAAAGGGAACCATCAGTATCTTCCAGCTGCAGTCCCTGCGACCTGCAACAGCGACCTGCCTGCAAGATACACGGGCGCAACTGTGGCACAGACGTCAGGGGTAACCAACTGCCCTCTCATTGGGTTTAAGACCCACTCTAGATCTGGAAGCTACATCAGACACTGCCAAAGTAGTCAAGAACCTGAGACTAGAAAGGTCACAGGCCTAAGGGAAACCCAACATGTTATCCTGCTAGAGGAAAATAGCAATACAATAACTCACAACAACATACTGCTGTGTTGCTATGTTCTTCTCATATATGGAAACCAACACACTGGGCAATGTGCAGAGAGTAAGATTGGAACACTCGGTCCTAAGAGGGATGTCTGCATCAAAGCCCTCGCTCAAGGCTCAGGCATCTGTGAGAAGAAGAGCTGGAGGTGATGGATGACCAGGTGAACAGTCTTCCTGGTACAACAGGAACAATACCTATATGAACTCACAGAGGCTGTGGCAGGATACACAAGGTTTGCACAGGTTCAAGCTAGACAGGGCCCCAGTGCTGAGAGGGGAAGTAGGTACAGGCTCCCATCCCTAAGCTGTTTGCAACTGACACCCACTTGCAGAAGAATTGGTTTTCTCCAGTGGAGTCTCACTGGATATATTAGCCAAACCTCAGGGACGGTCCAGGAGTAGCTGGCCAGCCCAAAACAAACTCAATAATATTTTTTAAGACTTTTGTCTTATTTTTCTTTGTTTGCGCTTTTTCTGTCTTAGTTGTTGTTTATTTTGATTTTTGGTCTGTCTTGGTGTGTGTGAGTGTGTGTGTTTCTTTAGCTGTTGTTTTTGCTTATCAGAGAGAGAGAGAGAGAGAGGGAGGGAGGGAGGGAGGGAGAGAGAGAGAGAGAGAGAGAGAGAGAGAGAGAGAGAGAGAGAGAGAGAGAGAGAGAACATGAAGTTGGATGAGGAGATCTGAGAGGAACTAGGGGAGGGAAAAACATGTTCAAAATATATTGTATGAAAAAAACCAAACCAGACCTGAACAGGATGGGCATGGTAGTGCATGCCTCTCATGCCAGGACCTAGGAGATAGAGGCAGGCAGATCTCTCTGAATTCTAGGCCAGTCTGGTCTACATACAACTTCCAGGCCAGCCAAAGCTAGAGAGGTGGAGGGAGAGAGAGAGAGAGAGAGAGAGAGAGAGAGAGAGAGAGAGAGAGAGAGAGAGAGAGAGAGCGAGCGCCCTGTCTCACAACAATGAACCAAACCCCAATGCGAGGAGACGGACATAGCTCAGCAGTGAAGAGTACTGTTCAATTCCCAGTGCCGCCTGCTGGCTAAAGCTGGCTGTAACTCCAGTCCCAGGCCTCACAGGGCAGCAGGTGCACACACAGTGCACAGACATGCAGATAAAACTCCCTGCCCATGAAAAGTAAAACAAAAAGAGCCCAGAGTTCAAGCCTCAGCACCACATGAAGCACAGGAGAAAAAAACTGAAGCCTTGAGCTCACACAGAGCACAGGCTAGACCAGCGCCTGGAGCTCACACAGAGCACAGGCTAGACCAGTGCCTGGAGCTCACATAGAGCACAGGCTAGACCAGCGCCTGGAGCTCACACAGAGCACAGGCTAGACCAGTACCTGGAGCTCACACAGAGCACAGGCTAGACCAGCACCTGGAGCTCACACAGGCTAGACCAGTGACCATTCTCATCCACACTGGATATTGCATGCCATTCTCATGGACCTCGGAAGGGAGTCACTTTGATGAAAGTCTAAATTAGCCTTAGACAGCCAGTCTGTGCCTATGCCAGGAAGTCTTAAAGGGAAACATCACAGGAGAACTCTGATTCCATCTGGGGAGGGGCTCAGAAGTTGAAGTGTGATCATGAAGGCCAGTGTTCGGATCCCCGGAACTCACCTACATGCCAGCTGGTTGCGGTGGACCGCCTGGAATCCCAAGCTTGAAAGGTGGAGACTAGCGATCGCAAAGCAACTGGTTGACAAGACTTGCCGAATCAGCAAGCTTTGGGTTTGATGAAGATCAGCCTCCATGAACAAGGTGAAAAGAGCAATGGGGGATGGGTTCCAACCTCAACCACTGGCTTCCACATGCATGTGTGTACACATGCACTCACATGTACACAATTCACCCATGAACTTTTGTGTGACAGTGTTCCTGGGGAGACATGAACAAACTCACCCCAGATAGGAGACAGACAACAGACCAAAGTGAGAACCCCCCAAAAGTCCACTTGGAGGGGAATGAGTTTACTGGGGTTCCCTGCAGGAATACAGGTAAGGCAGGTGCAGCACCAAATGCCGCTGCAGTATGGGGGATGATCCTGAAAGTGGGAAACTTGGAAGACGCAGCACAACCCGCAGACAACTTAACAGTTTGGGCAGTGACTTTCCCAGGCAACTCAAATGTGGTTTCTGGAAATGAGACAACGTGTCTTAAGTAGGAACAGCGTCCCCCAGGGATAGAATTGCCTTGGCACTTTTTACATTTAATTTTTTAATTTTTGATGGTCAAGGCCGAACAGCGGCTGATAGACATGCTAACATGACCCCCGAAGATAAGGGAGTGTCTGTTATGTGGAAGGATGTGTTGGATAATAAATGAAATGGACCGGATCCAGTCATTGTGAGATCCAGGGGAGCTGTTTGTGTTTTCCCACAGAGTCAAGAAGTCCCTCATTGGGTACCGACACGGCTGACGAAAAGCCTGAGACCAACAGCTAAAGATGAGGGCCACAACATGGATGCTGATCCTGACAATGGAGACAACCCTGCTGAACGCGAGTCCAATGACCTTATGGGCGGTAACGAGGGCCTGGCCCATGCCGATGCCTGTTCATGCTAACTCTTCCATATTTCCCACATTGTTTTCCACCTCCTGCGATCTGGAGGCACCCTGTCTGCCTAACTCGGATGCTAAACAGGAGTTGTTTAACGCTACAAAGATAGCCCTAAATGGGACTATGTGCTTCTTCCTTGAGGGGAAGGGACCCTGCATAAGGCTTTTACGCAAAAACTTGACCAATTGGATGGATCCCCTGATACAAAGTAAAGTTGGGATAAATTTCCTGGGCACAGCATTAGCCCAGGTGACTCAGGGTGCCACCTCAGGGTCAAAAGGGCCCAGTAATGCTACATCCATTAATGCTACCACCTTGGCCATGAGAGTGGAGTCCATGGTACCGTTGGGAGGTACATCCACCCCTAAAAATGCCACTCGTTTTAGGGCGTCACCACACTGTGTTCCAGATTTTTCATTTCCACTCACATTTACGGCCTGCCAAGCTAAGACTTGGAAAAAGACACAGGTTGCCTATGGGTTCTCCCTATCCCCATCTATGAGGAGATACTTTTATAACCAGTCTAATCAAAATTCTACTATCGGATCAGGATGGTCCTGGTATCAATGGCTGCTCTCTAATGAGATGGGAGCCACTGCGGACATCTCAGCCCTGGCGACGCTACAATTAACTAGGACTTGGCTCCTTAATGTTTCTGGTAGCATATCAGAGTCACCGGGCCAGGGGAGATGGCTTCGCATTTATCAGAAAGAAAAATTGGGTTATGCCACTCTAGGGGGAGCTGCGGTCTGCGTGACCCCTCCTTTTTCCTTTTTGCTTACTAATTCCACCCTGGACTCCTCGGATACCTTGGATTACACAAATGGATCAGTTAATTGTCTAAATGTTAAATTTAGACCACTTGTCTAAATGTTAAAATGGCACCCAAAAGCTGGCTATAATGGTGAAGGTCCCAACCTTCGTACCCCTCCCGGTCCAAGCTGACCCGGACCAATTTCCCATCACAACGCTTTTGCGTAAACGATGTGACTTTGGTATTACTACAGCCATTGTCACCGCTATAACAATGGCGGCGGCGGCTGCTGTCACGGCTGGGATAGCCATGGCTAATCAGGTACAAACGGCGACCACAATTAACGACGTGGTTTCAAAAACAGCTGATACATTAAAAACCCAAAATAAAATCAACAATCATATCCTTTCTGACATAATAGCTGCCAATCAGAGGATAGATTATATACAGACCCAGGTGGATAAATTGACCCGTCTGGTCCAGATCGGATGTGTCTCCTATCAAAAACATGTGTGCATTACTTCTCTTGTCTTTAACAATTCCAAAAATGAGTCACAAAGAATTGGGGAGTATCTGACAGAAAACTGGTCACGGGAAGCGGAGCTGCTTCTCCAGAATCAATTGTTTCGGATCACTATCCTGAATAATACTCATGTCCAGCCCATCACCCTTAAACAGTTTTCTGACTGGCTATATTCCGCTTTCTCCTTTTTTAAGGAATGGGTGGGGGTCGGGATATTTCTGGCTTGCTCTCTGGGAGGATGCATGGTCTGCTTGTGGCTGATTTGCTGTCTTCGAGCCCAAACAAATAGAGATAAGGTTGCTGTCCTACAGGCCTTAGCCGCCTTGGAGTGTGGTGACTCTCCCCAAATATGGTTATCGGTTCTTAAGAACCAGTAGGCATTTGTCCTGCATAGCCTTTGCACCCCTGTAGGGCTTGTTCCCATTGCACCAGGGAAGGTATGCTGAGACAACGCTTGAGGTACTGCCTTTGCACCTCCTAGGGGTTTGGCCCATTGCACAGGAAAAGGATTACCACGAGCCTGGGCCTCCCTTGATCAGCCCCCACATCATGAGGTGGGAGCCAGAACGGGAATAAGACCCCTTGTTGCCTATCCTACTATAAAAACAAAAAGGGGGAACTGCAGGAAGCCGATTTGCCGGCCGCCATTACAAGATGGCGCCGAACCCCTGCACCCACCGAGTAAACAACTCCATATTAGACAAGGCTGTAGACAAAACCTCTCACATGCGCAGTAGTGCGCAGTAATCATGGCCAATCCTGTGGCTGGGGACATCAAAAGACAAGCGAGTAGCCAATCCAGGCAAGATCCGTGTCTGCTCTCCCTATATAAGCGACTGCCGTTTAGTCCTGGGGGGCCCCTCGCTTCCTGCTCTCCCTTCAACCAAGAGGCTCCAATAAAGC
Organism: Arvicola amphibius; assembly: GCF_903992535.2. Taxonomy (NCBI): domain Eukaryota; kingdom Metazoa; phylum Chordata; class Mammalia; order Rodentia; family Cricetidae; genus Arvicola; species Arvicola amphibius. Next base: position 69,866,031 of record NC_052055.2, on the reverse strand, counting down.
GTGATTTGAAAAGAATCCTCAACTGTGGTTTTTCTTCCCTGCTGGTCAGGGGGGTTCGCTGCACATTGGGTTAGAGAAGGAGCTGATTTGATGATACCTTTGAGGAAAGTCAGTGAGACAGGCACACAGGGAGCAGGAGAATAAACGGAACATCAGTGACACGGGCTTATAGAAAGCAATCTAACGCACAATTAGAGGCCCGGATTGAGCAAAGGGGCAAAAATGTATTTTATGTATGAATTGACAATGTCTCAGCAGGTCAAGGAGCTTGCTGCCAAGCCTGACCACCTGACTTGTCACAAGCAGAGACCAGAGAAGGATTTTGGGTGCCCACCAGGAGCTAGGTGACCAGGAAGCCCCAGTGACCTCTTGTCTCTACCCCACACAGCGCTCAGGCTATAAGAGCTCATGTAGCCATGACCAACTTTTCGCTTTAACTTCATTATTGGATCTTTGGGAGTCTCACCTCACTCACCCCATTTCTGCTCACTACCTGGTCCCGTTCCCCCCCAACCCCGTAGCCTCCTCTTATCCCCATCATGTCCCCAACAAAAGAAAACAAAACAGAGTAAGCAAGCAAACAAAAGCAAAAACTAAAACCAAACCAAAACAAAAACAGAAAAACCTCTCTGTTTCTCCTTCTTTCCCACCTCTCCAACCCTCTTCCTCCATCCCAGTGGCGCTGGAGGCTTCGGTGTGTCATAGAGTGTACCCCTTTGTCCCATCAGCTTGAGTCATTGTTCATTGCAAGTGTTCATTGCAATGAGTCACTGGTCTGGTGTGTTGCTGTTGATTTTTTTTTTTACTCTTTTTGCTTTTATTCTTTTTATTCTTTTGGCTTTTTTTGGGGGGGGGGGGTCCCCTTGCTCTTGGAGGGCCTGCCACCCAGCTTCCAAATAAATCACATATGGAGTCTATTCTTTCTTATGAATGCCTGGCCTTAGCTTGGATTGTTTCTCACCAGCTTTTCTTAGGTTATCCTGTCTACCTTTCCCTCTGGGCTTTATCTTTATTTCTGTATACTCTATTTTCACTCTTACTCCGTGGCTTGCTGAGTAGCTGGGTGGCTGCCCCTAGCGTCCTCTCTTGTTCTATCCTGCTCCTTCATCTTTTCTCCTCCAGATTTCTCCTATTTATTCTCTCTGCCTACCTCACTCCTCCTTGCTATTGGTGGCTCAGTTCTTTATTAGGCGTTTTAGATGGCAAAGTAACACAGCTTCACAGAGTTAAACAAATGCAACATAAAAGAATGCAGCACATCTTTGCATCATTTAACAAATGTTCCACGGCACAAACAAATGTAACACATCTTAAAATAATATTCTACAGCAGTTTGGCCTCTGGTTTTTGAAGGCACACCGTCCTTGCTGGATCCTCACCGGAACTCCTCTGGGGATCTTGTGGCTGCCTAGAGTCTTGGAGATCTTGTGGGTGTTGTTCCACAGGAGGGGTCCCTTCACCAGCTCCAGCGGGACCTAGAAGGGGTAGATGCTCAGCTGGGTCAACGCAAAGCCACGCTGGCCTGTCTGTCCACCCACTGGGGCCACCTGTCTCAGACTGGGGGCAGAGTCAGCTCTCCTACGTGCATTCCCTCAGGGCTGGCTCACCCTTGCCTGTGGTGAGGTTTGCAGGCCATCTCTCTGAGTGCAGGGGCCACCTCTCTTGCTATAGTGTCCAGTGAGAGGCAAGGCCTGCTTTCTCAGGGCCAGCGAAGGGTGGGGTGGCTCAGCATGGCCCTCTGATTCATCTTGCATGGTTCCTAAGGTCTCCTGAGGTGATACAGGCCTCAGACATCAACACAGACCCCAGCTGCAGCTGGACCATGGACCCAGACATGACCCAGGGCAACAGCTTGGGCCCAGACGACATCCGGGCTCTGAGTGGAAGGAATGGCCACTCATGGTTCTGGCGGTTGTATGGCCGCTGAACACAACCAAGAACTCAGGTTGTTGCCCAGACAGGGCTTCATATGGCCTTTGGTGTCACCATAGGACACGGGCATCAACATAGACCTTGGCTGTGGTAGAACCATGAACTCAAACATGATCCTCGACAGCAGCCTAGGCCCAGCTGTCACCATGGCCCCAGATCGTGGCAAAGGCTGCCAAGATCGGGTACGGCCCCAGCTGCAGCATGGCTCATGGACCAAACATGGCCCTAGGAGGCAGCCCAGTCCATGGACATCAACACAGACCCTGGCTACTGTAGGACCAGGGACCCAGACATGGCCCTAGGTAGCAGCCCTGCCGGGCATCACCATGGCCCCAGGTGGCAAGCAGGCCTCCAATGTTGGCGCACTCCTCACCATCTTCAATTCTTCCTTTCTTCATCTTTCCACAGTGCATGAACCATTCCGCTTCTCTGTCTCTCCCGTTTCTCCACTACATATTTCCTTAGCATAATAGGGCCCACATGCCAGGAGCTGCAAGTCACCAGGCAGGCCCATGACGGTCTGAGGACCCCGCCAGGCCCAACTTCTTATGTGAGTTCTGGGACTCAAATGCGGTCCTCAGGTATGTGCAGGAAATGCGTTTCCCCACTGAGCAATCTTTGCAGCCCTTACTTTTCAGTATTTATAACTCATTCATTAATCTACTCATTCACTACTTTTCATGCTAGGGATTAAATCCAGGGCCTCAGACAGGTTACACATATGCTCTACAGATGACGTCCAGCCCCCTCTCTCCTTCCCTCCCTCCCTCCCCCCTCCCTTCTTCCCCTCTCCCTCCCTTCCCTCTCTCTCCCTCCCCCTCCCTCTCCCCTCCCTCCCTCCCTCCCTCCTTCCCCATCCCTCTCACATCTTCCTGGGGACTGAACTCAGGGCCTCACTCTGCTGGGCAAATTCTCTACCACTGAACTACATTCCCAGGCCACTTTGTTTTCACACAGGGCTTCACTGAGTTGCCCAGTGCATCCTTAAACACATTCTGTAGTTCAGATTGGCCTCAAACCTGTGATCCTCCTGCCTCAGCCTCCCTACCACAGACTTCCAGAATCGTGAGCATGAGTCATCATACCCAGATTACATTTTATTTTAATTTTTCATGTCATTGCTACCAATACAATTATTACGTGAAAAATCGTGGCTCAGTGGTTAAGAGCACTGACTGCTCTTGCAGAGGACCCAGGGTCAGTTCCTCCCACACAGGATTGTTAACAACCACCTCTAATGCTGGTTTCAGGGGATGCAACTCCCTCTTCCGACTTTTGGGAGCCCTGTACTCATGTGCTCATAAACATATGCACACAAATAAAAATAAATTTTTTTTTGAAAAAGAAAAGTGTGACTGGTTATGTTACTAAAGTTAGAGCATAAAGAAGAATATACATTCAATGTACATGAATATTTGTTTTTAGTTAATTATTAAACCAAACATTGCTGCCAGTCCTCTAACAAACTCCCAGATATTTAATATTACCTAAATCTAGTGATTAGTATATTTCATTTATTTTACTCTTTCATCATTTAAAAAATATGTTGGGTGGTGGTGCACACTTTTGATCTCAGAGGCAGGCAAATCTCTGTGAATTCAAAGCCAGTCTGGTCTATAGAATGAGTTTCAGGGTAGTCAGGGCTACAGAGGAAACCCTGTCTTGAGAAACAAAACAAAAGAATATATATAATATGCACATATAATATATAATGTATGTTGTATATGCATGCACAGTCTCTTGTTTTGTTTATATATGTGTTTGTATATGCATATATATATGTATATATATTTATTTAGTGTTTTGAAGTCAAAGGCAGGAAGATCTCTGTGAGTTCAAGGCCAGACTGGTCTACAGAGAGAATTCGAGCAGGGCTATATAGTGAGACCTTGTCTCAAAAATAAATAATTTTTTTAAAAAAAACCACCTTTTAGTTTTATGTTTTTCTGTGTTAATACAAACTTATGATACTAATTTATAGGCCAGCTTGAACTAATATATGACTGTCTGTCTATATGCGTGCGTGCGCACACACATACACACACACACACACACAGAGTAATAATGTCTTCTCAAGTCAGGCGTGATGGCTTACACTCTGGGCTGTACAGCAAGTACTAGACCAGCCAGGGCTTATGGTAAGACCCTGTTTTCAAAAGATAAAATTGAGTAAGTATTTTTCTCATCTTCTAGAGGAAGAATGAAGTCTGAAGGCCACATTCACCTCCAACTTGCTGATAGATTGTCTGACGTGTGCCTGCTCCACCCTGCTGGGAGCAGAGCCAAGGATGGGGTTGGTCTTGACTTCTCTGGTTTCTAAATGACCAGGCAGGCACAACCAGGCAGAGTCCTTGGCAGACGCAGCCAGCCTGCTGGTGTCCAGCGCCCGTCTCAGAGGGATGTGCTTCTCATGCCGGCGGAGACCGTGTTTTACAGCATGGGTTGGGATGACTTGTGACGATGCCGATTCCTGAGGACTGCTCTGGCTGTGTACCATGGAGTGTGACCGTGACAGGTGACAGTCTCAGGACCCAGCTACTTCTCTCTGCACTGCCTGGGAAGAGAGGATGGGGAGGGGTTAGGAAGAGCAGAACACGGAGAAGTTTCTGGAAGACCTATGAAGATGCTGCAGCACCTCTGTGTAGACAAGGAACAGTTCCATGGGCTGGGGCGTGAAGACAGACTGATGACGGTAGACGTACTGGGACACTGTGTTTCCCCATCAGCAGGAGAGAGCTTGAAGCTTGCAGCTGGGACGTGGGTTGGGGTTCTGAGTCCTCTTTTGAGATGGTTTCTTTACGTAGCTAGCTCCTTGTCACCCTGGGAATAGAAACTAGTGCCACTTGGCAGTCCTAAAAATAAATGCAGGCCAGACAAAGACAGAGACCTGGGTGTTTGAGAGCCAGAGACTGGCTAGGACTGCAGAGGCCTTCCCAACCAGCCACACCAAGCCAAGATCCCTATGAATCGAAAAATGTTTGATCTGATGGAATCAAAAGAATTTAAGGCTTGGGTATGTAGCTCAATTGGTAGAGTGCTGGCCGAGCACTCATGAGGCCCTGGGTTCGATAATGGCATCACATAAAGTCAAGTGTGGTGGCATGGTGGTCTTCTCCCTTTACTCCAGCATTAGGTGTACGTACAAGAGGATCGGGACTTTGAGTGTGTGGCCAGACTGGGATATGGACGATCTTGTCAAGGAAAAAAAATCAAATGTGCAGTTGTTTTCTCCAGTGGCCTGGTTTCCTACCAGCGACACTGGCCCCTTAAATCAAGAGAGGCTTCTGCACTCTGCCACTTGACGCCTCTCTAACCTCAGGGCTGCCCCTGACAATCTCTCATCCGAGTGTCCCTTCTAGATATCAGTTAAGGTCTCCCTCGGAAGGGCAGAGATGACTAAATTCCACAAATGACTCTGGGCCATCGCCAGCCCAGGTTTTGGTTGTTTATCCTGCTACAGCCCGGGCCAGCTTGATCACTTCGTCCTCCTGGCTCAGCCTCCTGAGGGTAGGATTATAGGTATGTACCACACCCCCATACCCCCAGCTCTCCAGCCTAGTCTTTAAAAGAAGTCTAGCTGCTTCTGCCTCAGTTTGGAGTCCCTGGACTGTGGATCAAATTGCTGGGAAAAATCCAGGCAGCCTCCACGCATGGCAACCACCCCAGCAGAATGCAGCCGAAAGAGGACAAGTATCGCTGGCTTTGCTCCCAAGTCAATCATAACAGCAAGTAGTGCTTGTGTGAAGTCCTTACGCTTTGGGGTAGTTTTCTTGCTGTGTAGACATTGTTTCAACACATAGTGGTCCTGCTTGGCCTGCAACCTGCTGTGCAGATCAGGCTGACCTTGAACTCTCGACCTCTGGAGTGCCGGGATTAAAGCACGTTCTATGTTCATGGGGTGGATTTTATATGGAGCAGACATGTGGAGATCTGGTGCGAGCCTTCTCTAGGTCATTCCATCCTAATGTGATCCTTAAGGGTGGTACCTTTAGCTCTGTTTTCGGAGGGCGACATGGCCCTGCCCTCTCACAGCTGGGAAGTAGTGTATCCTGATTCCAAAGCTAAGAGACCACTCTACCTCTCAATCCCACCCCCAGCCATGTCTTCCGTCTTCCTATTCCCTCCATTCTCTTTGGAAGGCTCCTCCCTCCCCAGGTTAGGAGAGATGGCTCAGTGGGTAAAATGTTTGGTGTGCAAGCATAAAGATCCAAGTTCAAATCCCCAGAATCTATACAAAGCTCCTCAGAGAGGAAGGAAGCAGAAACAGGAGGATCTTGGAAGCTGCAGGCCAGCTAGCCTGGTGTACACAACAGTAAACAAAACAAAACAAGAAACCCTGTCTCAGACAGGAGGGGGGGCGGGGATGAAGACTGACATCAGATTGTATTCTAACCTCCACACATGCCATGTGTGTGGCCACACTTACATATATGACATGTAGGGGGCAGTAAATAAGAAACAAAGCCCTCCCAGGGTAGCTGTCCCTCTATGTAGCGTACAGACAGCGCCTGCTGGCCACAGAGCTCTAGACAGAATGGAGTCTGCCGTGACAGCCCTGAAGCTGCCACTCACTTCTTCATAGGCCTGTTTCCTCACATGGAGTGACAGGGCAGAGCAAAAGTTGTCTGCCCTCTGGAGCTTCCAGTGACTCACCCCACAATCATGTAATCGAGGGCCTGCTGTCTGGCGGGTCCTGGGCTGGGTACTGAGGCAACATGGTGCCTGGCCTGTGTCTGCGATCTTGAACCTCTAGAGCCAACAGGGAGGCAGTGAGTGTTCTCCTGCAGCTGGAGCATCATTTGCGTTATCGAGTTTTTTTAGAAAAGCAGGACCCCTCCTCCATCCCCAGCACAGCCAATTCTCTGAGTGGACTTTCTGACGTTAGGACCTATCTCTACAGAAGAGACAGGCAGGGCCAAGGAAATGGTTTGGGTGGGAAATAGTTGCTGATGCACACACACCGTGACAGTCTGACTACAGATGCCCAACAGCCACCGAAGGAACCACGCACTGTGCCCCTGTGGTCCCCATACCATGAAGGCTCCGGCAAGAGGGTTCCTGGGGCTTCCAGTCAGTCCATCCAACTGAACTGTCAACTCAAGTTTCAGTGAGAAAATGTGGCTTAAAAAATAAGATGGAGGGGCTGGTGAGATAGTTCGGTGGCCAGAGACGCTTGCTCCGGAGCCTGACCACCCCAGTTCAGTCCCCAGGCTCACATGATTTATTGTTGTTGTTGGGTTTCTCAAGCCAGGGTTTCTCTGTGTAACAGCCTTAGCTGTCCTGGAACTTACGCTATAGACAAGGCTGGTCTCAAACTCACAGAGAGTCGCCTGCCTCTGTCTCTGAGTGCTGGGAGTAAAGGGGGGTGCCACCACCGCCCTGCCCTGTCTCTCTTAGGCTGACCTGGGCTTTCTCCTCTAGTGTGGAGGAGGTGCTGCTCCTCTACTCTGTGCTGGGAGAACAGGAGCTGTGTTTGGGGAATTTGCGTGTCTCCACATGTTTCCCCCTTAGGCTTAATTAATAGCCAGGCGGGTGTGCTTTCAGGTTGGAGATAATTCCCCTTAGGATGTCAAAGGCAGTGCTCTTTTTCAATGGCGCGGCTGAACAATCAGGCACTACTTTGAGTCTCTGTCCTTTTGATGTGCCTCTGCTTTCTTTCTGTGAGTCTGAGAGATCGCTCTTTCTCTCTGGGTTCTGAAACTCCGTGGCGGTGCCCTGGGGAATAAGCTTTCACTTGCTCTTTGACCTGCTCAGCTTGGAAATTCAAGTTGAAAAACTCTTGAATTACTTCTTTTTCCTTCCCCTTTCTCTCTCCAACTAACCTCCACATGTCCCTTTTGACAGGTCTTCAATGTTGCCTGGGCTAGCCTTGGACCCTGGGCTAGGGTATGCCTCCTACCTTAGCCTCCTTAGTAGGTGACACTGCAGGTACCACAGTGTCTGTCCTGTTTCCCTTTTTGGATGGTGTGTGTGTGTACGTGTATATATGGGGCACTTTTAGTATGGTCTTTATTTTATTCTTATTGTAATAATTTAATAAAGAATAGCTGGGCTGGAGAGATGGTTCAGTGGTTAAGAGCATTGCCTGCTCTTCCAGAGGTCCTGAATTCAAGTCCCAGCAACCACATGGTGGCTCACAACTATCTGTAATGAGGTCTGGTGCCCTCTTCTGGCCTGCAGGCATACATGAACACAGAATATTGTATATATAGCAAATAAATAATTATTAAAAAAGAATAGCTATTAATTAATTAGTTTATCTTTGATTTAAAAATTTACTTATCTTGAGCTGGGTGGTGATGGCGGCTCACATCTTTAAACCCAGCACTCAGGAAGGCAGAGGCAGGTCAATCTCTGTGAGTTCAAGGCCAGCCTGGTTTACAAGAGCTAGTTCCAGGACAGGCTCAAAAACTCCAGAGAAACCCTGCCTCAAAAAACCAAAAAAATTTTACTTATCTTTAAAGTATTATTTATTTTTATTCTCTATATATGTATGTTTATATGTATGTGCAAAGTTCACGAAAGCCAAAAGAGCCTTGGATTTCCCCTTAGAACTAGAGTTACAGATGGTTGCAAGACAGTGTGTTGGTGCTGGGAACTGAACTTAGGTTCGCTGGAGGAGAGATACTGTGTTCTTGATGGCTGAGCCATCTCTCTAGCCTGGCTCTAGGAGGATCTGGCGCCCTCTATTGGCTGGGTTTTTTGTTGCTTTTTGTTTTTGTTTTGTTTTGAGACAAGGCTTCTCTGTGTAACAGCCCTGGCTGTCCTGGAACTCGATTTGTAGATCAGGCTGGCCTCGAACTCACAGAGCTCCGCCTGCCTCTGCTTCCTGAGTGCTGGGACTAAAAGCGCATGCACCACCGCCCGGCTCCTAGCCTGTTTTACTTCACTTGTCTCAGACACCCCAGGCTGGCCGCTTGCTCTCCTTGCGGCAGAAGCTGGCCTTGAGCTCTTAACCCTCCTGCACCTCCCGGTCACTGGCGCAAAACTTGCGTGTCCTTATGCCTGGATTATGCAGCTTAGACATGAGGCAAGGGCCTTATGCATCCTAGGCACACACTCTTGACTGAGTTACACCCCTGACCCTGTTGTTTCCTAAGACACAATCTTGCTATGCAGCCTAGGCTGGCCTGGAGTCCTGGGCAACCCTCCTTTCTCAGCCTTCTCCGTGCTGGGACTAAGGTTTTACAGCTCACCTGATCCTGTCTTTAACTTCCAGTCCCCATTCGTTGTTTTCATTGCTGCCACCATGTTTTTAATTCCTAAGGCTTCATTTTGTTCTATGAATGCTCAGTTTTCTATTATCTGACTTTTATTTCATAGATATAGCATCATATCTGAGAATAAATAATTATTTTGGGTCAGGTATGGTAGCACACACCTTTAACCCCAGCACTCAGGAGGCAGAGGCAGGTGGATCTCTGTGAGTTTGAGGCCAACCTGGTTTACATAAAGCATTCTAGGCCAGGGCTGGATAAAGGACCATGAGACCCTGCTTTAAAAAAAAGAAAAACAGGGAAAAATGAAGTTAATTCAGGCATGATGGCACAAGCTTTTAATGCTAGGACTCGGGAGGCAGAGGCTGGCAGATCTCTGTGAATTCAAGGCCAGCCTGGTCTACATAAAGCATTCTAGGCCAGGGCTGCATATGAGACTATGAGACATGTGTACAGATGGGAGTGAGCTGAGTGTCTATGTGAGTGTGTGTGCACGTGTGTGCAGGTGGAGTGAGCTGAGTGTCTGGGTGAGTGTATGTACACGTGTGTGCAGGTGAGAGTGAGCTGTATGTCTATGTGAGTGTGTGTGTGTGCACGTGTGTGCAGGTGGAGTGAGCTGAGTGTGTGTGAGTGTGTGTACACGTGTGTGGAGGTGGAGTGAGCTGTGTGTCTATGTGAGTGTATGTACACGTGTGTGCAGGTGAGAGTGAGCTGAGTGTCTATGTGAGTGTATGTACACGTGTGTGGAGGTGGAGTGAGCTGAGTGTCTATGTGAGCATGTGTACACATGTGTGGAGGTGGAGTGAGCTGAGTGTCTGTGTGAGTGTATGTACACGTGCGTGCAGGTGTAGTGGGCTGAGGGAGCCCACTATGAAGGGAAGCCTGCATCTTGGCTGTCCTTGCTGGCCGAGGACTGGGCTTCCTCAGCCGCCCTCTCTTCCGCTGCCCCAGCTGGTCGTCCTGTTGTATTCATTTTCTGGAGTCTGTTCCTCAAAATAAAACAATCTCTGTAGCCTCTCCGGCTTCAGGAGGCAGGAGGGGAGTGCATGAACTCCGTCCTCCATCTTTAATTAAAAGTTGCTCCAACTGGGTTTTCTGTTGTCGCCTCAAATTCCACCGGACTCCGAGTCACGCTTTCATCTTCCGCCACAGAATGAGCTGCTACTCCATATAGTCTTCTTCCTGCCCCTGCTTTCCGTCACTCTGTTACCTAAGCTTCAAAACCCTAGGGTCCCTTTTGTGTCTTTGTTTTCCTGGTCTCCTATTTGTGGAACAAGGTCACAAGGTTTCTCTCCTCCCCACCCCCCACTCCCTTCCTGGGTTCGCAGCGGCCTGAGACCTGTCTTCTCACAACAGGGCAGGACGTGGTCCTGGGGAGACATCGACCAGCGTTACCCTCCCACACAACATGTTCATAATTGCAAAATAAAATAAATCTTTTTTTTTTTTATTCTGGGACTGAAGACATGGCTCAGAGGCTAAAAACATTGGCTGCTCTTCCAGAGACATGGGTTTGATTCCCAGCACCCATATGGAAGGCCCTGGGGAGTGGTCAGGGTGTGAGCCACATAGAGCTTCACAGTCATCTGTAGCTCCAGGTCTTGGGGATCCAGCACCCTCTTCTGGCCTCCTCAGGCACTGCACACATGTGATATACAGGCATACACATAGGCAAAACTCCCATACACATTAAAAGAAAATGGACATGGTAATGAATGCCTTTAATTCCAGAACTTGAGGGGAGGGGAGGGGCAGAGTTCTATGCCAGCTAGGACTATGAGACCTGTCTCCAAACAAAAGAAGCAAAAAACAAACAAACGAATGAACGAATGGACAGACAAAAACAAAACAAAAACCAAAACAGGAAAAAAGGAGGAGCCAAAAGTGATGGTGCACACCTATAATCTCAGCATTTAGCAGCAGGGCCAAGAGTTCAAGGCTATCCTAGAGGCCAAGATGGCCAGAGTCTGTTTCAAAACCAACCAAACAACAACAACAACCAAACGAACAAAAGGCTTAGCAGGTACGAGCAGTTGCTGTCCAGCGTGGCGATCAGAGTCCAATCCCTGGAACACACAAAAAGCCAGATGCCCAGATGCCGTGATGAACACCTGTAAGCCCGGAGCCCCTGCTGCAGAGAGAGGTGGAGACAGAGCCAACGCCTAGAAGCTCCAGGGCCAGGCAGCTTGGGGTCCTAGAGGACATAAGCGCAACCGGCAGAGACCAGAGACCCTGTCTCAACAAATGAAAGAACCTCTCATCTGCACGTGCACACACACATCACACACACAATGGTGCACACACATCACACACACAATGGTGCACACACATCTCACACACAATGGTGCACACATATCACACACAGAATGGTGCACACATATCTCTCACACACAGAATGGTGCACACATATCAAACACAATGGTGCACACATATCACACACAGTATGGTGCACACACATCACACACAGTATGGTGCACACACATCACACATCCAATGGTGCACACATATCTCTCACACACAATGGTGCACACACATCTCACACACAAAGCAACGTAATAAAATCTGAGGGGACAGCTGTCACAACCACCATACATAAACTGGACAACCCTTCCATGTAACATGAGGGTCCTGCTTGTTGGGGTTTCCGTCCTACCTGGTACCCCACAGCCGGCATGCCCCAAAGAAAATCACACAGAGATCTCCATAAGTCATAAAACTGATTGGCCCATTAGCTCAGGCTTCTTTGCTTATCACTTATATTAACCCATTATTCTGATCTATGTTAGCCATGTGGCTCAGTACCTTTCACAGCAGGGCAGATCACATGTTGCTTCTTTGAAGTCTGGGCAGGAGTGGGAGGAATGGGCTTCCTTCTTCCCAGAGTTCTGTTCTCATCGCCCTGCCTCTACTTCCTGTCTGGTTGACCTGCCTATACTTTCTGCCTGGCCAATCAGCGTTTATTTAAAACATGATTGACAGAATACAGACAATTCTCCCACACCACTTCCCCCCCTTTTATTTTTTTTTAAACAAAGGAAAATATGGATAGTCCATTTTTGGGGAATGTGGGCGTAGTATTCCAGGCTACTTCTTGCTGGTTGGGGGTGCTGATAATCTTATGGGAACCTAAAGAAAATTTAGAGTTATAAAGGAGGAAGCCCATTGCTCCCTCTCCTGCTCAGACTCCGAAGAAGCAACATGTGATCTGCCCCGCTGTGAAAGGTACTGAGCCACATGGCTAACATAGATCAGAATAATGGGCTAATATAAGTGATAAGAGTTAGCAAGAAGCCTGAGCTAATGGGCCAATCAGTTATAACCTAATGTAGACTCTCTGTGTTATTTTTCTTTGGGGCTTGCTAGCTGTGGGGTACCAGGTGGGACAGAAACCCCAACAAGCAGGCCCCTCATGTTACAATTTCAGGCCTTTGCATAAACATATTTGATGCTGTCCAGAACAAAAGTCCGCATTTCTGGGCAGAGCAGCAGCTTCCACCATCTGCCTCCAGTCTGTCTGTCCAGGTGGAACCCTCCCGCCTTTCTTGCAGGCCTCCCTTTCAAATCCTCCCTGTGCCCAACCACACCCTCCTCCTGGCTCTGCTCAGATGCCCAGAGGAGTCACACACACAGATCCTTTCCTTTCCCTCCTGCTTCTGTCAGCTGGCTCCCCGGTTCCTTGAGAGAGACTGTCTAACCCATTTTGTATTTTAAGACCTCATCAGTGTCTTGTATGCTGGACATGTCAATAGGTTTTGAATGGGTGAGTGGCGGGTCTGCTACATTTCATTATTCATCTGCCCTTCTCTGTGGCCTTCGCTGTCGTATATTAATAACACTCCTTAAATAATGATGGTGCTTGGAGGTGTCGGGAAGGATACTCCCCGTAGAAAGCTGCCTAGGGCGGCAGAGACTGGAACGAGTTCTTTTCTTTGGTGGGGATGGGGAAGGAGGATGTCACTATGTAGACCAGCTGGAGTAGATTCTTTTCAAGTCTTTTAAGTTTTGTGTGTGTGCGTGTGCACATGTGTGTCAGCCGTTATTCCTCAGAAGCCATCCACTTAGTTCTTTAGACGAGGCTATCTTTCCAACTTGAGGCTCCCCTGAGTAGGATACACTGGCTGACCAGGGTACCCCAAGAGGGAGGATTCCTGAGTCTGTCTCTCCAGTGTTGGGATTTCAAGTATACACCATGCCTTTCTTTTTTTAACACGGAATCTGGGATCAAACTTGGGTCCTCACGCTTGTGCCGCAAGCATGTGACTGACTGAACCATCACCCCAGCCCCTGCTGAGTGCTAATTTTTTTACTTAATAGTTTACGTTACTACATAGTGGTGGTCGCTTTGCCATCTGCTCTGTGACCCCTACAAGGCTCCAGCCCTGGGTCTACTAGTGGTCACTGGTGTTCCCCAGAGACCCCAGAACCAGCCTGGGTGTAAACCAGAGGCTTAGTGAGCAGTGAAACTGGGGAGAGGGGTTCAGTTAACACTTCACCTGGGTGTCAAGCAGGCTCAGTTAACACTGCACCTGGGTGTAAAGCAGGCTCAGTCAACACTGCATCTGGGTTTAAAGCAGGTTTAGTTAACCTGCACTGGGTGTAAATCAGAGGCTTAGTGAACACTGAACCTGGGCAGAGGTTCAGTTAACACTGCACCTGGGTGTCAAGCAGGCTCAGTTAACACTGCACCTGGGTGTAAAGCAGGCTCAGTTAACACTGCACATGGGTGTCAAGCAGGCTCAGTTAACACTGCACCTGGGTGTCAAGCAGGCTCAATTAACACTGCACTGGGTGTCAAGCAGGCTCCGTTAATGCTCATAAACTGGCTGTATGCTCTGGGATAAGGAAAGACACAAGTCAGCTTGGGGTCCTCTCTGACACAGACACAAAATCAGGCCTGGGCTGGTGGCAGACCTGTGGCAGCTAGGCACAGAATGGCCTCCTGGAGACAATGACAGCCAGCTTCTCTCAGAGAAACCTGAAGGGAAAAAATGGCGCTGCAGAGGTGGGGCGGGGCATGTACATAGAAAAGAGCTGCAGGTAGGGGCAGGTCCCTGGAGGGGAGGACTTAGGAAACTTCACACTCAAGCTGCTGTGCTGAGCCCTCCCCTCCCCACCCCTGCCACGGGAGCCCCGAGAGTCAGAGAGTCATGCCTTATCCAGAGAACACATTAGGCTCAGGCCTGTGTTGATGGAAGGGACTCCTTCCCCATTTCCTCTCCTCCAAACGCCCAGTGATGGTTTCCAGACCACCCCAGGGTCCCATCCCTCTTCCTAAGCATTTTGTACTGAGCTGAGTTCGGAGCAGAGCTTCGTGTGCATGTGTGCACGCGTGGGTGTTGGGGGGCTGAAGGGGTAGGGGAAAGGTGGAGAGAGTGGGGTGGGATGGGGGGTGAAAGATGATTCAAAAAAGAGGGAGGCCTGGCCCGTGTAAACTCAGAACCCTGTTCTTTACAAAGGAATGAAGTCATCCTAGATGAGAGCTGCAGGCCGTGTCCCTTTCCCTGGTCATCTGAAGTCTGTTCTCTCCCCTTCATGACCAAAGTCTCCAGAACACAGCTTCAGCCAAATGCTCCTCCCCTCCTCTGGCTCCTCAGCTGACTATCTTCTGGGGTGTTCTGTCCTTGGGTGCCATTCCCAGGCCTCTGCCTCTGGGGCCCCTGTGCTGGCCTGGGCTAGTCCTCTCTCCTGGCACTGTCTTTTGAGACTCCCCATCTTCTTTCATGGCCGCACCTCTTGCTCTGTAGACAAGTCTGGATCAGATGTGTTTCACCAAGGTCCAGCTGTCCACCTGGCAAGATTGTTCTACTGTCTCCAAGACCAGGTGAGATTTAATCTGCTTTGTCCTGACTTGGTGAGTGGGTAAGGACCCTCCCTGGGATGTCGGCCTCACACCTCGGAACAACCTCTTCCTTCTCCACTGAACGCTAATGTGTAAGGCTGTAGCCACTGAGGTATATCTCAGGCTTGGGCGGAAACTTTCAATATCTGTCTATTCTTGGGGTGTGTGCATGCCACTGAGTGCATATAGACGTCACAGAACAACCTGTGGCAGTCGGTTCTCTCTTTTGATCGTGTGGGTCCTGGGGAATCTCAGATCTCGGCAGCAAGTGCCTTTTCCCCTGCTGAGCTGTGCCAGCCCAGTCGGCTCTTTCTGAGATGAGGTAGCCCAAGCCGTCTTCCAGTTCCTTGGTCTCCTGAGTGGTTAGATTACAGGATAGGCATATACCACCATGTCTGGCTGCTACTCCTTGCCCCTCCCTCCTCTTCTTTTTGAGACAGGGTCTCATATAGTCCAGGTTGGCTTCAGACTTGCTATGTCTCCTGTTTCAGCCCTAAGATGTCAGGTTACAGGTGTGTGCCACCTCTCCCAGCCCACCTCAGCTCTTCTCTTTCTCACATTTGTCTGGTGTGTGTGTGTGTGTGTGTGTGTGTGTGCGAGTGCGCACACACACACATGCTGCGGTGTGCATGCAGAGATCAGAGGACAGCTTTCAGGAGCTGGTTTTCCACCATATGGGTCCTAGCAATGGAACTCAAGTTTAACTAAGAACTTCACCTACTGAGGCACCCTCCCGACCCCAGTTCTTCTCCACTCCCTCGGCCCCGACAGGATAGCCCTGGCTCTCCTAGAACTCACTCTGTAGGCCAAGCTGGGCTCGAACTCAGAGATCTCCTGCTTCTGCCTCCTGAGTGCTGGGATTAAAGGCGTGTGCCACCACTGCCTGGCTTCTTTTCTTATTCGTGTTTATTTCTTATTTATGTTTTGAGAAAGGGTCATGTATGTCGAGACAGGCCCAAGCTGGCCTGCAAATTTCTATCCTCCTGCCTCAGTCTCTTTCTGGTCTAAAATGAAACATTCCAGCTCTGGGTTCTCTCTGCCCAGCTCAAACTTGACATTAGCAGCTTACAGGAAACCCCTGGAGACTCCCCCTCCCTTATATCCCCTTCCCCTGGAAGACAGCCAGGTTCCGAGAGTTCTTGCTACTCCTGCAAATTCCTTAAATCTCCGTTGCATGTACATCATACCTGATAGGACATTGCCACGGATGTTTTCAAACATGCTAATAATGGAAGCATTCTGTTCCCCCCCCCCCATTTTTTTCATTATTTCTCTAACCTTGGCCTTGCAGGGACCCTGCCTGGTCCTTTCCTTTGCTGCCCACTACACTGGAATCCGTAGCACACCTGAGTTCCCCTCTCTTGAACCAACACGTAGCACTATCAGGCTTAATGCCTTCAAGGCTTTATCTATCTCCATTATTTCTGGGCCATAGAAGCAACTCCACCCTGACAGAGCCTTTGTGCCTGTCCTGCCCACTCGTCCCTCAGAGCAGGTAGTGGCCAACTTGGGGCCAATCCAGGTCCCAGGAAAGCAGGGACCCTGGTAGGACACGCCCATTCCACCTGGCACGGCCAGTTACCTAGGGGGTGGCCAGCCCCATGCCTGTCTGGACCCTCTGCTAGAATGATGGACCTTTCTGACCAGGCAGGTACAGGGATAGGCCCTTTCTAAAACTTTTGTTTTTTACATCACTTATTTATTTTACCGGGAGAGGAGGACTCTAGTGTGCAGAATGGAGGAGTCAGTCGTCTTTCACCACGTGGTTCTGGGGATTGAACCCGGGTCTTCAGGCTTGGCAGCAAGTGCCCTTTCCCCAGGAGCCGTCTCGCTAGCCCTGTTTTCCTAAACTTTTGCTCCTGAGGCCAGGCGAGGGGACCAGGCCCCGAGGGTGGGACTGCTCTGCACCCCGAGGAAGGGGCCTCTGAGTGTAAACCAATCACTGGCCGGTGTGTTAGCAAAGCCAGGCTGCCGACTCCCACTTCAGACAAGGCTGCCTTTGTCTGCCCTGCCCCGAGGTGCTGCAGAAGGCCCTGTTAGAGTATTTCCTCAGGGCGGTTCAGCCTTGCTCTGTTGCAAACCCGGGTTTACCTCATTCAGCCTGGAGAAGAACATCAGCTGGGGGCTCTGAAAGCCACTGTCTAAATCCTACCTCTGAGATGCTCTCGTTTCTCTCGTGAGCATCTCCAAAGAAGCAGTAGGCACCAAGCGTCTCTTCTTCCTTTCCCAGGGGACAAATTCGGCCCCCACCTCCTCACATTCTGTAGCCCAGGCTAGCCTTGAACTCAATGGTGGTCTCCCTCCCTGCTCAGTCTCCTGAATGCTGACATTACAGGCACGAGCCACCATGTCTTCTGAGCTACCTGCTAGCTAGTTAGACCGTGCCTCAGTTTCCTTGTCTAAGAAATGAGGATACGGTACTTAGTCTAGAGTTGTGGGGAATCAAACACAGAGCTTCTAGAAGCATGCAGGACATATTAAAATCTCATTAAATGATAGGTTTTTTTTTTTTTTTTGAGATAAGGTCTCATGTAGCCCAGACTGACCTAGGATATATGAACTAGAACGACCTTGAACTCCTGATCCTCCTGCCTCTCACAGGCTGGGACTACGAGTACAGGCCACCCGTACGTATTACTGTTAGAACTCATCCTTCCTTGTGGAGGTCTCTGACTTTGGGTCTCCACATTCTTCCTCCTTCCTTTAGATTTTTTTGTGGACTGTTTCCTAAGTCACACGTTGGAAGAATCTGGAAAGTCCCAACAAACAGCAGAAGGAACTCTTTGGCCCCGGGTGAGGCACGGGTAAGGTCTCCAAGGCGTTGGCTGCACCCTCGCGCGCGGGCAGCGTCCTCTGTAGCGGGTCCGCTTTGTCTGGAGCGCCCTCTGCGGGCTGTGGGCGACAGGCCCGGGACAGGGTGGCGGTTCTGGAAGGGGGAAGCCGGCCCTGGGTGTGCAAGGAATCCGGCTCTGGAGCGCTTCTCCACCGGGGCAGGAATGCTAAGACCAGGACAAGCCGCTGGCCGCAGCCAACACCCGTCAATAGCGGGGAAAACTCGGGCTGGGGAAGCGGCTCGGCAGTTAGGAGTGCTGGCGGCTCCTGCGGAGCGCTGGAGTTGGGTTCCCAGCACCCACATGGTGACCCATAACCATCTCGAACTCCATTCCCTGGGGATGCGATGTCCTTTTCTAGCCTCTGCAGGCACTTAACACACATTCAGGCAAGTTATTCATAAACATAAAATAACCTCCAACAAACAGATAACATAGGGGTGGTGGTGGCACACACCTTCAGTCCCAGCGCTTGGGAGGCAGAGACAGACAAATGTCAGCGAGTTCCAGGACATTCAGGACTGTTACACAGAGAAACCCTGTCTTGGAAAAAAAAAAATGAAAGAAAGAAAGGAAGGAAGGAAGAAAGGAAGAAAAGAAAGAAAGAAAGAAAGAAAGAAAGAGTCAGAGACTCAGTAAAAAAGAACCCTAGGAAGGAGAGAAGCTAGACAGTGTGGAGAACTTCCTGATGGAAAAGTGACCAAGAGGCAAGGCAGACTGGCATTAAGACTAGTATTGGCCGCGGTGCCGCACATCTGTGACTTTAGCACTGGGGAGGCAGTCAGGAGGCTGGGCCGAGTCCAGCCTGGTTTCTAGACTAAGTGCCAGGACAGCCAGGGCTATATAGGAAAACCCTGACTCAAACACTAAAAAGGTAACGTGAGTTTCTAAGGTCAGTGGTCCTAGAAACGCCCTATGTTGTAGAACAGTCTTCATCAGCACCGGAGGCTGACCTACTTCTCCACACTGACAGACATTTGCCACCCTCTGGGAAAACGGGAATGCAGAACCAAAAGCCACTAGGATTTTAGTTAAAGCAAGAGAAACTGAAGTTAGACTGCTGGGAGAACTGAGTACAAAGCTGGGGGTGGGGGAAGGGTGACATCTTGTCCCTTTTAGGGTCTGGAGTAAGCAGAGTACCACTAGGAATAACTCTCAAAACAGCGCCTATTTTTACAGGGGTAGGGTAATGGAGTTGGTGCTTGGCAGTCAAGATCCCTGGATTCTCCTGGGGCTCTGGGGGCGGGAGAGAGGAAAGGAGAGCAAAGGTCACGTTAAGGTTTGACTGAAGGTGGTGTCGTGAATAAGCGCACACTGCCTCTGTGGCGGCCAGGGTCAGGTGACCAGCAGGACGAGCAGCGTGTCTGTCTGTCTCCAAGAAGAGCTGTTCCACTCTTGATGGCACACGAGAGTTCATCTCAGACTGTGTGAGGGAGAGGGGCCAGCGAGCTAGGGTTAGAAGCAAGATTGAGGGTTGGCAGGCGAGGTCGGCTGCAGTCTTTGGAGTCTCAGAAACTAAGAAGCAGCCTGTGGCTTGCAGGGCGATTGCAAATTCGCAGGTCTGGTACTTTTCTGTGCCCCTCCCCCTCGTTCCGGCTGAGCAGCTTCCAGAGCGCAGCAGGCTAACACTAGGAAGGCAGAGGACCTGCAGAAGAGGCCCCGGTGAGCAGCGTTCAAATGGGGACGTCACCCACGGACAGAACTCACCTTGGAACTAATGGCTGAGCCACTTCTCTCCCGGCTCTTCCCCTCACTCTTCAGGGTCCCGAGTGGACCAGACCATTCTTTTCCCAGCCCAGAACCACCTGACTATGTCACTGCAGACACGTGCACCCCAAGGCCAACAGTAATCGACCTGGGGAGTCACGATGCACGTGCCCACCCAGGTGACATGACAGCTGAGGTAGGCATCATGTGTGGGGCATCACACATTTAACCACAGTGGCAGAGGCCACCATCATGAGTTGTAATACTCTCCCTGACGGAGCCGAGGGCCCTGGCTAAGAGTGCCGTCAGCAACCAAACCGCACCAGGGTCTGGCACTCAGGACTCGGGGTTAGGAGAAGCCTGGTTCATGCAGGGTGCCAGCTGGGAGAGGGACCCAGCTGGATGGCCTGTGCCCTGGACACATTCACATGCCTGGCTTGCTTGCCATTCCTGTCCTTAGCAAGTCTTCTGGCTCCAAGCGCCCTCCCTTCCCTCGCCTTGGTGATACACACAGGGCCCGGTAAATAGAGGATTTTAATATTTCTGTGCTGGTCAAACGGAACACAGGTGGGGATACACGGGGAAGGCCGGGGCCCCTTGCCTCTCAGGAGGGCGGCTTGTGTGGGGTGGGAAAGGGGTTGACGGTGGATGTGGGGTTCTCAGGGTAGGGGCTGTCGCAGGGTGCTCTGGGCATCCCTGACACCCAGTCCATGGCCTTGGGTTGTGGGTCCCCCATAGGGGGTCTGTGGAGTCTCACTTTTCCAGCTCGTCTGCTGGAATCCACACTCCCAGCACGATGGGGACTTGGTCCTCTGCAGGGGTCTGAAGAGCCCCCAGAAAGCAGCCCAGGATTGGGGGCAGGATTCCTGCCCTCTCCCTTTTCCTTAGGTGGGGGTTAGAGCAGAGGGGAAGTGGGCAGGACCCCTAGACCCAAGAGGAGGGGAAGGAGAGGGTCTTGCCACCAACAGACACTGTAAACTTTGGTTTTAAACAATAACTTAAGTGGAGGGATGGCTTCCAGCCTGGGGCTGGGGTACAGAGGGGCAGGGTGCTCAGGAGGCGACAAAGGAAAAAGCCAACAAAAAGATTTGGTTTTTGCTTCCGGCATAAGAAAGGTCTTTGGTCATCCATTTAACTGGGGGGGAGGGGACAGGTGCTGAGGGGGTGAGGGGACCCCAGTGCTGGGGGGGGCCCGCAGGCTGGGGCTGAGGATGGTTCCCGCCTGGCTTTCTCCTGTACTGTGATGCTCAGGCCACAGAGGCCACCCGTGCACACAGATGTGAAGGTGCCCAGCATGGGGGTCCCTCAGTGCTTCCTCAAGTTGGGGTGCCACAGGAGCACCCGGCAAACAGGCTAGGGTGGAGGCCTGTTTTCTTCTGGGTCCTGTCTCAGGTGTGTGTGGGGGAAGGGCAGGGCACAACTTGCCCCATGCCAGCAGCTTGAGGGGCTGGGCTGCAGCTGCGTTCCCAGTCTGCTTGGCCCCACTGAGCAGGGAGCTGGGGCTGGAGAATTACAATCTTCACAGTTGGGAAAGGTCAAGGGGAAGATAAACCAGGAAGGGTCCTCTGGCCAGAAACCTCTGCCACAGCCAGGGCAGGAGATGAAGGTCAGGGATGTCAGGGTGGCTCAGCCCCGCCTGCGGGTCTCCCCTGTGCTGAGGGGCCCTGGAAGGGAGCACTGGTGGGGGAGGAGGGCCCTGCTGCTGCTGGTGGTTGGGATACAGGGAGGGTCTGAGAGGGTCCCGGGCCAAGGGTTCTGTGTCCTCTCAGGGGGCAGGGATGTGCCTGCCCCCAGGCGTCTGTCAGTCAGGTGGCTTAGGGAGCTGCCGGCCCAGGTCTCCCCCCGTCTGAGTCCCGGAAGTGCCTTGAGATTGGAGGGGCTGTAGAGTGGGGTGGGCGGGCTGGGGTCCGGACTGGGCGGCAGGGTCTGGGCTGGCCCTGCCTGCCCACCCAGCCCTTAGGACATGTCCTCGCCTGGCAGGTCCTCCTCCAGGTCCCTGTCTTCTGGAGGCCCCACGGTGCTGGGGTTGGGAGCACCCAGGGGAGGCCCCGGCCGCCTGTCTTCCTCTGCCTCAGCAGGCTCCTCTTTTACTTGCACCTGGTGGCTGATGGAAAGGGTGATGTGAGCATGTGGCTGCTAGGGTTCCCCCTTCCTCCCACAGATTCATTCAGAAGCTCAGGATCCTGTCTGCCAGGATCCCATCCTCTGAGGTCTGCCCCCCTCCCCCAGGCTCTGGGGGAGGCAGAAGTGGGAGGAATGATGGGGAAGAAGAATACAGAAAGAAGAAGGAGGGGTGGGGGAGGGAAGAGAGAACCGTGGGGAGGAATATGAGGGTGGAAGAGATCACTTGTCCATTGCAGAGGTGAGGCAGGACGGATGAGCCATCTTCCACATCTGAGGGGCTTGTGTGAGCTCACCTGTACTGAGGAGGGGAGAGGCGAGGAGGGCTGCTGCTCCCGTTGCTGGGCAGTGGCTCCCCAGGGGCACCCATGTCATCCTGGCTGAGGGGCAGAAGGCTGCTGGCTGAGCCAGGGTTCAGCATGCCGGGACTGCTGAGGAGGGGGAAGCTGCTCTCTGCCAGGGCAGCCTAGAGCACACAGGAAGGGGCTATCAGTGGCTGGAGACCATTCCCCCTTGCCAGGGCCCTCGTGTGATGCCATGCTTGTCTATCTGGGCAGTACTCCCCAACACACCCAGGCCAGAACCCTTCACCCCACCTCCCAGCTCCCCTGAAAACTGTTCTCACCCAGAAATGCTCCCCACTCCAACCTGGGGAGAGGACCTTAGCCCATCAGTGTGATGGGCTGAGGCACGGGACGCCACTGGCTGTGCTATGTCCACCCTTTCCAAACCCAGGCCTCAAATCAGAGGTACACACTAGTACAGAGGGGCAGAGGGCTGAGGCCAAGAATGGGGAGTCTTTACCCTCCTTCCCACCTACCCCCAACTACAGGGGGAGAAGGTAAGGCAAAACCAGGGGCAAGGCAGAGGGGTAGGTGGACTCAGTCACCTGGTAGCTGGCGTTTAGTGCCCCATAACTGAGGCCAGAGATCATGTTCTTCACCAGGGTGGGGCTCCTAGGGGAGAGAAGGTGAGCTCAACTCACTGGTCTACACATGACCGACTGTCCCCCCGATTCTAGGCCAGAATGAACAGATGTACTTGGCTCCTCCGCTGCTCTAGGAGAGGCTGCGGGGTTAGGGACGGGTCCTTTTCATCTCCCTGCTCTGCTCACAGCCCTGCATGGAGCAGGGACTGCCAGCCTTAGCATTGACTGCCCAAGGGAAGTAGGATCAGTACTTCCAGAACTCCCTTTTAACAGGGTGTGACCAGCCTCTCTCTCACATCACCGCCCCCCCCCCCCCCAATCCAGAGTCTCAGTCGAGGGGCATGCCTTTAATCCTAGCACTCAGGAGACAAAGGCAGACAGATCTCTGAGTATTAGGCCAGCCTAGTCTACAGTGTGACAGGAAAGGCAGAGAAAACCAGAAAAATCGTGACTAAACAAACAAACAAAAACATAAAAAAAAGAAAAAGGTCTCTTTCATAGCCCAGGCTGGTCACTGAAGTGCCATAGCTGAGGCTGGCCTTGAACTCCTGATCCTCCAGCTTCTGCCTCCTAAGCCCGGGAACAGAGCTGCACCAGCATGCCTATTTTTTGGTGTTTGGCAACAAAGTCTGATCTATAGCTATACTGCTCCTTAAATGACGTCCACTTTCTGGAACTCCTGAACTGAACCTGTGCTCAGACCTGTTCCCAGGAACACCATGCACCAAAAGGGGCCCTTCTATCCCAGAGGCTCTGGGGATGCCAAGGCTGGGGTTGTCTGCCTCTCAGAACCTCCCAGAACTCACACCGCGGGGGGGGGGGGGGAAAGCAGAGGCACCAGGACCCAGGCTGGCATGAGATGACATGGCCAAGTGTGGAGGTGGCCGCAGAGACACAGTAGGGCATTTTGCAATCTTACCCTGTACCTGCTTCTCTGCAGCTGCACAGCATGGCTGTGCTTGGTTAGAAGAAATATTGGGTGCTAAAGGTATCTTCTTAGCCTGGGGCTGGAGAGATGGTTCTGAGGTTAAGAGCACTGGCTGTTCTTCCAGAGGTCCTGAGTTCAATTCCCAGCAAACACGTGGTGGCTCACAACTATCTATAATGGGATCTGGTGCCCTCTTCTGGCGTGCAGGCATACATGCAAACAGGGCATTCATACATAATAAATAAATGAATCTTAAAAAAGAAAGAGAAAGGGTATCCAAGCCTACTTCGGGCCTTCTCTGGCAGATGGTAGGTACGGCTCTGACCTCTGACCTACTGTGTGGTGAAGCAGCTCAAACCTCATGTGATACCTGGTCCAGGACCCAGCTCTGCCACCAACCTGCTGTGTGGTTTCCTGCCAGCCCCTTGCCCTTTCCATTCAACTCTTCCTCTGTGAACTAGGGCGGGGACCAGGGTTCTCCTATGAATGACAGCTGTCACCTCAGCTCTGGCCATGCCATGACTACTATGGGAGTCATCTCCCTGTCACCCTGTCCCCCTTGATCACTCCTTAGAAGTGAGAACAGAAGCTGTCTGGACTGTCTGCCGCGTCCACACAGCTTGCCGAGCACTGGTCTCCCCCATCCTCGACACCCACATTTCCCTTTCAGGGTAGCATTTGGAGCCCAGGTGTCCTTGAGAAGCAGGGGCTGGCCTGGCCCAGCCCACCCAGTGGGGGCCCACATACCCCGTCATCTTTGGCGGTCTCCGTTTCTGATATTCTCGCTCATCCACGGTCCACACAGCCCCCTTGACGTTCTCCACACGGACGAAGCATTTATGCAGGCTGAGGTTGTGGCGCACGGCGTTCTAGGGATGCAACAAATGGGGCTCACCTTCATTCCAGTGAACACACACAAAATCCCCCCATGGTCCCACAAAGGTCCCACATTTTATGTCCTAGGGAGCAACAACCACATACCCCGCCCAAGGGCAGCAAGAGGGAGGGCTCTCACTGCCCCTGCTACCAGGAGCTCCTCACCTCTGCCTCATCTCGGAAAATGTTGTCGTGGACAGGGTGTGGCGGTACATGGCTTTATTTCTTACCATGGGAGGCAGAGGCCAACCTGGTCTATACAGGGAGTTCCAGGCCAGCCAGGACTATATACATTAGAGGCCCTGTCTCCAAAGAAAGAAAAAATGCTGCAGCTGGGGAAATGAAATCGCTCTTTTTCCTGTTCTCCCACTGGCAGCTGTCATTCCTGACTTCTGATTTTTTTTTTTTTAATGCACATTGGTGTTTTGCCTGCGTGTATGTCTGTGTGAATATGTTGGATTCCTGGAATAGGAGATATAGGTTATGAGATGCCATGTGGGTGCTGGGAATTGAACCTGGGTCCTCTGGGAGAGCAGCCACTGTTCTTAACTGCTGATCCATCTCTTCAGTTCCCTACCTTCTGATTTTAAGACCTGATTTAAGGGCCCTGGTGGCTCAGAGAAGTTGGGACACTGTACCTCAGGCACACAAGGAACTCGACTTGCGAGTTCCCATGGTCCTCACTGCCTTTATTGAAGCCCTAAGGAGTCTGAGGCTTTATGCTGTGGCTCTGAACAGACAGCTTCCTGGGAGCATAGGCATACAGTGGAGCCCAATAAATGCACGTAAAAACCAACTGCTAACTTGAAAGGACAATCTAAAGTCACAGCTGTAAAACAACATGAGAAGGTTACCACCACCTTCTCCTGACGGGGGAACTTCAGAAATTGAAGTCACCTGGTTGGTAGGACACATGGGCGGGTGGGGGGTTGCTGGGCCTAATTCCCTCCGGAAGCCCGGGTGAGGGCCCTGATCTACCCTTCTCCTGTCCCCAGGTCCCTTGGTCCCACCTCCCTAACTCTCTGCTCTCAGTTTTTCTGCTTCCCACCACCAGTCCCAGCCCTGTCCCCATTACCTGTCTCCCATCAGCCTCCTCCACTTCACCCCATTCCTGTCTCCTCTTTACATTTCTAAACGGGGAAGAAAGCGGGCAGGGCGGGCAATGGGTGCCCCTGGAGATCCCCTCTCCCTCTCTCCCATCCAACTCTTGCCTCTTGCAACTGGCCCGATTTCATTACCAATTTTAATTTGCCTCTAATTAAATCCTGTGTATTTTTCCGACTCGCTTGCTAATCCACGAGGGAGGCGGGCGGCTGGAGTGGAATCTCACGGAGCGATAATTACAAAGGGCCTAATCACGCCGGGGCTCCTGCCTCGGAATAAATTTGCCCGCATTACGGGGCTCCGATCCTCCGCTTTGCAAATGAGAATGACCCCAATTTCCGAGGGTGGCCTCGCCGGGGCTTTTTTCCCTCGTTTCAAAGCCTGATTCGTGATGAGAGACTAAT
Source organism: Arvicola amphibius (assembly GCF_903992535.2). NCBI lineage: Eukaryota > Metazoa > Chordata > Mammalia > Rodentia > Cricetidae > Arvicola > Arvicola amphibius. The sequence continues at coordinate 69,840,144 of NC_052055.2, read as the reverse complement.
TCGTTACGCTGAAACATTAACGGCAATTTAAGGGGTCTGGCGGAGGCTGCGTAAACAAAAGGATGGGCCCACAACACAGGCCCTAAGAGGGGATGGACACGGGAGGGCTGGTGGGGACCACTGGCTTGGCAGATGGTAGCTCTGTCCCCAAGAAATGGCAGCTGGCCTGGCCTACACCCACTTCTAAACCTGGATGCCCTGAGCCTGAAGTAGAGGCATTATCTATGGATGGGGGCCAGACAGGGTGGGGATGGGACTTAGAAACCCTCTACTTTATTGTAGAGGAAGATGACCTGGAGGAAGTGCAAAATAGGTGGAACAGGAACAGAGGGAAGAAACCACAAGCTTTCCCCCAATACATGAATGAAGTTTGGCTGCTGAAAAGAATTCTCAAAGACAATGCGGCTCTCAAGCCATCATAGTCTGACCGACCAGACGTGGTAGTATGGCATCCCTGGGCAGTACAGGTAGCAACACGGGCCCCCTGGGTATCTGGACCAGTGTGTGTGAGAGATGAAACAGAGTCGGAGGCCAACTGACCAGATGTTTTAACATGGTCACTGAGAAACCAAGAAAGCCATCTGACCATCTTCTACATAGAAACTAGGCTCTATACCGTATTAAATTTTAGATGACGTGATTGTATCACTTGTAAAGCCTGCTTTCCGACCTGGCCTGGAGGTTGGAGGCGGGGTCAGGTGGCCCCAGAACATGATGTTGGCTCAAACCAACGTGATGTTGGTTGTGGTTGCCAGGAAGTGACATCACTCATAGCCAATCAGAATGGCTGCCCCTGCCACATAGTCTCTCTAAGCTTTGGGAGCTTGGCATAGGAAAGGGAAGATGATATGAAAGGTCCTTCTAGTAACTTTTTGTATATTACCAAGGTGGAAAAGGCTGGGCAACCGCAGACCGTACACAGGGCTTGGTGGTACACGTGTTGAGAGACAGGCCACACTGTGGGAGAGGGTTCGTTTCGCTGCAGTTTTTTCACTGGCCAGCAGGGGGACCCGAGAGCTAGGATACAATTCTGAGTTCTGAGATAGGGACGCTCTCTCCAGTGTTCAGACTTCACGAAGGGGCCAATACTCCTTCCTCCTTAATTCAGATACCACTTTCCCACCTTGCTGCACAGTGAAAGTCAGACAAAGTGTGCACACGCATACCTCGTCTTGACTAAAGAATGGTTTAGGGTCCCAGACCACATCTGGGTCTTGCATTGCTCTGGTCTCCTAGGAAAATGCTTATGGCTGAAAGTGTTAAATTTCTAATTGGATAGAGACAATTATCTCCCTGCTACTGGTACATGGGTAGTGTGTGAATGCCCATGTGTTTCCCGGAAATGGTCCATGGGCTTCAGTTCACCCATGTATTTGGGCCATACACCTGCAACTCCTCCGGGACTTCATACTTTAGTTTGGAATCTAGACCCATGAAGCACCTACAGATTCAGCCCAGGACCTGCTGCCAAGAATGCACCCTTCTGCTGTCCTGCTTCACGGGGCTGGGTTCTTTGTACCCTGGAAGTACCTTAGGAGAGGGGGGTGATTTCTTCTTAAAGTGACAGCACAAGATTGGCCAAAGTCACTAAAAGCAAGTCCCTCTGTATGCCTAGCACACACGGGGCTGGGTTCTATGCCCGGCACTGCCTGACAGGGTGTGGTGATGCACACCTGTAATCTCGGCACTCGGAGTTGGAGGCAGGGTTTTAAGACCAGCCTGGGCAATGTGGCAAGTCCCCGACTCACAAAAGGGCCGTTATGAATACTCCGCACCTCCTGCTAAGAAGTGTGTGTGTGTGTGGCTGGGGTGTCTGTGGCCCTGGTGGGATAGTTCTGCAGGACTGTTGAGGGGACAGACTGTTAGGCAGCCTGGGTCTCCATGGGATGTGGAGGTCTAAGAAGCGAGGATGAGGGGAGGGGCAGGCCTCACCTTCCAGGTGGCGGTGTTTCTTCGGAAATAGGCGAACATCCTGGTAAACCAGTTATAGATCTCATTCAGAGTCAGCTGCCTATCTGGAGTTTCCAGAATGGCCTGAAAGCAAGGAAAGGGCAAAGAGACCCTCAGCTTACTCCTGGAGGGCTCAGAGCCCTGTGTTTTCGCCCCTCTCTGTCACCTCAGACATAAGGAGAGGAGACCCGTTGCAATAGGTATGAACCAGATGGGTGGATACAGGACCAGAGAGAGGTGGGCTGGGCGTCCCAGCAAGGCCAGTGAGCTAAGAAGGGCTGAGGATACTGGGAGCCCAGCTCCAGAGTCTGTGCAAGTGCATGCAGGACACAAGAGCCTCTGCTGGGGTTGGGGGTGAGGGAGAAACAGGGCTCCATATGCCCTATCTGGAAGAAGCGAATGAGCACCGTTCTCGAAGTGGCTGGGAATTTATCCTGATTTGGGCAAAGTGCACCCTGAGAATGGGAGAGAATGCACACCTATAGGAAGTCCCGGAGAGCAGACACATGTGTCAGAGTATGTCCATGTGTTTATAAATATCATGTGAGCATTAAGAACATGAGGGTTATGGACAGGAGAGAGGAAGGAGGCTGAGTGTGTATATGAAGAAATGAGCATGGTACTGTGGATACAGACAGCAAAAATTAATGGGAATATACTCTGAGCTGCAGGCAAAAGACCAGATGATAGGGGCCCAGAACCCTCTTGGAGGTTATCAACTAGCTTGCCTTCCACACCCCTCCTGCCTTCCACACTTACCTGGCGGATAAGGGAGGCGTAGGTGAAGGGGGGCCTGACATCAGCATTCTTGTAGAATTCATGATTCTGGGCCAGCTCTGGGGAGACAGGCAGAAGGTGAGGCAGCCAGACCAGGGACCTGCTCGGGGGAGGGAATACCCCTCCCTCCACAGCAGCCTCACCTGAGGAGATGGGGGAACAGAATTTGTCGCTGCTTCTCCGGCGAGCAGGGCCCCCACTATGCAAAGATGCAGAGCCCAGGCCAGGGGGTCGCAGGGGTGTGACAGGGGCAGCCGCTGAAGTTGGGGGGTGCACGAGGCCATCTGGGAATGAGTCTGCAGAGATGGTCACCTTGGAGAAGGAGGAGGAGTGAGGAACTGGGTTCAGTGGTTAGTAGTGGGGAAGGTGCAGAGAAGAGCACCAGGGAGCTGTCCCCTGAAGGCATGCAGGGACGTGGGGGAACTCACTGGCTGGCTGAAGGGCTTGGGCTCTGATGGCCGCATGTGCAGATGGGCCATCATGGCCTGCAACCGCTCACTCTCCTTGGCGAGCTGGGAAAGACACAGGCAAAGAGGGGCATCGTAAGGGGAGGCAATGGGTCCTTATCCTTAGATGTCGTCTTCACCAGAGTACTCCCCAGAAGGCCCCGACACTACACATACTCTCACTCACATACACACACTCACACACATACACACAATCAGACACATTCACATGTACACCTACATACACATTCACACATACAATTGCACACACATACTCTTACACACAATCACATGCACACTCATTCTCTCTCTGTTACACACACACACACACACACACACACCAAACACACACAGAGGTGTCTGCTCCCCCTGTGTCTCACTTCTGAAAACTTCCTTTGGCCCTCTGAACCTCCACACCCTCAGGGTCAGGATGTTGACACCCTCTCCTGGCTCAGACTTTACTACTCTTACACATGGGCAGCCTTCTTCCCATCAGCAATGTGCCCTTTCTCCCCAGGGAAGGCAGAATCTGTGGCTGAACACCACCCCACAGCCTGCCTGGTTCACTACTGAAGAGGTATGTGGGAATGGATGAATGATTCACTTCCTCCATTCACAAATCTGACGCTTCTTTTACAACCACCCTCTTCATAGAGCGCCCTGTTAGGAGCCAGGTTAAACGGGGATGGCTGATTGACTACTAAGGACTCCACACAGGAGCCAGAGTATCTGGTTCAAATCCCAATTCCTTCATTCACTGAGCGGCCACTTGAAAGTTCCCATGCTCTGTGCCCGTGTCACTTGGGGATGGTGTTAGTGCAGGCATGGTGGGCTGCTCTGAGGACTCCTCAAGCTACCTAGATGGCGGAGGGAGCATGGCATGAAGCAGTTCTGTACACTAGCCACTCACTCAGCCTTGTATTTACATAGCATATAAAGCACATAGCCTCAGACAACTCACCGGTACTCACCCCACACTATGTTAACTAAGACCCATTGAATGTAAGATGTTGGCTCTGACCACAGGACCCTCGCATGACACTGCCTGCCCTGATGGGCAACGTTGTGTGGCCCTCCCCGCACACCCGTGGGTCACACCTGGATCTCCAGCTGTTGTACCACCTGCATCTGCACGCGGCACTGGGCCGTGCTCCGGTCATCCAAAGCGTGTTCTGTGTTGAGGTGTCTTAGAGAGGAGGAAAGCAGGGAAGAGAGTGAGCCCTGGCTTGTCTTACTTCACCTCTGCCACCCATCCCCCACCCCGACTGTCAGCCAGTCCTCAGCCAGAAAAGCAGACAGAATAAGAGAAACGAAGAAGAGAAAGGGTGGAACAAAAGGGGGGGGGGAGCAACTGAGGAAGCTTTCTCCTCAGCCTCCTTTGATGTCTTAGCTAAAACTGGGCTACAGAGAGATCTAATTGCAAATGAACTAATTAAGTAAACCTCTGACGAAGCGTGAAAACAATTTGTTTGACCCTGATGCAGCAAGGGTCCGGGAGACAGCAGAGTTAATCAGTCAGTGACGGAGCTTGGCACTGTGGTGGCGGCTGGCCGCCTGCTGCCAGCCGCCTGTCTGCCTCCCACCCTGCCTGTCCTAGGCTGGCCATCACTCTCCAGGATGTGGAGAGATAGGCTTCCTCCACTGACACCCCTGTTCTGGGGTGGGAGGTGTTGGGGGGTGGGGAAAGCAGAGGAAGAGCTAGGCCACCCTGCAGCTCCACTCAGCTGGGACATGAGGACTGCAGGTGACAGTGGGAAGGGCTGGGTGACACCTACTTGATAAACTGGCCCAGGTCTTCACACAGGGTCTCACAGCCTGGCCACTTGCATTCTCCATGTCCATAAAGGGGGTGGGAACTGGGGGTCTCCTCGTGGGAGGAGCTGGAAAGGGACGAAAACATTAGTGGTCAGAGCCCGAAGGCCCCTCCTCAGCAACCCTGGGTCCAGCTTTTGTCCTACGGCTGGCTTCCCATTCTGTACACCAGAGGGAAGAGATAAACTCCTGCGTCCCTGAGCTCCAGCCCTCCCTCCCTCTCAGACCCCACCATGGCTCCACTCTTGGGGCTCCAGGCACAACCCAGAGCAGGGCCTGGGCACGTGCTATGCCCTAGGGCCATCCATACCTGTCTCTCCGAGATGTGAGCACAGTGGGCTGTCCGTTGGGTAAGGGGTGGTGGGAGAGAGGTGGGGAGACCTTGGGGGGGCTGGCAAACGAGGTAGCAGTGGCAGCTGTGCTGGCCAGGTCCAGCCCCTCCTGCCTGACGCTGTCCTCAGCAGGCTGCCCTGGGGCACCCTCGCCTTTCCACAGCTGAGGCAGGTCTGTCGGGCACACGGCTGCTGCAGGAGAGAGAGGCTGGCTGGCTGGGAGCACAGAGCCTGTGCCTCACCCAGGGTCTGGTGAAAGCTGCGGGGTTGGGGGCGGGGGTGGGGCATTGCTCACCTTGCGGGAGGGCCTGGAGGGGCCCTGAGGCTTGGCTAGGCTGCAGGCTGACCAGCCCCTGCCTCTGTAGGTTGAGCAAGTGCTGTTGCTGCAACTGTTGCATCTGCAGGAGCTGCTGCTGGAAGGCCAGCTGTTTGTTCCCCAGAGCCTGGGAGGGAGCCCGAGGGGGTGGGCAGAGAGGGGTGCCGTCGGCCTCGGCCGTGCCATCTGGCCCCCATGCTGCCGCCACCCCCTCCCAGGGCCTGTCAGCCCCTGGAGCTGTCGTGGTGGCCTCTGCAGCTGCAGCTTCTCTGCTCCCGGCCCAGCTTCCATAGGGCTGCATGCCTTCTCGCAGTAAACACACGCATGCACGCACGCACGCACACGCGCAAACACACACAGCCAGACCCAGACACGCAGCACAACGCCCTCCCTCCTCCCTCTCTCCTCCTCCTCCTTGGCGGCAGCTTCTGCTAAGCACACCGCAGCTGTGCGCCTGGGTGGGGGGGCTCTCATCACAGTGATCGATGAGCCTGTCAGATCTGGGGACCACTCCCACCTGGAGGAGACCCTTCCCACATGCCCAGAGCCCCCCTTCTTCTAGGGTGGTGGAGACTCTGCACCTCCATCTCATTCTGTTGTGCTTTTCAGACACGGTGCTAAAGGAGGGGATGGGACCTGACCAGCCTCAGCGTGGTCTAGAACAGTGACCAACACTGCCCAGGCGCAAACTCCTGGTTCCCTGCATACACGGCTCCCCGCCCCTCCCCATTCAGCTGACAGGTCAGGCTGTCAGCAAGTTTTCTGAGTCCAGAGAACCAATCATGTCTTGGATGTTTGAGAAGCCAGGTATCTCTGCCTGTCTGTCCCGAGGAGTGGCCTGGCATGTATTAGGGGTGGCAATTCATTGAGACAAGAGGATAAAAAGCCTAGATTCAAACACAGATCTGTAGCAACCGAAAGCACACTGGAAGAGAGGCAGGGGTGGGGAGGACCTGGTAACCATCAGAGCAGCATTCTGGGAAGGGGCACCCTGAAGTGAGGCCAGAGTTTGGTCAGGAAGGAGACAAGTCTGGGACACGAGGCGCCTGCTGTAAACCCTCAGGATGCGCTGAGGCAGGAGGTAGAGCAGACGCTGGGCCAGGGAGCTATGAGAATAAACTGGTGAGGGCTGCACAAGGCATCAGGAGACAGGGCAGGCTAAGGGGCAGGAGGAGGACCACTGCTGAGGATCATCTGCATGGGACAACTGGCTCACTAAGGGACAGGGTGAGGGCAAGATGGCAGGACATGAGTCTATTGGATATAAGCTAAGACCATCAGACATATCCGGTGACTTTACACACTCCTGCGCACACACGCAGGGATAACACAATTTGAGGCAAGGAGAGAAAGAATGGGTACAAGGAGTTGGAGGCAAGTGAATGTCCACCCCTAACTTCTTCCTTGAACCTTCCCCTCCCAATGTTTTCCTGGTTTTCCAACTGTTCCCACAAGGCCAATTTTCTTTATCAGACTGGAGAAGGCTGGTTGCCAGTGTTGGGACTGGAGAACGCAGGGGATATCTGGGCACAGCTCTGCAGCCACTCACCTCCTTAGGCTGCTGTTTCCCAGCCTGCTGCTGGGTAAGGAGCTGCAGATGGAGCTGCTCTTGCTGCTTCTTATAGTATTCCTGCAGCTGAAGGAAGAAGAGGGGCAGTTTCCGGGAGCTGCTAGCCTGGGAGCTGCTAGGTGCAAACCCAGCCCTTCCTGGCCAAGGCTCCTGTAGGCAGGGCACAAGTGTTGCACAAACATGGCCAGGCAGAGAGGGAGATAGGGTCTCTTCAGTATGTTTCTGAGTGTGTGTTGGGGGTATGGAGGGCATGACGTTCCATTACTTCACCCTGCTCCCCAAGAGTTCTAAAGACAGAAATGAGGCCAGTATGTGGGGAGGAAGGGTGGGAGGTAGCAGAGGATTCTCTGGGCAGTGTTTCTGGTTTCTGCCACAGCAGAGGTCCTCAGTGAGGCTCAGGGAGGGAGCGGGTGCTGCCCTGCGGTTAGTCTCACCTGCTGGAGCATGAGCGCCTGTTGCTGCTGCAGCAAGGCTTGTAGTTGAGGGGGTGACAGGATCTGCTGCATCTGCTGAGGGGTGAGCATCTGCTGCGACATCATGGCCACAGACACGGGCACCTGTGGGATGCACCCCACCAGTCAGAGGCTGTCCCCGGGGCACGGCAGAGCGGCTATCCAGTGTGTCTGCCTTTGCCACCTATGGATGCTGTGATCACAGATGTGAATTACCGACCTCCACAGAGCCTTGTCTCTGGACATATGATTTAATAGTCACCCTCTTCAGGCTACTAGAGCATTAACAACAGCGGTCAGAGGCTAGTGCATAGCAACGGCCTTTAAATGGCTGTGATCGCAGGATGCACGGTCCCAGGTGTGGGAGATGAGATGGCACTGCAGCAGGCCACTGGGCCACTTCCAGCTCTTACTTATTACGTTTGAGACTACCAGCAGCGTGAGCCTGCATCAGAGAGCAGCAGGGAGACAGAGTCAAAAGTACCCTGCCCGCTGGACATGGGGACGATGCCTATAATCGTGTGAGTTTGAGCTCAGTTCGGAGGACACAGGACGTTCCAGGCCAGTCAGAGCTCACAGTGAGACCCTGTCTTCCCCTGAGCAGCACCTGGTTGAGCCCGCTCTGGCATGAGCCCACCTGGCTCGCTCTGAGCGTCTGTGTTCATGACAGGCATGGCGGTCCAGAGCAGAGGCCCAGAGAGCACACCCTGCTGGGACTGTTCTGGTGAGCATGCACATGAGTGGAGTCAGAGCTACAGCAGAGAAAGTGCAGCAGCTCAGCAGGCTTAGAGTCACTTGCCCTCTCCAGGATGCCACTGTCCTCAAACATAAAACACAGGCGGAGTAGCTTTCTGCCTCCTGGGCCTGTTAGCACTCTCTAGAAGGTGCAGACAATTCACCTACAAACTAAAATGGTTCAGAGAAAGAAACGACATCACATTATCCCCCAGCCCTGCCTTCCCTGTGCACCCCCAGTCATCACATCACACAATCCTACAGTGGTGAACAGGTGTTCGGGTGGAACTGTCTGTATCCCCACCGCTCAGTGAGCCCTGCACACACAATACTCATCTCTCATTCCCATGCCCTGATGGAGGACCTAGCACACCATAGGTGCTCAGCTAAGTACTTGCTTCCTGAGCTGAAGTACCTGGACCCAGGGGGAGGAGGAGAGGGGACTGGCCTATCAGGAAGCAGGGTCAGCAAGCGGGCCCTAGGTAGAGACTAAGTTAAGTGCTCAAGGAACCCTTCCCTCAACTTCAGCCTGGCCTGTGGGACAGGGGAGGAGGGGTTCTTTCCCTCCCCAATCTAAGGCCTCAGCCCTGAGCTTAGAAAATCCCCCCCAAAGAGGAGCAAGCAGGGAGTTGCAGCTGATGCAGGGGTCCTCCCACAAACGATCGCTACCTCTGATTCTTCTTCTCCCTACCCACAGCCAGTGGCTGGGCTCCACTCCTGATCTTGCCCCAGTACTCAGTCTAGATCTGTACTGAAGCCCCTGTGTAAAGGAAGGGTAACAACCGGGCTTTTAGTCACAGACACAGCCCTCGCTTGAAGCCTGTGTGTATGTGTGAGGGGACCAGATGGCTGTGAGCACAGGGACCTGAGCTCCTGTCCGATCACAGGCTGGCAGACAGTAGCTGGGCCAGTCCAGCTTGAAGGGGCCATGGGACTGAGATCTCAGGGTGACTGACTTCTTTGAAGCTTTAACCCCAAGGCTGGGGCTGGGGCTCTGTTGGTAAGACACTTTCCTAGCATGCAAAAGCCCTGGGGCTGAACCCCAGCACTGATAGAATCACGTGTAGTAGTGTGATGTAGGTGGCTCATCTGTCTATGTGTTACTTTCACTGGTTAATAAAGAAACTGTCTTGGCTTTTTGATAGGACAGAAAATTAGGTAGGCAGAGTAAACAGAACAGGATGCTGGGTAGAAGGCAGTGAGGCAGTCGCCATGAGGCTCCGGCCCAAGATGGATGTAGGTTAGAATCTTTCCGGTAAGCCACCACCTCGTGGTGCTACACAGATTACTAGAAATAGGTTAATCAAGATGTGAGAGTTAGCCAGTAAGAGGCTGGAGCTAATGGGTCAAGCAGTGTTTAAATGAATACAATTTGTGTGTTGTTATTTTGGGTGTAAAGCTAGCCATGTGGGAGCCGGGTGGGATGGAAAGCAGGCCTGCTCGCCTCTTCACTACAAATGGCGCCCAGACATGGATAACTGAATCCACAGAAAGCTGAGAAAGCTTGGGAAAGAATAGAGTAAAGCATGTTTTTCTTTTTTAATATTTATTTATTCTGTCTGCGTGTATGCCTGCAGGTCAGAAGAGGGCACCAGATCTCATTACAGATGGTTGGGTTGTGAGCCACCATGTGGTTGCTGGGAATTGAACTCAGGACCTTTGGAAGAGCAGGCAATGCTCTTAACCTCTGAGCCATCTCTCCAGCCCCTGTAAAGCATGTTTTCTTGGTAGCAGCAATTTCTCGGGTCTGCTCTGCTCCCTAGAGGCAAGCACTCATTTAAGAGAGGCGTCCTGACTCAGCTTTAGCTGCAAAACCTTGCAGCTCTTTTAAGAGGTCCTGCCACGAAACACTTAAATGGTGTTGATGAAAAACTGAATGCATGCTTTTCGGTTTTCAGCCATAGCAGGAAAAAAGCTGCACCATTTTAAAATGTAGGCTTTTTGGGCCGTCCAGCCAGGGTAAACTCTGATTCTTTCAGGCAGGCAGTCCGACAGAGTGTGGTCTGTGAGCAGAATGCTGCAGCTTGCTTGCTGGCAAGGACCTTGAAATGCCACAGAGTTGTGGCAATAAAAATGGTTACAGCTGGTACCTCCACCGTGAGGCTGGAACGCTAAGGAATGGGCTGGATCCAGTTGTCAAAACCGTGGCTTTAATCCTCTCCTTAAAGACTGATGTGGTCAGAAAAAGAGAGATATATAGTAAAGAGAGATTAAAAAAAAAACTCTAAATGGTTTACTGTGTTAAAAATATATGCAGACTAAAGATTAAAATTCTTAAAAGTAAAAAAGAAAGAGAGTAGTTGGGTATGATGGTACACACCTTTAATCCCAACACTTGAGAGGCAGAGGCAGATTGACCACTGTGACTTCAAGGTGTGGTAGGACACACCTTTAATCCCAATGCCTGGGAGGCAGAGACAGACAGATCTCTGAGAGTTCAAGGCCAGCCTGGTCTACAGAGTTATTCCAGGACAAAGATATACAGAGAACCTGTCTCAAAAAGTAAAAGTAAAAATAAAAGAAATAGAGGTTAAAATAAAACTGCATAAAGATGGAAAATACACAGAGAATCTTGATACTTTATGCTATTATGCTCTCTTGGAATTGTTTGAATGCTGAGGAAGGAGCAACAGTTTATAAATGCTGCTGAAATAATTCAAGATAGATATTTTGAAAATACCTTGACTTCAAAATTTGGGTCTAAAAATATGATGCTTTGAAAAAGAGGGTCTTCTTTTGTTTTCACAGAGGATGAGACCCTATGGATTGCTTCTATCCCAATATGGTATGATAGACCACGCCCCCCTGAAAGGTTGCTGTGAACACCTTCAAAAAATTACTTCACTCAATTGCCGACTGAGATGAACCTGGCACACAGGTTACACCATGAAAGATCTGATTAACAGCGCCCCCATTCAGCACGAAGCATTTTGGAGAGAAATAACTGTGCCCATATTCCCAAATATTATTTATAAATATTCTTTTACATTTAAAGGGGGATATGATATACATATGAATAATTTACTTTGGTATAAATTTTGCTTTATTGGTATAAAGTTAAGGTCAATTTTGTTATATGTATATGTATTTCTGATCTTAAGATATTGTGATTATGTAGTTCATTTATAATTGTAATATATAATTAAAAATATAGGTTGTCAATTGATAAATGTCAATGATAGTCAAGCTTGTAGTCATGTTAGATTTTCTAGATATATAGAGATATATTTCAGTTAGATAGGCATTCTTCATATCTTTCAAAGACTACAGAACATGGCATTTAAGATGTTTTAATAACTTAGGGCTTTTCCTGACAATGAGACACATCTGCTTCTGGCAGCACCAATCTACTTCAAGAGGAAGATGGGCTTCAAAGAGACTCCTTATGGAATTTGATAGCCATTTGGGCAAGAAACTGCTCTTGCCTGGACTGTTGCATAATCTGGACACAAAGAACCCTCAGAGAGAGGACTGTTGAACTTGCCTAAAGGTAAGATGGTCTTTCAGGGTTCCTGCTTTATGAAAGAGTCTGCGAGACATTCTGCAGGACACAAAAGAAAGTGACTGAACTGTCTTTGGAATTTCCTGCTTCATGGAAATATCTGCTGGATACTATGGGCCTGTAGGCTGAAGATGGATGCCCCAACAGTACAGAGGAACTTTGGGTGACTGTACAGGTAGCGAGATGTCTCTGTCATTTCTAGAGTTTTAAAAGTTGCTTATTTCTTATTTACTTAGGTAGTATTATATCCTTCTGGAGTTTTTGATGGAGCTGAAGAATAAATAGTTATAGTTTTCCTTAGTTATGATAAAAGATAAAGTAGATATAAATAATGTAACTGTAATTCTTGCTTGATAACTGTTTTGTTATATGTAATTTTACTATGTTAAAGTGAAAGCCTTTTTTTGTTTAAACAGAAAAAGGGGAAATGATGTAGGTGGGTCATTTGTTTATGTGTTACTTTCATTGGTTAATATAGAAACTGCCTTGGCTTTTTGATAGGACAGAAAATTAGGTAGGCAGAGTAAACAGAACAGGATGCTGGGTAGAAGGCAGTGAGGCAGTCGCCATGAAGCTCCGGCCCAAGATGGACGTAGGTTAGAATCTTCCCGGTAAGCCACCACCTCGTGGTGCTACACAGATTAATCAAGATGTGAGAGTTAGCCAGTAAGAGGCTGGAGCTAATGGGCCAGGCAGTGTTTAAATGAATTAAACACTGTGTTGTTATTTGGGGTGTAAAGCTAGCCATGCAGAAGCCGCGCAGGATGAAAAGCAGACCTGCTCACCTCATCACTACAGTAGTGCACACCTATAATTCCCTGGGGTTGAACCCCAGCACTGGTAGAATCAGGTGTAGTAGTGCACACCTATAATGCCCTAGGGTTGAACCCCAGCACTGGTAGAATCAGGCGTAGTAGTGCACACCTATAATTCCCTGGGGTTGAACCCCAGCACTGGCAGAATCAGGTGTAGTAGTGCACATTTACAATGCCAAACACTGGGAAGTCGGGGGCAGGAGACTCAAGAGCTCGAGGCTATCTTTGACTGTATGTTGATTTGAGGACAGCTTGGGATCCAGGAAACACTGATGCAGACTGGAAAACTAATAATAATATAATTAGGATAAGAAGAAACTTAGCCAGGCAGTAGTGGTGTGGTATGTGGCTTTAATCCCAGCACTCAAGAGGCAGAGGCAGGCGGATCTCTAAGTTCAAGACCAGACTGGTCTACAAAGCAAGTTCCAGGAGAGCCAGGGCTACACAGAGAAACCCTACCTTGAAAAACCTGAAAGAAGAAAGGAAGAAAGAAAAGAAACAGCACCAGGACTGGGAACTGAGGTCACCTAACTCGAACTCAGGGTTGGAGACATGCCAACCTCTCAGCTGGCGCTGCCCTAAGAAGAGGAAGAGAAGGGCATCCATGGATGCTCCGTGTTGGGTCCTTCTGCCTGAATTCTTTAAGCTGCCACCCACTGCTTCTGGGCATCCACCAGGAGCCACAGGGCCATGTTCCACTGAGCCCAGCCCTAGGTCCCTCAGACTGCAGGTCTTGACATCTCAGCAGCCTTACAGAGAACCTTTCTGGGGTGATGTTTCTTCCTGTCCTCTTCTGGTTTTTCAAGGCAGGGTTTCTTTGTGTAGTCTTGGCTGTCTTGGAACTCACTCTGTAGACCAGGCTGGCCCAGAACTCAGGGATCAGCCTTCCTCTGCCTTCACCCAGGTCTAAAGGCGTGCACCACCACTGCTCAGTAAATTCTTTTAAAAAATTAATATAATCTTCTTGTTATTATTATTGTGTGTGTGTGTGCACACACGTGCATATATGATCTCCACAAAGGACAACTTCTGGGTGCTGGTTCTCTTTCTGTGGGTCCTGGGGACTTGAACTCAGGTCACCAGGCTTGTGTCAAGCACTTCATACACTGAGTTGTCTCACTGGCCCTCATCACTGCCCTGGGATCTGAACGTCATCCCTTCTTGGCCTCACGCTGCCTGAGCCGGTACCAAGCAGGTGGCTAAGCCTTCAAACATGTTTCCCCCCCTGAAGGTCAGAGAAGCCACTGAGAAGTGTGCATCAGCTCCATCTAGACAGTGGAGGTCAAACAACCCGCCTCAGTCCCAAAAGGACACCAGCAGAGTGGAGCAGAAAGGACATACCAGAGGTCATCTAGGACAACTCACGAGGTCACCTGTTCCCACCACGGCAGGAGGTGAACAAGAGTCAGGAGAGAGGGCAGGCAGACACACCTCAAGGACCCTTCTGGGCACCAGGATGTAAATGACTGACAGAATGCAGCAAAGGACATGGCCTATCCCTCCTTGGGGCTTTCTGGCTTGGAGGCAGGGGAATGGAAGCGATGACCCTAGAAGGCGTTTCTGGCCCCCACGCCTCCTGCCAGCTGGCTAAGCAGCTGGCTGCAGAAGCCTCCGTGGGGACCCAGATGGACCTCACCCTGTGTACTGATCTCCAGGTGGCCAGCCACACGGAGCCAAAACAGAATCGGTGAGATGGCTTGGCCCAGCGATCACCAGGCCCGTCTTGGGGTTCTGAAAAGTGAGTGGAGGCGCTCTGATGGTGTCCCCGTACTCACTGGACAAGGGTGTGTCAGTATGGACATTGGTCAGCTGGGAGGCTCAACAGCTGAGAATCCCTATCTAGAGATTGGCCCCGAAGCCAGACGATCAATAGTGCCATGGCAGGGAGACCGGCTGAATGCCAGCTATGCTCAGGTCCCAGCCCTCCCCCCACTTCAAATGCGGAGTACTGGGCACGGTGGCCTGACTAGGAGGAAGTGAGGCAGGGCTGCCATGGCGGAAAAGTAGCTAGGGGCTGAGGGTTGTGATGGATCTAAACTCAACTCCTGAAGGACAGGCTCTGGGGTGCCTGGTAGGCGGGAGTAGTGTGGGGCATCAGGTACCCCTTGCTAAGGACTAGAAGAACCTCGGTAATTCTGTATTGAAGCTGGGTGAGAACGGCAGTGGTGGCCAGGAATGGGGTCTAGTGCTTGTGGTCCCAGCACATGGAGGTGAGGCAGAAGAATTACCTTGAGTTTGAGGTCAGCCTGGGCAATATAGTAAATTCTGGGCCAATCAGGACTACAGTATAACGCCCTGTTTGAAAGAACAAAATAAAGCAGGGATGGGATGGAGGGCAGGAATGTAGCTCAGTGGTAGGAACTTGTCCAACGCACAGAGTCCTGGGTTTAACTCCTGGCTCTCCAGAAACCAGGTGCGGCGAAACGTGCCTGCGATTCTAGGTGGAGACAGAAGGGTCAGAAGTTCAAGGTCATCTTCACCTATATCTACACAGAGAACTGGAGGCTAGCCCAGGCTACAGGAGACCCTATCTCAAACAAAACAAAGAGAAACAAAACCTTCGTAAAATACAAAGCCAAAGAAAAGGCACAGCTTCTAGAATTGTGGAGTTGAGAAAGCAGCAAAGCTGCCTGCTCTCCTCCTGGGACTGATCTCTATAGTGATGGACACTCCTCGGGCACAATATGGTCAGGAAGCCCACTGAGGCAAGCTGCAGGAAAATGGTAAAAGAAGCTGGAAGTGAGGGACAAGTGACCCGTCCAGGAGCAGAATGTGCCCATGGACACATTCCCTTCACTACCATGTTGCTCAAGTCCCAAATCCACAGCACATACTTTCTGGTAGGAGGCTCAGCCTTCATCTTCCCATTTCTCCACTATCCCTGGGCCCTACCTGAGGACAGAGTTCCCACCATCCCCACTCAGAAACAGCAAAGATGGGGCGGGGTAGCACAGAAGGCAGACCTGGCTGCAGGAGAAGGGACTGGGGAGAAGCTCAGCCCCAGCCGTGTCCCTGGGACCCCAGGGACTTGAGTGGCACCGGTACTTCACGGACTGAGGCACCACATGGATCAGAGCTCTGAAGCCAGTCCCTTGGGCTCAGCCTAGTCTCTGCTCTTATTTGTAGGGTGTTGCAGTTGGTTTTAACTGTCAATTTGACACACCTAGAATCACTAGAGAAGAGAGAGTGTCTGGTTCAGGTTGGCTTATGGGAATGCCTGTAGAAGGTTGTCTTGATTACATTAATTGATGGGTGGGGGTTGGGAGTGGGGACCCAGCTTGAAGGTGCGTGATATGTTGGCACCCTTCCCTGGACTGTAGAAGAGCAGAGAAGGAAGCTGACACCAGGCACACATGTGTTCATTCTCTCTGCTCTGGGATGTTTTGTGCCTGACCACCACGAATGAGCTACTGCCTCGATGTCCCTGCAATGACGGAACATTAACGTGGGCCAAACAAACCCGTCCTTCCCTAAGCTGGCTTTTGTCAGGGCCTTTTATCACGGCGACAGAAACTAGGGCATGGACTGACTTTGACTAGTTAGCTAGATACTCTGTCTCAGCCTCGGCTTCCTCATTTGCAAATGGATTAATAATAGCAGCTGTCCCATGGGTGTGAGGACAAAGTGCCAGATACTTGTACCGGGCCTGCCTTGGATAAGCACTCTGAATCCAGGCTGGTAGGGGACGGGCTTGGGTGGCTCGTTTGATAAATGCTTGAGAAGTCCTGGAGTTTGATCTTCGAAACCCACTCCTGGGAGCAGCCAGTGTAACCTAACTGCTCAGCTCCAGGCCACTGAGACTGTCTCTGAGGAGGTGGTGATAATTCTGAAGCTATCTTGGGGATAACGTGTGAGGTTATCCTCTGGCCTCCACACGCACATACACAAATGTGCACACAAGCACGAACACATGTGCACAGACATGAAAGAAAAGAAGTATTTGATAGCTGCCGAGTGGGTGAGGAAGCTGACCCAGGGCAGCGAGGAGGCAAAGAGGGGGCCACCTCTTTCTCCTGGAGCCCAAGTCGAGGCAGCTCTCTTCGGCAGGGGAAGGCATCCTAAGGAAGTGTCCTTGAGATAGCCATCCCAGCACCCAGCTGGAAAGTCCCCTGATGCTGGTTCTCTTCCAAGGCCACCCAACTCCTCCTGCCCGACTGGGGTTGGGGTTCACCTGGCGTTTTCCATTTGTGTATGTGTGGAGGGGGGGGCTTCCTGTCCCACAGCTCTCATCCCCCTAGTTTACAAGGAGGTGCCAGGCCAGGTCAGCAAGGGGAGGGCTGCTACAGACCTGGAGACCATCCATGGGAAGGTCCCTCACCCTCAGCGAGAACTGCCTCCCCTTGAGATCTTCCTTCCTCCCTCCCTCCCTCCCTCCCTCCCTCCCTCCCTCCCTCCCTCCCTCCCTCCCTCCCTCCCTCCCCTGCTGCCTTTCCAGACTTTGTCCTCCCCCACCCCAGCCACAACCCTTAGCCAGTTCCCCACTTGGGAGAACTCTCAGGTTGCTTAGATTGCTCTGAGGCCACTGACGGTCATGACTGCACAGCTGTCTGGCACCTTGAACTTTTTTAAAGCACTTTCCAAACATATGCTTTTAAAAAAAAGCATCAATAACTTGTCTGTAAGCACTGACCCTCTCCAGGACCACATTCAGCCCTCTGTCCTGTGTCCTTCAAGCACCCTGAGCCTGTCTTATGTCCCTGTTCCTCCAGGTTCCCTCAGACACGGGGGCTCAGGGACAGCTCCACATGGCTCACACCATTCCCCTCAAACTTCCTTTCAGAGCCTGGCTTAATCCCGTCCTCTGTCCTCTGTCCCAGCCACCCCCTCTGCCACAGCAGGGAGGGGACTCCGGTGGTGGGGAGGAAGCGGCTGGCCAGAGTAGTGACCCATGGGGACCCAGACTGCAATTCTCCCAAGTTCTCTGTGACACAAAAGGGTAAACAGAAGGCCAGGCTTCCCCACCGCCTCCTGCTCCCCTCCCCCTCCAGCCAGCCAGATGGGCCGACAGGCTGGGGGGGAGGGGACAAGGGAAAAAAGGGCAGATTGTGCAAAAGAAAACAGAAGAGACAGGGATGGCAAGAGACAGGAAACGGAGAGACTGGGAGAGATAAGGGGGAGGGGAGGCTTAGTGATCCTTCAACTGAGAAGTCTAAGAGGAGCCAAGACCCAGTTTAGGGACCGGGTAGCATGTGGGGAGGAAGGAGGGCGGCCTCTGAGCCCACAGGAGGAACCCCAGTGAGTCAGGTCCAGAGAGAGGTGCAGACAAAGAAGCCAGGCAGACTCAGACCTGGCCGATCAGGTGGAGACAGGGAAGGTGTTGGTGCCTGGGCCCCACCCTACAGTGAGTGACTGTACTTCTTCCAGGAACGTGGGGGCTGGGTAGGGGTCTGAGGGGTCTCTGACTGCTCCCTGGGCCAAGCATACCCCCAAGCCCCTGACCTCCACCCCAACCCTGCCTAGCATGAGTGGGTGCACCCCCTCTCACCTGCACTGCAGAAGCCGACTGTTTGCTGTCATTGTTCCCCGGGGAGTTCAGGCTGGAGACTTGCTGCAACAGGAACTGCCGGGCCACCTGGAGAGCCTGTAAGACAGGGGCTGAGTCAGTGTTGGGCCCCAGCGATGCCCTCAGAAGTGGCTGGGAGCAGGGATGAGTACACGGAAGGGGGTGGGGAGGCCGGGCAGTAAGGCTCATATGGGTTGGGGATAAGGACGGAGTCACTGAGGTCACGGCAGGATCAGCGCAGACGTCTAGGGCTCACCAGGGATCAGAGTGGTTTTTAGCTGGGACAGCAGATGAAAGGGTCAAGGGTCAAAAGGACTCCAGGTGAAAGTTCAGGAGGGTGAACTCAGGGCAGAATAAGTAGGTGGTTTTTACTGAGCATTCCTGCGCCCGGTGCAGCACAGATTTGTTTGCTTGTTTGATTTTGAGGCAGCCCATGGCTGCCCTGGAACTCAGAACTCACTCTGCTCAACACCAGGCTGACCTTGAACTTAAGAGATCCTTGGGCAGCACCCAGGGGTAGAGGCCAAGCTCTTGATCTTCCTTTTAAAAACTGAGTTAGGACTCATCAGCCTTCTTTCTAGGTGAGGCAGTGAAGCCTCTAGGAGGTTAAATCAGTCACTTGGCCTCAAGATCAACTGACCAGCCCAGGAGGCTTGTTTCTGAAGTCTAAGGAAGGGAGGAGGTGGGTGTCAATCAAGAACAGGACCGGCACTGCTATTAAGCTACTAGGACACACAGTGTGGGTGGGGTGGGGGGGAGGGAGGCTCAGTGGTCCTGAGGAAACCGATCAGATTTGAAGTAGTGTCTAAATGATAGGAGTCACCACATGAGTGTCTAGGCTTGGTGGCCACAGTGACAAAAGACTGGATCAAGGGAATCCTAGGAATGGGATGGGGGGCACAGCCAATGACTACACATGGGTGGTGATGTCTGATGGGAGACTGAAGAGTCAACAGCTCCTCTGGGGTCTAGCCAAGATCTGTCCCCAAGACCTGGAGGTGGATGGAGGTGGTGACAGTGGGGGACCCGTCCAGTCAGTTCCAGGTTCCTCAAAGGCCTCCTAGAGAGCCAGAGCAGATGCATTCAGGCCCTGGAGACCAGGCTTTGACACCAGGCAGATGTGGGTTGCAATCTCAGCCCTGTAGCTCACTGGCTGTGACCTTGGGTAAGTCATTCCCTCTCTCAGTGGTAAACTGGGACACTACCCACTTCAGAATCGCGAGGAGGGATTAAAAGACCAAGGCTGGCGCCTCGTTGGCATTCAGGAAGTGTCTACCCTTTTCTTCTCAGTAATTCCCAGGTGGCTCACTACTTACCCACTCCCATCGGCCCACACTTGTTAGATGAAGGTGCCCAACTCGGAGCTGGCTCGTGCACTGGCACCCACACCTGTTCCTTTCTCACGTGGAGTCCATTCCCCTACCCCAGCATCCCTCTGTTCCCCTGCCTCCTCTTCCCAGTGCTCAGCAGCCCAGGGCCTCTACACATCCTGAGGCCGCAGCAGTACCATGGACGTGTGGTGGACACTCAGAGTTCAGCAAACACCCTCTGAGTGTCTACGGTGTACCCAGTGTGACTATATATATACAGTCCACCTGCGCGGCCCTTCACAGTGTTGGCTGGCACAGCTTCCTGGGGCTTCAGCCTAGTTTACCTTAGGACATTGTCTAAATACTCCCTGGTGTATCTATGGGAACGTGTGCTCCTTGGCAGCCCTGTTCCCTAACCAACCCCCACCCCCGGGGCTCCTCCTTTCAGATGTCCCAGACTTCTAGGCGGAGTCAGGATACTGCCTCTCCAAAGGGTTTTCTTTAGGAAGCAGAAACTGGACCTTCCTGGGCCAAGAGAATTTCAGAAACTCTAGAAAGGAGAGGATGGCGGTAGATGTGGAGGGGGAAGGAGGTGGCCAAAGGACCTCAGGAAGACATTCTGGCCTTCCGTTGCCTAGCTCTTACTAGCTCTTACTAGGCCGCCGGGTCTAGGCGTATAGAATGCTTCTTGTCCTCTAAAGGGACACCATGGAAAAGCAGCGGGAGGAGGGGACACACTAAGACACAGAGACTAGGCGGTAAGGGGTGTGGTGGAGGCTGACCCCAGAGCTGACCAGCACAGATGATTCAAAAGAGACATTAGTCAGGGGATGGGGGACAACCCCCCCCCCATGTGGGCGGAACAACAGCAGAGGAAGTTGGGGGCAGCTGGGCAGAGAGCCTGGCCCAGTCTCTGGGGCTGCAGAGCAGCCAGGGGAGCTGAAATCACTCCACACCAACCCTCCTACTTTGTGGTTCCCTGGAGCAGGAAATTACAAGATTTACAGGGGTGGGTGGGTGGTGGTGGTGGTATGACAGGATCCTACAATCTCTTTCCTGAAGGCAACAGACCCTCTGCTCCCCACCTCCACCCTGCCGTAGGGAGCTCACCCTTAGGCCAGCTGAGTTAGGTGAGGTGGTTCATCCCTCCCTGTCCCCCAAGGGCTGTCTGTTTCTTCTCTCCACCTCTCCCATCTTCGTTAGCATGTACGAACTGCCTACTGTGTGCTAGGTCATGCTAGGTGGTAGGTGGCCTGGCCCCAGGTGTTCAACTGCCAGAAGCAGGAGGTCTCTAAAGAGCCTGCGCAGGAAGCAGTGAACTGGACCATCAAAACCACCCTTAGCCCATGGAAGGCCCTCACTGCTGTGGGGCTCTGAGCAGGCCTCCCAGAGAAGGTGACAGCACCAGAGGCCTGGAGTCCTGAAGGGTCTGCTCATCAAGCAGCTGAGGAAGAGGAGGAGGTGCTCCTACAGTGTGGCAGCGCACCTGAGGTGACTGTGGCAGGGGCAGGAGGACTTGAAATAATTTCTAGGTCAGTCAGAAAGCTGGACTGTGCCGGGGAGGCAACAAGGGCTGGAGAGTGGCTGCGGCCCTGAGGCTGCGCACCTGCTCTCCAGCACCTCACTCATTCACTGCCTCCTCCCTTCTTCCCACAGGGTCCTGGCCTGGAGGGATGGGAAGCCTACGGGGACAAAGCAAGTTCCTTGCCTAGAGCATACTTGCCTAGAGCAAGCCTTGACCCATCGGAATGCAGTATCACCTAACAAGTACGCTGTAGGTGCCAAATGATAGGTGTGGAGAAACTCCAGGACTGTGGTCTAAGCTCCCCTCCTCAAACGGCCATGGATGTCACATGCCACTCAGTGGGCAATAACTGCTATTCAAGCACCTGGCTGAGGATGGTGCATGTACCTGGGAGCCTTGGACATCCCCCAAGCTAAGCTGCCTTTGTGTAGACGCTTGCCCAATGGACGAGGGAGGTCAAAGGCACTGAAACTTCATTTGAGTTTCATCTGTCAGCGTAAAGCACCAAGGGACAATGTCTTCTGTCCCGGGCAAAGAAACCACTGGACCCATAGCCTCTGAGACATAGAAACAACAGGCCCTGATCTCACAGCCCAGCTCACCTTCTTCAGTGATGCTGCCCAAACCGGAGCCACCCAGTGTGTGTGCATGTGTGTGTGCGTGTGTGTGTGTGCGTGTGCGTGTGTGCATCTGCGTGTGTGTGTGTCTGTGTACGTGTGCACATGCACACACAGGTGCATATGTAGGAATAACAGAGGATAACTTTGAGGAGTCCATTTTCCCCTTTCACCCTGACAGATGTTCTGGGGACTGAACTCAGGAGGGCAGGGTTGGCACAGCAACCACTTTACCCTGGGCCAGGGACACCTTAAGAGCACGGATGTCAAATTCAGCTGTGAGCTTCCCACCCCCAACACACAGTAGGCATAATCCCTGCACACAAAGTACATCTCATTCTAAGTATGGGAGGCTGGTGGAGGGTGATCCCAAGTTCAAAGGTGTTAACCTGTGAAGGTGCTTCTGCAGTGTCAGGACAGCCAAGAGGTCACAGGGCCAGAGGCAAAGCCCTTCTGCAGACAGACTGTCCAGGAGCATCCCTACACTAAGCTACGGGGCAGGCGTAACTATGTTCACCTTATAGACAAGGAAACAGGGCTCAGACCCAGACACACATGCAGGCAAAACACCAATGCATATAAAATAAAACTAAATAGATGAAGGAGGAGGAGGAGAACATGGAGATCCAGAAAGGGGCAGACATAGCAGCACAGGCAGAACTAAAGCCCACCAGACCTAATTCTGCAGGAAAAAGAAGCAAGAGCCGGCAGGGTAATGGGGGGAGACTCCAAGAGCCAAGAGGGTGATGGGAGAGAGACTCCACACCAGGGAACTGTGGTGTGTACGCGTAGTCAACTCTAAACTTGCTGGTCTAACTCTGGAAATCCACACTGTCTTCTCTGTCCCTGGAAACTTTTTGGCAAAACTGGACCTCAGTCCGATCCATATTTGATGATATTTATGTGAGCTTCAGGGGTCAACTCAGTCACTAAGCTCACAGGGCAAGTTCCTTTAACCCCTGAGGCACCTTATGGGTCCTGTGTTTATCATTAATGTGGTGGGGGCAGGCTGGGGGAGAAGGGGGACCACAGGGGGTCCAGGACTGCTGCCTCCTCCCCGAGTCTCAAATCTGAGAAGCAATCTTAAGAAAGACTGCCAGTTTCAGGCCCAGGACAATCTAGTCCTGACCTCCTGTCCCAGGAGCTATGGTCAAGTTCAAGGGGGAACTCTTAACTGCCAGAGCTCCCTGGTTTAGTGGGCTGACGTAACCATCAGGCAGAACCGAACACAGCGAAGCCTTATGCTGAGCATAGCGTGCTACATAAAACATGGCAAAGAGACACCTCACTGCAGAAGCAGCTAACTCTTCCCAGGGAGTATTCAAGGCTGAAAAGCAGAGAGTGCAAAGGTCCTGAGGTAGAAAAAGCAAAACATGAGGAATACCATAAACTATACACAGGCCAGCCAGGTGGCATGTGCTTTTAATTCCAGCATCTGGAAGCTGAGGTGGAGGATCTGGAGCCTGAGACCAGCCTGGGCTACACAGCGAGACCTCTTCTCTCTGAACACACGCCCCACACGCCCCATCCCAACCGAGAAGCAGGCTGAGGCTGAATTCTAGAGACATGGAGCGACCCCATTAAATAAGGGCAGGGTGGTTTTTTTTTTTTTAATATTTATTTATTTATTATGTATACAACATTCCTCCCCTGTATGCTTGCACGCCAGAAGAGGGCACCAGATCTCATTACAGATGGTTGTGAGCCACCATGTGGTTGCTGGGAATTGAACTCAGGACCTCTGGAAGAGCAGTCAATGCTCTTAACCTCTGAGCCATCTCTCCAGCCCCGGCAGGGTGGTTTTTGTTTTTTGCTTCCTCTGTATGCCCGCGTGTGCACACACATACACACATGCCTGTATGTGGAGACCAGCGATCAATACTGGCATCGTCCTCAATAGTTCGCCCTTTGTTTTATGAGACAGGGTTTCTCCCGAGTTTGCCGATTTGGCTAAGCTGGATGGTCAACAACCTGCCCGTCTCTGCCTTTCCAGCACTGAGATGCCAGGCTTTTTTTTTTTTTTTTTTTGGTTTTTCGAGACAGGGTTTCCCTGTAGTTTCTAGAGCCTGTCCTGGAACTAGCTCTTGTAGACCAGGCTGGCCTCGAACTCAGAGATCTGCCTGCCTCTGCCTCCCGAGCGCTGGGATTAAACGCGTGCGCCACCGCTGCCCGGCATGCCAGGCTTTTTAAATGAGCACCGGGGACCAGAACTCAGGTCTTAATAATGAGAGTATGCCGAGTACTTTACTGAGTCATGGCCCAAATCTGTTTTGTTTTTGTTTGTTTTGTTTTTTAAAATAATTTTTTAAAATGTATATGGTCTTGTTTGTTTGGTTTTGCCTGTACCACATCCATGCCTAGTATCATAGAGGCCGGAAGAGGGCATCAGATTACAGACAGTTGTGAGTCACCATATGGGTTCTGGGAATCTAGCCCTAGTCCTCTAGGAGAGCAGTCAGTGCTCTTAAGCCACTGAGCCATCTCTAGCCCCATCTGTTTCCGTTTTTTTAGGACAAAGCCTTGCTGTCTGTGGGCTAGCCTTGAGCCCATGACTTTCCTGCCTCAGTGGCTCAAGTGCTTTTCATATAGGCACGCACCAGAGCACCAGACACTTCAAATGAAGCTCACCTCATTGATCTCAGGGAGACTGAGCAGAAAGTGACACCTGACCCCCTGCTAGTAAACAGCAGGTGTCTAATAAGAGTTACTTAAAAGCTCATCCAGCCCACAAAACTCCTTTCGGACAGATCCAAGGAGGGAACAGCAGGGAGAAGGAGTCAGAGGCTGCCACCACAGACAGAGCTAACCTAGGGGAGCCGGGCGGCGGTGGCGCACGCCTTTAATCCCAGCACTCGGGAGGCAGAGGCAGGCGGATCTCTGTGAGTTCGAGGCCAGCCTCGTCTACAAGAGCTAGTTCCAGGACAGGCTCTAAAAAAGCTGCAGAGAAACCCTGTCTCGAAAAACCAAAAAAAAAAAAAAAAAAAAAAAAAAAAAAGAACTAACCTAGTGGGACACAGGTTCTTGACCAGTAAGGCTCTGTCCTCTCCTCCAGTGAGGAGACGTAAAGATGAAATTACACGGGGGGGGGGGGGGAGGAGAGGGCGGGCGCGTGCGGTGGGGGAGACTATAAAACCCCCAAAGTGATTCTACTTTTCTTCCCTTGGATTTTTTTTTTTTTTTTTTTAAAGAAAGCTTTTTGGAAAAGGCTGTAAATTTTTTTTACACCAACCTCGTAAAAATGACATCGGCACATTCTCAAATTAGAACCATTAAAATGAAAACCAGCAAAGCACAGACACAGACAGGCCCTCCCAGGCGGGAGACATCCTCAGGACGTTCGCAGATTTGGGGCCTTGCCGCCAACTCTACAGAAGGTTCTCGCTTCATAAGAGGTTGGCCTTGGCAGGTGCGGACAACCATGGGCCAGCGGCATAGAAGGGACTTTGTCCTTGGAAGGCTCCTGCGTCTTCCCCTTGCAGGTGCCTTCTCAGCAGCTTGGCTCCGAGGGACATCCAGAGCCAGCTCGGCATGCATGGTTCTGGTCTGAAGGGATGGCATCCAGGCACTGACCAGGAGTGAAAGTGAGGAGGTGGTAGCATGGCTCCTAGCCAGGCCCTCTGTCCTTGCTGTAGAACTCTCCAGAACTGGGTCTACTTCAAACTGCCTGGCCCCAGCCCCTTCTACAGGGTGCTGGATTTAGACCAGAAACTGGCAGGTACACCCCCAGGGGTCCTACTAGGGCATTTCAGAGCAACACCAGCTCCCACGTCAGGTTCCACGGGAGCCCACGGGTGACTGGAATACATACAACCCTCTTCACTACAACCCTCACCCTAAACCCTTCCCCCCAACCCCAACCCCACTGTTCTCCTCAGTGGGGACTAAAATGCTCTGCTGTGGAGAGGAGGAACAGTGGGGAGCTTTCCCCCAGGCACTGAGCCCCTTCCTCTCTCCTAAAGGACCTTGAAGTGGCGAGCAGCCATTACCCCAACCCCTCCAGCCTCCCCCCACCCCCTCCACCCCCGGCTTCTCATCCACCTTCTCATCTCCTTCTGAGCACTCCCGACCCCTGGGCGGTTTTTCTCTCACTCCGCAGCTCCTCTGGGGAGGGACTCCCTCTCCAGATGGACAAAGAGAACTTAGTTATAGGACCAAAGCTGACACAGAGGAATCGAGGGCATGAGGCTGCAGTACTGACCAGCAGGAAGGCTTCAGACAACTGTTGGCAGCCTGTGGGCGGCGGGGCGGGGCTGATCCCCTCTGGAAGCTCCCTTTCCACCCAGTTCTCCTAAGGAGCCTGACAGAGGAGGGCCAGACGGAGGAAAGCCTCTTTCCATTCTTTTCCTCCCCTCCCCCTAGCTCCCTGACTCCCCAACCCCCATCTCTTAGGAGGGGGTGAGTTAAAAGCCCATTACTAGGCTGAGCCCCCCAACCCTTTTGAAACTCCTCACAGGATGTGGACGGGGTGGGATTTGGCCCGGTTGCCACGGCAACTGCAGTGGGAGTTCCCAGACGCTAGGCAACCCTCTGGTGACCCTCTCTGACCTGTCACCCCTTCAACCCAAGGACAATGGGAATGCTGGCTCTGGGGGCCCAGGACGCCTTTCAGTTCAGTAGCCATTGGTTCTGCCTACCCCCACCCTGTTAGTTCAGTCCTCCTGGCCCCAAGTCCAGTTGTCTGCCAGCAAAACCAGAAGTCCCTAAGACCTTCCAAAACCAGGGCAGGGGCACACCTTCCACAGCCCAAGTCCGACGGGAATTTGTGGGTCCCCACAGCATTTTCAGTAGCAGAGGCAGAACAAGGTTCAACTTGCTCAGGCTGATCTCCAACTCAGTGGTAGCAGAAGATGACCTTGAACTTTCGAGGTTCCTTCCCCACCTTTCAAGTACTGGTGTACAAGGCACAGGAGTGACTTCACACCCAGTTTATGCTGAGCCGGGACTCGAACCCAGGGCATCACACGTGAGTGAAAGCACACCACCAACTGAGCTACAGCCCCGCGGCCCTCCCACACCACCCTCACTGGACAGTCTCCAGAGAGTGTGGCTGCAGAAGACACGGAGGCCCCAGGCAGACAATGGAGCTCTGGGAAATACTGAACCGGGGCAGTCAGCAAGGACGCTGTGCAGCCAGAACTGGCCTGGCAGCTGAGCTGGGTCGCCCCCTCACCTCTGTTTAAACAAGGTCCCAGCCTGCTGTTGCATGGAAACAGCGCACCAGCTCTTGTTCCAAAGTGACGTGGCTGCCCTCTTCAGTGCTGTTTGCTCCAGCCTAAAGTCCTGTCAACCGCCTGACTTCTGACTCGCCCTGTCTGGCTGTCTCTCAACTCATTACTCCTAAAGGCCAGGACTGCATTTCCAGGACTTGTTTACCAAAGAGACAGGGACCCACAGACAAAGGGATTGGGGCCGGGAGACCCTCGTAGGGCAGGACAGAATGCCATTTGCAGACTCATTCAGTCAAACCTCTGCCTGAAGCAGGCACTGGAGTGGCTGCCTAGGGCAGTGTGTAGGGTCTTCCTCGCAGTCTTTTTTTTTTTTTTTTTTTTTTTTTTTGACACAGGATTCATATAGGCTAGTCTCCAACTCTACATACCTAAGGATGACCTTGGATTTCTCCATGTCCTGCCTCCACCCCACCTAAGTACTGACAGGTGTTGTTACCATGCTCAGCAGGGATGCTTGTGTGTGTTGTGTGTGCTCACATGTGTGCAATTGTGCTCACCTGTGCAGGCATGTGATGAACACAGATGTTGACATTGGGATGGTCCCCTCAATTGCTTTGCCACATTACTTTAAATTTTTTTATTTATCTCTTTTTCAAGAATTACGGACATGTATAGAATATGCCTAGTACCCCCATCATATCTTCAGATACAGTGTCTCTCACTGAACCCAGGCCTTATAGTTTGTACTATAGTTTGGCCGGCCAGCTCCAGGGACTCCTGTCTCCCCCTTACCCGACACACTAGGCTGGAATTACAGGTTATATATTAGAGCATTCACTTTTCTGTGGGTGCTCGGGCTCCAAGCTCAGGCTCCCAAGCTTTAGAGCAAGCACTCTCCCCACTCAGCCATCTCCAGAGCCCCAGGGCTCTGTCTGAATCAGGGTCTCACCAAGTAGCCCAGACTGTTCCTAAACTTGAGATCCTCCTGCCTCAGTTTCCTGGCTTTATATTTACTCCCCTCCTCTATTTTCTCAAATTAACTTATTATTATTATTAGTTTGTGTGTGTGCGCACACGCATGCATAAGTGCCCAGGTGCCACAGTGCAAGTGTGTGGACAACTTCCAACCATTGGTTTTCTTCTTCCACCGGACCTTGAGTTCAGCGAGTGCTTTTACCCAGTGAGCCATCATCTCCTGGGTCCTGCCTTCCTTTCCTGTTTTAAGGGACCCTATTAGCCAGGCAGGAGGTATTCTCACTCACCAAGACTCACACATGTACTTAGCACCATGTGTGTGAGAAGTTCTTCCTCCTCCCGCACCACCCAGGCGACGGTGGCTGTAGTGGGACCAACAAGGAGAGAGCTGAGCCCTGAACGACAGCCTGGAGGCTGTCAGTGCTGCCTCTGGTGGCCTCATCTGCAAAGTGGGAATGACAGGGCCTCTCTCCCCCCTGGGATGCTGAAGCAATTTAATGACATGTAATGACACAGTGAATCCAAAAGCTGTCTTCTGCAGATGTCCTGCTTATGGCTGAAAGGCAGATGGAACCAACAGATCAACCTCCCTTTCTTGATCTTGCTTACCCTGCCAACAATAACATCTGTTTTCGGGGGGAGGGGCAAAAGAATTGCTGAATGTTCTCCCCCAAAGCCTCAAGTCATCTGCTGGAAGTGGAAGAATGACCCACAGGCTATGTTTTGCTTTAATTGAAAATTTTATAATTTTAATTTTGCAGTGTTATTTTTGAAGTTTAAAGCCAACAAAACCTTTTTTTTTAAGTCTCACATATTTTCCTTGGGCCTGGGCACTTCTCCCATGGTGAGCCCAAATGGATAAAACGGCCCCTTGCCTGCCTGCAAATCCCCATCCCAGATTATTTGTGAAGCAGATACAGAATTTTCCAGGACGTTGGGATGGTCCCCAAAACAAACGGGAACAACTGGAACGCAGAATTGAGATGGTACGTCACGGCCCGTGTACAGGGCAGAGCCCAGAAACTTGATCAGTACAGATGGTTCTGCCTCTCCCGCCCAAACATCTCCCTAGCCACCCAGAGGCCTGTGTTTATGCCTCATGGCGAGCTTTCTAATTTCCTTTTGAAAATTACATTTTATTTACTTAGTTTGTGGATATGTACGTGTGTACACAAACCGCAGTGCATGTGTGGGGGTCAGGAGACAACTTGCTGGAGTCAGGTCTTTTCTTCCACCTTGTGGGTCCTAGGGAATCGAACTCAACTTTGTCAGCAAGCCTCTGAGTCACTTCACTGGCCCCAAGATTTTTGGTTTTGTTTTATTAAAGCTTCCAGTCTAGGCGGCTCCTCCAGCCTCATGCCACATGTGAGGTTTTGCATAGTTTCTCTTTGCAAAGAGATGTAGAAGGGTCCAAAACAGTGTGACCTTGCAAACTTCTAGGGGTCTATTTTTTTTTAAGATTTAGTTTTAATTATGTATATGCATGTATGTCTGTTTGTATATGCACAGGAATACAGGTGACTACAGAGGCCAGAAAAGGGAGCTGAAGCCCCAAACCGGCATTACAGATGTTCAAGCGGCCACGTCAGCGCTATGAATCAAGTCCTCGGCAAGAGCCCATCTTTAGCTATATTTTGATAAAAAGCAGGATTCTGTCCCAGCAGAAAGCACAGACTCAGTGGCTCTCTCTTCCCAGAGATTCTGCTTAAAAAGGGTTGTGACAATGCCCACCAACTCACAAGTATCCCTGAAGATCTGAGTTCGATCCCTGGGTTCCACATGATGGAAGCAGAGAACTGATTCTCCAAAGCTCCATACACATGTACTGTGGCATGTGAACACACACACACACACACACACACACACACACACACGCACGCACACGCACGCGCACACACAATATATATATATAAGAAATGAGATGCCAGGTATAGTGGCTTCCTCCTTTAATCTCAGCACAGAGAAGCAGGCAGATCTCTATGAATTCCAGGCCAGCCTGATCTACATAACACATTCTAGGCCAGCCATTGCTAATAGTGAGACCCTGTCTTAAAAAACAAAACAAACAAACACAAACAAAAAAACCCCCACAAAGACAGAGAGTGACTAAGGAAGGTACCCTAAATTCATCTCTGTCCCCTGTACACAGGACAGGAGCACATATAAGCCAATAACACGCAGAAACTGTTAACTCCTCTGCTTGTTCACAATTACTTGAACTAATGTGAAGCTTCTGGTCCTAACAACTCAGTATTTTAATGGCCAAGTGGCTGCTAAGATGCTGGCTTAGACTCAGGACAGGCCCCTGTGTGATGGGGCGGATCACCTGTAGCATCAGTGAGCTGCTTCTGGAGCAACCCTGAGGACATGGTGAGGTCTAGGGGAGGAGCCTGGGTGAGAGCAAAGTCTGCAAGGTGCAAAGGCCCTGGCTGCACAGGCAAGGATGGGTGGTATGGAACATCCAGGGTCTCCTGTTCTACTTTCCCAGCTGAGGCCCTAAGGGTCAGGACACCAGCAACAGTTGAAGAGGCAAAGTCAAACAAGATGCCTCCCAAGGCCAGGGCTGGCTAGGCCAGCTCTTCTGAACCCTTCAAGCAGGATCCCCTCCACCCCAACCCCTGGGGATCTGCTCATTCATAATCTAACTAGGTTCTCCACCTAGTGCCCTGTCCTTCAGGGTGGAGATTATAGGCATAACAGAGGGGACACAGACTGGGTTCCTAGTGTGAGCCTTTAAAATAAAATACAAGCCTGGGCTGGGGAGATGGCTCAGCAGTTAAGAATATTTGCTGTTCATGTGAAGGCCTTGAGTTTGCTTCCCAGCACCTGTATCACGTGGTTCATAATTGTCTACAATTCCTGTTACACAGTGTCTGACACTCGGAGCCTCTGCAGGCACCTGAACTCACAAGCACATACTGTGTGCAGAATGCAGACATACCCACAATTAAAAATATAAAAATAAGCTGGGTGGTGGTGGCATAAACCTTTCATCCCAGCACTTGGGAGGCAGAGACAGGTGGATCTCTGTGAGTTCAAGGCCAGCCTGGTCTACAAGACAGCCAGGACTGTTACATAGAAAAAAAAACAAACGTGTGTGTGTGTGTGTGTGTGTGTGTATGTGTGTGTGTGTGTGTGTGTGTGTATACCTTTCCCCTCCCTTCCTGGGCCTCTTTCCAGATTCTTTGGCCACTTAACCTCTTCACAGCCTTGGTTCACAGTACAAATAAAGACACCCCTGTGTGCATAGCACACACTCCCAAACCTGCTAATAAAGCCAGTTTTCCAGCCACGTGCTAAGACATCCACCCACTCAAAACAGACTTTCAAAGCCCAGGCAGCTGTCAGTCCTTATGGCTTTGCTGGGACTATTTCAAACTTCATAAACTTGAGTCCCCAGTACCAGGTTCAGGCTAGCCACCAGAACAGCAGACACACAGAGAAGTCCCTGGAGGCTGTCCCTTCTCACTATCTAAAAGCCAGGGTGCTAGGCTGGACGGAGCAGCGACACCCGCGGGGAGGGCGTCTGGGCTAAAAGCCCTGGGAGGTCAGCCTACCTGTTGCTGTTGGAAGTGCAGAAGCTCGGTGGAGCTCATCTCGCCATTGCTGTCAGCTCCGCTGGCGGCGTCCCTGCTTGAGCCATCCCTTCCCGCGGCCGGAGCCGTGCCTGCGGTCCCGGTCCCACTGCCGCCATCAGCCTGCCCAGAGAGGCTGCCCACGCCGTTCTGACCAGACGGAGCCGACCTGATTGTCTCCGATGCAGATTCCACCATCATGTCGTTCTTCTGGGACCTGGAGAAGAGACGTGGGGGAGGGGCTGAGGCGCAAAAAACAGATTTCCAGGGCAGGTTCTACCTGGGACTACAACTGAAAGCTGCCCCACCCACCTCACCCACCTAGGGTGCTCTCTCCCTCAATTTCCCAGAAGCTCCTCCAGAGACCCTCTCAGTGTGTCACCCCTTCCTGAGAGCCTGGTTAAGGAGCAGCTGTATAAGGAAGCTCGGGCCCCTACCCTGCAACCTCCCATTTCGCCCCCCTCCCAGTAGGAGTAGATAGGGGAGGGTAGGAGATGAGCTCTTCCCTGTTCCCTCAGGGTCCTAAACCTGTTTTGGTCTTTCCTTTTAGCTGGGACCTACCAACCCTCTTCCCTTTCACCAGTATGGCCCTTGCCTTTGTTCCCGTGTAGATACAGTTCCCTGGGGGCAGAGGTTGCTTTCCCCAGGATACAGCAGGCCCTAATCAACACAGGAAAGTAATTGCCTAAGCCCTAGTTAGCTTCTGTGGAGGCATCCTGGGGTCCACTACCTATGGTCACACTTAAGCCCTTGGCCCGGCTACCAAAGTAACTCTTATGTCTCTTTTATTACTACCCACAGCCCAAGAGTCCTCCTCAGAGCAGTGAGATCTGTGTTCAACACCCATTTTACTGACGGTAAAACAGAGGCTGTCAGTACAGGCTTAGGTAAAGACTTAGCCTGTTGAATGCCCTCAGTCCAAGCCCAAGCAAGCGTCACCCCCACATGGGATTACTGTAATTCAAGGGGAGAGTGTGTGTTTTGGTTCCCATTCCCAGCACTATGTAAACTGGGGTGGGGAAGGATGAAAAAAACCCCTGTCACACTTATAATTTGAGTTTGGGAGGCTGTGGTAGGAGGAGTCCCAGGCCAGCCTGAGCTACAGGATAACCTGCCTCAAACACAAACACACAGGGCTGGAAAGATGGCTCAGAGGTTAAGGGCACTGGCTGCTAGTTTCTAACACCCAAATAAGAGTGTTCACAACTCCAGCTTCAGGGGATTCGACACCCTCTTCTGGCTGCCACAGACACCTACACAAGTGTGCATCTACACACACACACACACACACACACACACACACACACACACACACACACACAAATCTGAAAAGAAAAACCAAATGAACAAACTAATTAAAAATTGGGTCTTTTAAAATAATTTATTTATTTTATGTACGTGGGTGTTTCGCCTGCATGTATGTCTGGGCAGCATGTGTGTGCAGAATCCAGAAGAAGGCATCAGATCCCCTGGGACTGGAGTTACAGACAATTGTGAGATGCCATGTGGGGGCTGGGAATCGAACTAGGGTCCTATGGAAAACAACCAGTGCTCTTAAGCCCTGAACCACCTCGCCAGCCCCAAATCAGGTTTCTTATCCAAAGCATCAGGATCAAGGCCCAAATGCCCTCCCCTTAAATTCGGAGTGCTGTAAATTCCCCAGAGACAGGTGAACAGCAGGGAGAGCAAAGGGTGAGGAGTTCCCTTCCCCAGCTGCAGAGCATCCCACCAGCTTGACACACACACTTCAGAAGGGGGATGTTAGCATAAAAACTGAAACTAGGAGGGGCAGTGCATGCCTGTAATCCTGGGACTATGACGCAGAGGGATCACAAGTTCAAGACTAGCCTGAGCGGTACAGTAAGACCCTGCTTCACGCCCCAGCATTCACTAGCATGTGCACGCACGGACACACACACACACACACACACACACATACACAGCAAGCTCTCCTCAAATTCTGGACTCTATATTACCCCATGAATAATCACCCTAAAGGGAACAGTTGGCACCCACCATGCCCTAAACTTCCGTTTCCTTGTCTGTCATCCTATCCTCTTGCAGTCCTTTGCAGACAATGAGGGCGCTTGCCCAGGCTAGCCCTCATCAGCTCATTCTCCGCCCATCCCAGGTGAGGCAGAGGTGACGAGGTTCAGAGAGCTAATGATTTGTCTGATGTCACATAGGATCAAGTCACTTGAACATCCAACAAGGACTGGAGAAACCAGCCAGATAATCACATCTTTCTCAGCCAACAGGCTGAGGCTCTTCAGGTAACAGATTAAAGAAACTGTAGAAAGCGGCTGGCTGAATTACTCCTCTCCCCAGGATGAGGCTCCCAGTCCTGTCTTCCTCCCACCCCTTTCCGTCTCTCTCCTGCACCAGTTGTTCACCCATGCTAGAGCAGAGTGAGAGAAAAGGAGGGTGCAGGGGGCTACACCACCGCTCCAGAGACCTCAGGTTTTGACTCTGGACTGTCTCTCTTGTAGTGGATTGGGAGAGGGATCCTAAAGAGTCCATGTACTGCTGAAGTGGCCTTAATGTTCTAGTGAGTAGCTCCCACTCCCAAGTTCTGAGAGGAGCTGGAGCAGGGGTAGAGTGGAGGTGACGGTTTGGAAGAGATTGAGCACCCGGTCCCCAGCCTTTAATAGCTGTGTCAGCCCCAGGGCTTGTAGCTGCCAAATGATGGATGGGTGGGCTCTGGCCTCCACCCACCACAGCACAGGACTTCAGCCCCCTCCCCTGAAACCACCCACCCCGAAAACTACAAGAGTAACTTCCCCCACTCAGGCCTGGACCTCAGCTGGGGGTGAGGGAATGGGAAGACAGCGGGAGCCCACTGCCCACTCAGCTCTCCCTCGCCTCCAATTCCAGCCCTGCTGGGGCAGAGAGCAGCTTCCAACTCAGAATCCCAGACTAGCTGCTCAGAGATCTGAGAACTCCTCGGCTCCATGGGACAAAGACAAGCCTCCCGGGTGTAAGCATGGCCAGGAGAAAGCAAGAAAAATCTGGCAGCTCTTTCTCCCAGGGAAGGAAAAGTGGTCCCCTTCCAACATTCACAGAACACAGCAAAGTTGTAGCTCTGACAGCAAGTTTGGAAAAGGGAGAATGAAAGGAAGGGGGGTGCCAGCAGAGTTGTCCTTTCCTTTCCCTTCCTTTTGGGGAGAGCGGGGGGGGGGCATAGAGATACCAAGTGAACAACATAATTGTGGCAATGTGCCATGTAATAATAGCTATTCAAGGGCTGATCATTCATATTGAACAAGCCTCTCATTTGTATGCTTGAGATTATATGCATTTGAAAAGTCATTTCCGCAGGGTGTATGAATAGCGGCCATTCCCTTCTGACTCGTGCTCTGCCCCTCCAGGGGCCTTGGCCCGCTGACACACACCCGTATACCTCTTTCCAGGTTCTGGCCCACCCACCAACACCAGCCCCTCAAACCCACAGGGCAGGAACTTCCAGGCCCTCTAGGAATCCTCACCTCTGCCCTGGCACACCTGCCCTCCAACCCGAGCACACCACAGCCAACAGCCTCCAGGCTCACAACGCCTACCCACCTCTCAGCAGTGATGTAAGGAAGACGGGGAGTTCCCTGTACCGTAGGTGAGCAGGCACTAACGTCTGGGGCCCAGCCAGCTAGAGGTTGAGTGGGGTGGGGTGCTTAGAGTACACGTTGTTATCAGTGCCTAGTAACTAAGAGGGGGTAGGGCAAACCACTGGTGCGCCTTATGACACTAGGAGAGATGACAGCCTAGGCTCTGTCACAAACCAGCTATGAGCCCTTTGCCTTCCTACATCTCAGGGCCTCAGTTTCCCTTTTCTCCATGAGAAAATAGTTTCAGAAGCTCCTGGGGTGGGGGTGAAGGAACTCCCTAGCTTAGCCGGTGGATGGAAAGTCACAGTATTTGGGTGTTGCTGGGAGCCACCAGGAGGCCATTAGAGTCACAGCTTAGTCCCTTGACCCAAAGGCTCCACCCAACAAGGAACCCAGTTGGCTGACGGCGCATATTCCCGCCCCCTCTGTATACAGAGCCACCCTCCCCTTAGCAGGAGTAACGCTTGCAGTGGGGAAGGACAGAAGCCGAGATTAGACCACTTAGGCCCGCTGTGTGTCTCTGGACAAGTCGCTCTTCACATACTAATCCCTCCAGGCTTGCTGGGTGCCTCTCTGCCCTCATCAGGAGGAGGAGGTGGTGGAGGAGGATCAGGTCAAGGCCAACCTCAACTAACAGCCAGCAGACTGTTTTTCCCCTACCCCCAAAAGCCACTAAGGAGTGGGCACCAAACATTTTCAAATTTCCCTAAGAATTGCTAAGACTAGGCTTCTCACTTCATGCCAGAATTTCCAGACCACTCCCCCACCACATGTCGTGGGTAGTGGAGGACCATTTACAGGGTGTGTGTGTGTGTGTGTGTGTGTGGTGGGGGGTTCAGGATATGGATGACTACAGGTGGGTGGGTCCTAGTCTCTCATACTCCCATTCTCCGGATTCCCTGGCTGAATTCGGAGCAGTAGGCAGCCACGGTCTGGCCCGGGCTCCAGCAGGCGTCCTCGGAAGGAAGCTAGGTCAAAGCCACAGCCACTTCTTCCGCTTTGGGGAACTCCGTGGCCATCTGAGGGTTCCCACTTTCCCTGAGGCTTTTGCCTCTATGATGCACCCCAGTGGGAGCAAAGGCAACAACGCCTTCTTGGAACCAGTCAGGGTCCGCCCCGTCCCCTCCCTGCCGGAAGTGACGAGTTGCACCTAGCTTGAGGCCAAAGGGGCACTCCGGACCTGGGGTGCTTTTGGGAGGCGGAGAGGAAAAGACACCAGAATCCTACACGTGGACAAACCTTTTGTGCCTTTTCGCGGGCCCATATGGCGTGGGGAGTATTAATTACCGTCGCGTTTTAATTAACAGTCGCTTAATCTGAGCCGTAACATTTGCCACGACACCCTGTGCCTCGCCGCGAACCCGCGCCGCCCGCCCTGCCAACTCATCAATTAATTTTTATTGACGTTTTCTTCCCCCAAACAGGCACAATACCAGGGTTTTCCAATTAACACCTCCGCGATCTCTAATTAGTGCAATTAACAGACTGATGGATGCCCGGAGTTTACCCGCGAGGGAGGGGAGGGGGAAGGGACCGAGAAGCTCCGGACGCGCGTTCCCGGGAGCAGCAGCGCGGCAGCAGGCGACAGATGGGGGCGTGGCCATGGGTCACCTGTACCTGAGTCCGTGGCCCCTGAAGCAGAAGGTGGCCCTGATGAGAGCCTGACACTTAGGGCTAGAAAACTGGTGTCTAGCTGCAGCCCTGTAGGTCACAAACTTGCTGAGCGATTTGGAGCAAATAAGTGGATGTTGTCTGCTTAAAACTCTAAAGGAGGCCGAGGAAGTTGATTGCAGTAATAGACAGAATGTCCTAAAGCACAATACCATGCAGGAGAAAGAGCCCAGGGATGAACCAACACCTTAGTGTGCTTGTACTGCGCTCCATCTGAGAGGTAAATTCTGTTGATCTGAGAAGGACATAACTTGTATTGCAGTTTCCCGGTCAGCTGACCTGCTTGTCTGGGGCAGCAGGGCTCTGAGGATGAGAGCAAGCTTCAGTGGGAAGAGCTAGCTTTCCCATGGTCCAAACTAGTCAGTTGGTGGACCTCTGAGGCCATGCATTCACTCAACAAGCATTTAGGGTCCGATTAACCTAAAAACTGAGATCTAGCCACAAGAGCCCGAAGGGTAGTCCTTTCTGAGTGGAATGGAAAGACTCAACAAGGCAAATAGAAGAGGTGAAGGCCCCACCCCTCATGTTTCCTCTGAGTATCTGTCTTTGAAAGAGTGGTCACTTGTGGGGGTTCTCTCCTCCTCTACAGCTAGCCAGTCAGGAGTATGTTGTGCCAACAATGATCCTTCGCCAATCATAGTTTCAAAAGGCACTAAGCAGCACCAGCGTGCCAGGCTGGGTACGCAGAGAACAGGCATTGGCACGCCATTCTAGAGCTCACCTTCCCAGGGGAGAGAAATGATAGGCATAAGTGCACTTCTCAGATTGAGATGAATTCTATCCAACGTGAGTATAAGGAGTAAACATAGTACTTTTATTCATTCTTGAGAAATTCATACATGCACACAGTGTCTTTAGGTCATATGAAACCTCTCCCCACACTCGGGGCTCTACCTTAAATGAAGTTTGGATTGGGGAAGGTCTCTTTTGCTGAAATGAAGTAGCTATGAAGGATGAGCAGACTCAGCCAGGCAGACTGTAGCCTGAATGCCCAAAAATTGCATGCAAAGGCCTTCATTTCACTAAAAGAGAGCCTACTGGGTTCAGACGTTTCTAGGACTAAAGGTCTTTGAAATAGTGACATTTCCTAGATCACATATAACAACACACATGAACATGACATAGAATAGAGTAAGGTGCACACCTTGTTTGTCTATTCCTTTCTCTCTGACTATCCTGCTAATGAATCTTTAGTAAGGAACAGAGAGCAAACAGCTTTTCAGGGCCATCAACCTTGGTCCCACAGGCAGCTGAGTGTACCTCTCAAGTCAAGGACCCAAGGACTCAATGCATCTCTGACCTTCACTGGTTACAGGCTGCCAGGAATAGAGAGGGCGCCACACAGGAGCCCACGTCAGCCACTCACTTGCCGTTCTGCAGCTAACCCTTTCCTGGCATGATCCATGACACGGAACAGTGAGGTCCCCAGCCTGAAGCTTGGGGTCCAGATCTCTGGCTGATACCAGTAAACCTTCCTTCCTTCCTTCCAAGGGTGCTTCAGACTCATTAAAGCATAGGGCATGAACAAGACAGTCAGAAAAGGGCAATTCCTGGGGCTCCCAAAGGCCCTGCTGCAGGCCCACCCTTTGAAGGAACTGGAGTTAAAAGTTCACTTGACCCCTTCCAGCCTTCTGTTCGGCTTCTAAGAAAAGCTAAGGTAGGAACAACCAGCTAGAAGGCCTCTAAAGGCTGCAGGTCCAGCTCACGGGTATAGCATTCGCCTGCCATGAGCAACAAACACCCTCTCCCCAAGTTCCAGGATAGGAACTCGGGGGCTTTCCCATCTGTAGATCAGAGGCTAGCACCTCAGCTTCCCCACCCACCTGTGCCTGAGTGCCAAGCCAAAGATCCTCTGTAAATGGCATGTGGCACCTTAAAAGCTACCTGCCCCCAGATCCAGGGACCGGTCAAGTCCTCTTAGCACAAAACTTCAGGGCTAGAGGGGCAGGGCAAGGATGGACCCATTTCAAAGGGTCACCTGGCCCACACAGCCCTTGACTGGGAAGCTGTTCCTGGGCTACCTTTGGGGGGAAGGGGGTCTTTTCTCAAGTTTCAAAATTTTTTTATTTTCTTTTTTTAAAATTTTATTTCATGTGCACTGGTGATTTTTCCTGCATGTATGTCTGTATAAAGGTGTGGGTGCTCTGGAAGAGCAGTCACTACTCTTACCCACCAAGTCATCTTTCCAGCCCCATTTTTTATTTTCCAATTCTAAAAGCAAAGGACATCTTGGAAAAATATTCTAGGAGGGAGATGTATAGCTAGGTATGGGGGCATATACCTATATTATCATACATCATGCATTTATGCCTATATCATATGGTATATATCTATATCATACGATATGTATATGTGCCTATACTATATGGTATATATGCTGATATCATATGCTATATATGTCTATATCATATGCTATGTATATATGCCTATACCATATGGTATATATATGCCTATATGCATACCATGTCCAGTATGTATGCCTATAATCACAGCACTTGGGAGACTGAGCCAGGAGGAAAGAGTTTCAGGCTAGCCTGAGCTACACAGCTAGATCCTGTTTTAAAAAACAAAAACCATGCCAGCAGTGGTGGCACACACCTTTAATCCCAGCACTAGGGAGGCAGACGCAGGCAGATCCGCCTGTCTGTCAAGTCTGAGGCCAGCCTGGTCTACAGAGTTCCAAGACAGCCAGGGCTACACAGAGAAACCCTGTATTGAAAAACTAAAACAAAAACCACAACAACCAGGCCTGGCATCGTAAGCCTGTAATACTGGCTTAGAAGGCAGAGGCAAGAGGGTGACTGGAAATTTGAGGTCTACATAACACATTCTAGTTCTCAAGCCCTTAGAGTCCGATACATGGACTGTCTTCACTTATCTTCACTTAGGAGAACATTTTGCTTAGAAGGTACAGTTATTTCTTCATCTTCACTGCTTTTCATTTTGATTTCCTTTTTTCTGAGATATGATCTTACTACCTTAGGTAGGCCAGGATGGCCTGGAACTCCCATGATCCTCCTGACTTTCCCAGTGCTGGGGCCACAAAGCCACTACCAGGCTTTAGAATCACATTTTTTTTTTTTTTAAGGTAAAACTGGCAATTTGCTGAGGATGACCTTGAACTCTTGATTCTCCTGGTTCCTCTTCCCAAATGCTCATATTACAGGTGTGTGCCATCGCTGCCCAGCTTTGGAACTGTATCTCTTTATAGCTCTTGATTTCATTGGTGTCCATTGATTGAAGCTTCACAAGCCTTTGGGGCCGCTTCTTCCACTGCGCAGCTCCTTCCCAGACAGTCTCAGCTCTGCATCAGGAAGCCAACACTAAGCCCCTTCGCTATGCACAGCTCCCAGTACAGAGGTGCTGGGTGGGCCTTGCCCTGCAATGGATACTGAGTACATACGTGTGGTGGAATCCTGGCAAACAGAGGTGAAAAAACCACAGCTCTGGCTTTGGTGGAGTGCAAAAGGACCATAAGCAACAAAGGTACACAAGCCTCTTCCTGACCAAAAAAAAAAAAAAAAAAAAAGCCTTAAAGACAAACCATTCCTACTTCGTACTCTCGGTCAGTTAAGTCAGACTCTGGGGAGTGATGTAGGCATGGCCACCTCACACAGCCTTCTCCAGGACCCTGAACTACAAACACAGCTGGGGTGGAGAAACTCAGTTACACACACACACACACACACACACACACACACACACACACACGCTCCACTTTGCAAATGTTATGTCAGGCACTAAAACAAAGGAGGGGAACCTAAAGGGAGTGTGGTACTTTGGAAAGGCCCTGCAGATTACTTCTGAGCTAAGTTACAGGCAGTAAGCCTCCAAAGCATAATTTGCCAATGTGTTTCATTCTGTGTGTCACTGTCTGTCTTCATGGTACTGGAGACTGAGCCTAGTTCCTCACGTACGCCATGCAAGGGCTTACCACTGAGCTACAACATCAACCTTTCAAAAAACCTTTCTTTCCCAGAAAGTGTCAGGTAGGGTTTCCCTGAGGAACCCAAGGCTGGCCTTGAACTCACTCTGTAATCTAGACAGGCTTAAATGTGCCTCAGCCTCGTGAGTAGCTGGGATTATGGGTCCAGGCCTGAGAGCAGCCTGTGCTTCTTAATCGTCCTCAACCCACTCAAGAGTCCTTGCTGGTCTCCACCATACCCTCACCCTCTTCCCTCAGCCACACTCCCAGGCTCACTTTGAAAGAGGAACAAATAATTGACAAGGTCATCTGGTCCCAGACCCTTCCCAGCGTCCCACCCCAGTGGTGACAAACCCATGGACCTCAGACACTCTTCACTGCCACCTTCTGACGTCACCAGACCTGGTAAGGAAGCCTCATTCAATACTCTTTCCTATTACCATGACCAAAAGGAAGGATTAACAGAGACAGGACAAGAGAGACAGAGAGAAGCAAAGAGCCCACTCCATCTCATTAAGAAAGTAAACATAAGTGCCATCTAAGTGTCTAATTAAGCTTCTAATTAGTCCCTGCTTGTTACTAATGCAAATTAGATTACTCCGCTTAACTACAGCATGTCCACAACACCCTTGTTAATTGCGGCCTTTTGAAATTAAATTACTCCCTAATTAGCATATCAAAGCCATTGATTCGGAGCTGGGAGAGAAGAGGGCAAGAGGAGCCTAATGCCAAGTTTGGTTAATCAGACAGAGCTAATTAAATAGTGACGTCTTACGTGGGGGGCCTGCCGGTTCAGGGGTAGGGGCTACCCATTCAGGGCTCAAGTGACCATCTGGAGCCTGTCTGGAGCCTGGTTCTGGTGGTGCCCTTGGCACCAGAGGCTCCTGTAGGCCTGCGGCAGACCACCTGGTCTGACACTCCATGGCCCTTGACCCAGCCCTGGCCCCTCTGTCTCCCCAGAAGATTTCTAGGCATGGGATTCAGAAGGCTCTTGGGCACTGATTCAGGGACATCTAAGACACAGCAACACACAAACAGGCAAAGGCTGAGCGAACACTCCTGCACTCTCTGTCCCTGCCTCAAGGTTAGGTTCAGAAGGTGCCTCATTCTCTCTAGGCCTCAGTGGGCCAGAATCCACTTGTGATCCCATTCTTAGAGAACCTCCATATCAAATAACTGATAACAAGAGGCATCAAATTGTTTTCTTGGGGATGTGAGATTCTGATGAAGAGAAATCTCATCGCTGGGGATCGAGTAGAAGGTGGGAGGCAATGATCCTTCTAAAAAGGCTCTTGCCCAAACAAGACATACACAAGAAGGTACTTTGTACTTGTACAGTCCCTGGAAGCATGAAACCTTAAAATTCACTTCACAGGAAAAAGGGGGAAGACCTCCTAGGATTGGAGCTTAATGACATCTGGTTCAACACCAGTACCACAAGAACCACCAAGATCTGAATGCCACTGTCAATTCCTAGCAGCAGCATGGGAATAGGAATTTGATTTCAGCAAGAATTTCCTTCCAGGTCTTCTCTGAGCCTTTGGAGTCTTCAAGGCACCTTCTCCCTATCCCACCCTACCTTTATCTCCTTAAAGAATACTGGGATCATGCCGGGCGGTGGTGGCTCACACCTTTAATCCCAGCAGACACAGGTGATCTTTGTGAGTTCAAAGACATCCTGGTCTATAGAGGGAGTTCCAGGACTGCTGTGGGATAATGCTCTTGTACACAGTAAGGATTTGTCACTTGTGTTAGTTTAATGAAACACTGATTGGCCAGTAGCCAGACAAAAAGCATAGGCAGGGTGACCAGACTAGGAGAAT
Organism: Arvicola amphibius; assembly: GCF_903992535.2. Classification (NCBI taxonomy): domain Eukaryota; kingdom Metazoa; phylum Chordata; class Mammalia; order Rodentia; family Cricetidae; genus Arvicola; species Arvicola amphibius. The sequence continues at coordinate 69,797,746 of NC_052055.2, read as the reverse complement.
TCTGGGAAGAAGAAAGCCTGAGTCAGTCACCAGCCAGATGCAGAGGAAGCAAGAGGAGAATGTCTTACTGAGAAAAGCTACTGAGTCACAAGGCTAAACACAGACAAGGATTATGGGTTAATTTAAGTTGTAAGAGCTAGTTATTAATAAGCCTGAGCTAATAGGCCAAATGGTTTATAATAATAGAAGCTTCTATGTGTTTCTTTGGGAATGAATGGCTGTGGGACCAGGTGGGACAGAAATGCCCATCTACACAGGACAGACAGGGCTACACAGAGAAACCCTATCAAAAGGGGGGGGGGGAGAAAACAACACAACAAAACTGGGACCAAGCTAATGTCCATGTGAAAAGATGTTAACCAGCTTTAATCCCAGAAATTGAAGGCAGAAACAGGAGAATATATATGAACTTGAGGTCAGCCACAGCTACACAGTAAGACCCTGTTTCAAAAAGAAGGAAGGAAAGATGGAAGGAAGGAAAGAAAGATCTGGAGTTAGAGAGATGGTTTAGTGGTTAACAGCACCGGCATCTCTTCCAGAGGATCCTATGGGAGCCAGGCACACGTGATGCACAGACATATATGCAGGAAAACACCCATACATGTAAAACAGAAAGAAATGAAAGGTGCTAAGTAGTAGCCCCTCTGTAGCTAAGACGGCCACTAAAGAGGCCCAGGGAGAAGAAGCTGTCACTCAACCTCAATGTGTCCTCACTGCACACAAGTGTAGGCTGTGTTTGCTTGTTCAAAGGAAGCCCGAGTGGGAATATTTATGTGACTCTATGTGACATTCCCCATGGGTTGACCTGTGTGGCAGCCAACAAAAAAGCAGGGGTGAGGTCAGTCAGCTTGTGACACCACTCCTGCTCCTAAAATAATGAAGCATTTCAAGAGTCACGTTCCATGGCAGGGGATTCCTGCTGTGACAGACCACCTCCCCAGGCCCAGGTCCTTCATCTGTCAAATGGGAGCAATAATCACACCCTGGGGGTCACCAGGTTGTGGTAGATTAGGATGAAGAAGCTGCAAGCCAGTGGTTCTCAACTTCCTAATGCTGCATCCCATCAGTACAGTTTCTCATATTGTGGTGACCCCAAACCATGAAGTTATTTCATCTCTACTTCATAACTGCAATTTGACTACCATTATAAATTTCAATGTGAACATCAGATATGCAACTCTGGAGGGCTGCAGACCACGGGCTGAGAACTGCTGCTTGAAAGCACGCTTCTTCACTGGGAGGCATTAGAGAGCCTTTCCAGCATCTTCCATTCTAGGGATGGGGCCTGGACTTCCACTCTGAATAACACTGAGGGCTGAAGTCGCTTATCCTGACTCTCAGGAAGCTGGGGTGGGGGCAGGGGGCCATACTGGTGCTCTCTGCCCTACAAATGATAAATTGATCTGCCAAGGGCGACAACTTCTAAATAATTCCTAAAAATGATGGCATTTTCTTTGAGCCATGAACCAGCTCCCAAATAAAGACACAGAGACTTAATTGAGTGCTCAGCCTTAGCTTAGGCTTGTCCACTAGTTCTTTTTACTTAATTTAACTGTTTCTATTCATCTAAACATTTTGCCTCAGGCTTTTTTCTTTCTTTCATTTTGTATGTCCTACCTTCCTACTTCCTCCCTCCCTCCCTCCCTGTCTGTCTGTCTGTCTGTCCTCTGGCATCTTGTTTTCTTTCTTATTCCACACCATCCCAACTAAGAAACCCATGCTAAGCTCCTCCCTGCTACTTCCTGCCAACAAGTTGCTAACCCCACCTCTCTGAGTCTACGTTAATTTTATTTAATTAACAAAAAAGCAACACATCTTTACATAGTTAAACAGATGCAACATAAACAAATGCAACACATCTTTGCTAGTTAACCGAATATCCCACAACAGACCAGGGCAGCAGGAGGATGGGTCACTGAGATGACTCAGCAGGTAAAGGTGCATCACCAAGCCTGACATCCTAAGTTTGATTCCCAGAGTCCACAGAATAGGAGAGAACCAACTCGCAGGAGCTGTCCTCGGACTTCTACACGTCTGCCATGGTACGTATTCACAGGAGAGACCCCTGCTTTGATCTCTCTGTGTGTCTCTCTTTCCCCATCTAGGATGTAGCTATTCCAACCCCTCCCAAGTTCTAGCCCCTGGAGTCAGGGGCAGAGACAAACCCTGAAGGGTGAGGTTTTGTTTATTTAAGGAGAAACCAAAGAGAGAGGTGGACTCCCTGACAAGGCGAGACTAGCCAGTACCCAGCTGGAAGTATCCATCCACATCAAACCTGGCAGAGGGGCTCAGAGCAGAGCTTTGATTTTAGAAAATATGTGAAATTAAAAGCAGAAAGAAAGAGTTTGGGGGAAGGGTTGGGCTGTCCTGGTTAGTGGGGGATGGGGACAGAAACACATAAGGGCCAAGCTGCAGCACGCCTCTCGGAGCGCTCTCCCAACGAGATTCAATTAATTGATAACAAGAGGCATCAAATTAATTTCTGGAGGATGTGAGATTCTGATGAAGGGAAATCTCGTCGATGGGGATCGGGCGGGAGGAGGCGGGCAGCACCCCTTTTAATCAGGTTCTGGCTGTCTAATTGGCAAAGAGGTGGCTTGAGGGGTCACAGGGCCCCTTGCCCTGAGTTCCACAGCGCTCCCTTCAGGCAGCCCCTTCAGGGGCAGAAGGCCATGCTGCCTTGGCAAAGACTGTGACCATCCTCAACTGAGGCCAGGGAGAGGAGGCGGTCATTCGTCAACTACACTGTAGGAAACTGGATACCCACAGAGAACATGGCAAAGGCCAGGCAGAAAGTTAGGACTTTGGTGGCAGTGCCTTACAGGGATCCCACAGTGTACTTGGAGGACCCAGAGAATCATCCCAGAGCACAGGGAGAATAACACTTAGGGGCTGGCTATAGCAAAAAGCAGATCATGAAGTCTGAGCGGAGGTGGGGAGAAGTCCATGCTCTGGTGGGTTTGGTCTCACAACCCACGATTGCCTTCCTGGGCTCAGGTCTCCGCCATCTGCAGCCTTTCATCAAGGGGCAAGGATGTTTGATGCTCCTGGGACTCAGCAAGATGCCAGGGGAGCCACTGGGAGCCTCCGTCACCCCTGTGCTCCAACTAGGGAGAAGGGCAGGTAGCTTGTGGTCTCTGGGGGAAACCCAGGTGAGAGTCTCCCAAGGGAATAGAGGTAAGACCTCAACAAAGCCTCCTGCTCTGAAGGCCACGAGCCCCTGCCCTTACTCCCCCAGCCCTTCCAGCAGCTGCTCCTCACCAGACTGTGGGCATACCTTGATGTTTCCTCCTCTCTAATTCTCTCTGGCAGGACATTTTCCTTCCTCCACACAGGGAATTCCTACTGAAAAGGGAAGTCCCAAATAGTGACTTCTTCAGACCTGGGTCTGGTAGAAATGCAGGCCCAGCTGGAATCATATCCCAAGAGCTAGCTCTGGTTTGGCAGGATTGAGGAAACCAGAACTCAATGCTCACCTGCCCACCCCTTCATTTCCCCCTCACACTGGGGTGGGGGAGGAGTAAGGCAAGAACTCTGCCCCAGCATGTGACCCCTGTCAGAACACCACCCTCTCTTGTCCCCAGCACCCATCTCAAAGATCCACATTCGCCTACTTACTCCAGTTTGGGCTTTTGGAGTTGCAAGAGAGCCTCCTCTTATTTCCTCTCTTCTTTAGGTCCTGCCAATGTGTCTGCTGCACACAGCAGGCACTGGGGTTTGTAGAAACGCCCATCTCTATTCCCAAAATCCTCCTCAAGCCTGGCAGCCATCACTTTTCCCTCTCTTCCTACCAGTCAGAAACTGAGATATGTCATGCTCCACAACACGCTAGACTGACATACAGACAGATTTGTGTCACCTCTGCCCCCTCCCTACTTCAAACAAATGGCATGCTTAATTCTGCATACTGTCCTATTATGAGGAAATCCACCATTTGCTCCCCCTACCCATTTATACAGTAGTAGCTGGGGTCAGATGCCATCAGAACCAATTCCAGTGCGAAAGCAAATACCCTTCACGTCTATCTGGTACCACCCATGCAGCCCAGTCATCCTCAGGCAGTGGTGGAGGAGAAGGACCCCAAGAGATGAGGACACACCTGGGGCTGGAGGTGCAGGCTTCTGATAGGGTTTGGGAGAAGATGTATGACTTTGTTGCAGGTAAGTGGGCAAAAGCATGTACGTGCGTGCGTGCGTGCATGTGGGTCTCCGTCCATCTGTCCTGGAACCAAGGAAGGTGATATAACAAGGAAGACTGCATGGCCCCTCACCCTGTGGTTCCATGCAGAAGGCACCTTTTGTGGGGGGTGCTTTTGTTTTTCAGCCCATCAGTGTACCTCAAGTCTTCTGAGAGAGCCCAGAGCATACACAAAGTCAGAGGCCATAGGCAGAGGATTCCCACTGAGACCCAGGATCAGTGCAACTGGCCGTAAAGTGTTCATTTCCACAGAGAATTCCAGCTGGTGATGGGAAGGACTGACAGCTTCAGGGTCCCTGCAGGAAAAGTTCTTGCCTCTCTGAGCCAACCATTCAGCGGCAGGTCTCAAACCTGAGGATCTCTGCCTGACAGCTTCATGTAAGGACAGGAGGCGCCATTCCCAAACACTAGGAATCTTTCCTTTTAAAAAAAGAGAAGATGCTAGTCTTCCAGTAATTTTTTTTCTCCTCAGTCTTCTGGAGAATTCTGTCTCATTTGTATTGGTATCTATTACCACCCTAAGAAGACCTAAGGGCCAACCCAGGGTAGGAGCAGGCAGAAAATGCAGGAAGTACAGCTCAGACAAGCAAGGGAGGTGGCCGGCTGGGCCAGGCTGGTGAAGTGTCAGCCCTCTATCCCCTGGCCTTCTCACTTGCCCAAGGCAGAGGCTCCAGCCCCTGGTTATTCTGGATCCCAGCAACTTAGTCTCAGCTCTGTGCCTGGGCAGCAGCGAAAACCTCACACGAGTTACCACTTCTCTCTGGCTTCATTTTCCAGCCTATAAACTGAAGGTTTATACCCCAGCATTTCCAGTATTCGGCCTGATAAATGGCCTGGCAGTGCCAGTAAACCAGTTAGAGAAAAGAAAATGAAAAGCGTGCCATCACTGGGTGGCACTCTGAAGGCCAGACGCTTGCTAGGGCGTGAAACTTTCCTCCCATTCAACCTCCAAGCTGCTGCTCTACTCTGGGCATTGTTGACCTACTTTACAACCTAAGAAAATTGAGGTTCTAGCAGCTTAATTAAGTTCCCTAGAGCCCTATCTCAAGTGCCAAATTCCAAAGCCCTTTTTACTCTGACACACGTATGGCCCTAGGGAGACACGAGCTATGTGCCTCGGGTTCTAGGGCTCCGGAACCACCTCAGAGGAAGCTATTCTCAGCCAATGGAGGCACAGAATTCCAGCAAAAAATGGGCCCATGGCTGCCTTGGGCCTGGGGAAACTGAGAGGATAGGAAAGAGGATGGGGGGCAGAGAAACTGAGAAGCCCCTAGGATGGAAGGAAGTTAGCACTGTTTGGGCAATAAGAATAAAGGCCTGAGCTTAGCACATTGCAATCTAGAGGGGAAATCTTCCAAAAGTACCACGGGCAGTGAAGGGTTAAAATGTAGGAAAGGAAGGATGGCTTCGTGGGGAGAAGCCCCTTCCCTCCCTCACACAGTCCTCTGAAATCAAACCCTTGCATGCCACCTACCTCCCCATCACATCTGTCTCATCTATTCTGGTAAGCTGAGGTCCAGAGAGGAGGCTCCAGACCCTAGCGCCCAGCCTGGGATCTGTCCAGGCAAGGAGGGGGCTCAGCAAACACTGAGGAAATTACCAGATCAAAGAAAGCCACCCCCTTCCAATCCTCCTGGAGTCCTCCCCTGCTAGGGAAAAGGTGCTTTGGAGTGAGGGCCCAGCAGGATATGCGCATTCTTGGCAAGAAGGGACCTACCTAGCAGACTGACAGAAAGGGAGCTTCTGGCCAAAGGTAGAGGAAAGGGGTGGGAGATATCTAGGAAGGAACAGGCACAGCTCCATCAGAAAGTTGGGCCTGACTAGTCCCCCATGCTCTCCTGCTCCTCAATTCCAACCTAGCCTTAGCCTCAGAAGAGACTAAGGGAGAGTCTCCTCCAACTTCCAAGGTTGGGCTAGGGTAAAATATAGAAGGAGCTTGGTGAGGTGTGTGGAACACACCTGAAAACCCAGCATCCAAGAGGCGGCGGAAGGACACTGTACGAGGCTGGCCTAGGCAACATAAAGAGACTGTCTCATGTCTCCCCAGCCCTCCTACAAAACAAAATAAAAACAACAAAACACAACCAGGCACTTAAGGGTCCCCGCAAGTTGAGGATCATATATCACGGGGTGTGCAGCAAGTGTGGAAGAGGAGGTCCTAGAACAGCCCTGATACCAGGCTACCTTGCCCAACTGACTAGAGTGGTGGACATTCTTTACACGCGCTGTTCTAAGGGTATCTCAGAGCCAGCAAGCCATCCAAGGGCCCCTCCGACCTCCAGACGACAGCCCCTGAATCACCCTGGCAAGGTAAAGTTTCTCAAGTTTAAGGAGAAAAAAAGAGAAAGAAGGAAAGCCTGCAGACTTCCCCACAGCGGTTTTCCGCGGGGGCGGGCAGAGGTCGTCTGAGGCCGACCGCTCCCCTTAAGGAGCCTCCCCTGGCTCCTCGGTTGATTTCAACCAGGGGCTTAAAATGCCGGTACCGCAGGGTACCTAGGCCAAGGGGCCTACCCACTGAGGTTGGCGGGGGTGTGGGTGGGGGTGGGGGCTAAGCTTCTCCAGGAAGCGGTGGAAGAGCACGGACCACCCGCTGCTCCTTTCTTCGTGTGAGATGGGACACTCGCGCAAAACAAAACGACTGTCGCGGAAGCTCCCGACCCCGAAATCCAGCCCCAACGCCGTCGACTGCCAATCCAGGTAAAGACGCTTTAAGTTCAAGGTAAAAATCCCGCATTAGCCAAAACTCTTTTCGACTTGCTCTGGAACCACCAAACGGTGGATTTGGACTCAGGTTTGTTCTTCCTGGTCCCCTTCCCCGCTCAGAGCGCCACGGTCCATCGGGTGGGTAGACCTGTGTAAAGGTGCACCACACGCGCCTATCTTTGAAGTCCCAGGTGCCAAGCAAAGGAACGTGGAAACACGCACGGCGGTGTAAGAGGCCCGGGATGCAGAGGCGGGGGCACTGCCCGAGAGCAGGGACAGCCCCCGATACCCTTGTCCTCCCAACCTACAGAGTCGGCAGATGCTACATGAGGGTGTTCACGCGGTAGCCTCACTTGGGGAAGAGGGTCAATCTGTGATGGTCACGCTTCTGCCTCAGAATCCGCGTCCCACGAAATCACAAGTTCCTTCACACAGGTGGCCGCGGCCCCAGGTCTCTAAGCGCCACCGGGTTCTGCTCCGGCGCAGCCCAAGAGGCAGAAGTTTTACGCAGAAGAGGAATGCAAGATTTGAGCACCGCCGAGGGTGGCCGCGGGTCAGAGAGGTGTTGGGGAGACGAAAGGGCTGTCTAGTGAGTCACCAGAGTGCTCGGTCTGGAGAAATGGGGTCCGGCTCGGTCAATCCGGCAGCCTCATATCTCTGGTGGCATTGGGCCCTCCGTCCAGTCACTTTATTCCCCCACAACCCTGCAGGAGCCCTATTCCAGTGGGGGAGAGTATCCACCGGGTCAGTCCCCCACGGACCAGCTCCAACACACAAAAATCACAGGGGCCATTTCCAGTCTCTCTCAAGTCCCCAAGAAGTTTTTCCGCTCTATCTCAGATCTGATTAAGGGATGAAGGGAAAGAAGGTTGACTAGTCTCAGCACTTCCGAGGTGCGACCAAGGCGACAAGGTGTTTGAGATTGTTGGTCGTATCCCCCAACCCCCCCTCCTCAAGTCCCTCTGCCTCCTGCTAGTCCTGGGGAGTCCCGTGCAGACTGGACTTGGGGGGGATCCCACTTCACCACTTCCCTTCCCGGTTCAGGAAAGTCCGGGCCGGGAGTATTCTTTGTCTCACTCCGGGAGGGGGGGTCGCGCCCCCTAACACCCCATTCCCAGCAGCGAGGCCAGAAAGGGGCGGAGTCCAGATTCTTGGGGCAGGGCGGGCCTCAGTGGCCTCTCCAAGCCGCCCCCATGGCCGGCTTCCCGCTGCCCCCCAACCCCGCGCCGCAGCCCCCACCTGTTCCCCAGACAGCTCCAGTCCGCTGGAAGCCCGGGCCGAGGACAGGGTTTCGTACCCACTGGGGTCAGTGCGACGCGGCCGGCCCCGGTTGGAACAAAGTGCTCCGGCCCGGGGCCGGGCTCCTCCCGGCGCCCGGCGCGCCTCGGGCCGGCAGTTTGCAAACACAAAGTGAGCCAGGGAGCAAGAGAGAGAGTGAGCGAGCCGGGGAGTTCGACGAGTCGTCAGCCCAGCCCCCACCCGAGTCCCTGGGGTCTCTTGGATCGGTCACCTACCTGTCCGGCCCGGCCGCTCAGTGCGGGCTCCGGCCCGTCAGCCCGCACGGGGCATGGGGCTCGCTCGGGTCGCAGCCCGGGCCCGCCGCCACCCGCCGGGACTGCCCCTGCGCGCCGCGCCGCTCCGAGGCGATCTTTCCAGCACTGAACGCCGCGCGCTTCAGCCCCTCGGGGGCATCGCACTTTGTAGGGTGGCTCGGCTCCCTCAGGCTTCCGATCTTCCTTCCCAGGGCTCCCGCGACGCTCCTAAGCTCGCTCCGGCTCCGGGGCTCCGGGACCCCGGCGTCCCCGCCCCCGGCCCAGCCCTGGTTCCGGCCCGGGCTCCTCCCCGCCGCGCCGCGGCCGCCTGCGCCGCGCCCTGATCGCGTGCTGGGGGGCTCCGTCCCGGCCGCCGGTGGCACTGTCCGGCCCGCTGGGGCGGCCGGCTCCGGACTCCGAGGGGCTGCGACTGAGCCCCGGCTGCGAGTGGCTGCGAGCGAGCGGCTCGCGGGCGGGGCGCACCGGGCGGAGGACCGGAGGGGTGGAGGGAAGGAGGGAGCGCGCCGAGCGACGGGGAGGAGGGAGCGAACGAAAGAGCGGCGGAGGGAGGGGAGACTAACTTCTAGTGCTACCATAATTCGCCTAAAGCAGGTGCAGCCACTTTTTGCCCCCGCCAGGCGGCCAGCGGCAAGCTGAAGAAGACCACGTGGACCAAACTTTGGGGAAGGAAAAATGGGAACGCTGGGCTACAGATCTGCCAAAGCAGATAGGCCGCAGAGGTTCACACTGGCCTGGGGACCCAGCCTATGGGACGCTTTATAAACTCTGGCCTTTTCCAGGAGCCTGGAGGTACGGCCAAGTCCTGCTGGCACACGGTTCACTGGTTTCGGGCGGGCTGCGCCTGGCGCTGGGAGTGGTCAGGGGGCCCCCCGAGTCCGGAGCCGGCGTCCGGCGCGGGCTCTGCCTTGCCTCCTTCCGACTCCCCACTGTGTGGGGGCTGGGGCTGGGGAGGCTCTTTCTGGGCTTTGTGAACAGTCGTTCTCCCAGCCCCGCGCACGCGCTGCCTCGGTCTGCAATGGGGAATTTCCTATAAAGTGCTGTGAGAGCCAATGAAGAAGGGGCTTCAGGCTGGATCCACGCGGGCCAAGCGTGGAGTAAAGTCGAGGCAATTATCTGAACAAATTAGATTGTAAACAAAACTCAGCGTCCCTGAATACCGCTGTGCCCGGGGGACTTGGGAGGATGAGGCTGGGGGGGGGGGGAGGTAGGGGGGTGGGGACAGCCGTGTGTATTTGGGTTGGGAGGGGGAAGTCCGGGCACGGAAAGACCCACGTTCCGAAGGGGAGGGCTAAGTTGGGTAGCAGGCGCCAGGCTCAGACTGGTGGAGATCTGAAAAAAATCCTCCCACTCTCTACCCCAAACATCTTCCCTGTCTGGGTGTGTGAAGTGGTGAGTGGACGCCTCAGGGTCTCTCGGTGGTTGCCCCCACCCTGCCCAGTGATGCCAGCTCTCCTGGCCCCTGCTGTGGTCTGAGAGCAGGAAGTCAGTGATCCTGGAATGCCCTGTTGGCTTTAGGTTAGCAGGTGGCCAAGGGCAGGCAGACCCATGCCTCAGTGAAGGGTGAACTGGTTAAGGACTGGCCTAATTTCCTAGGGACACATATTTTGGAGAAAACACTTTTAAAAATGGATCTCAGAGATGATGCTCGACTTAACCTGTTTTTGCTCAAGCATTCTGCCCTTTTCCTGTGGGGAGTTACAGCCAGTAATTGGAAGTTGATGGCAACTGCACAGGTCTGCAGTGTCTGCCCAAGCGTTGGACCCTGCTGGAGTCCAGGCAGGGAGGTGTCAAGGTGGGGGGGACTGTTATGCCACTTATTGAATTAGTTATCTGCGCTGCTGGAGAGCCAATCAGGCCTCATAAATGCTAAGCACATGATCTCCCACCCAACCACACCGCAGCCCAGCTCATTTATTTGGACATCACAGACACCTTTCCAGTAGAATCGAGAATCCAAATGACCGTGGGTAGTGAAGGCAGAAGGTGGTTCCGGCGTTCAGGGTCATCTTAAGTTACAGATGGGGGTTCCAGGCCAGCTTGGGGTACATGAGACCCACTCTCAAAAATCCAAAACAGTGCTGACCAGATGGCCCAGTGGGTAGAGATGCCTCCTGTCACCTGCCTATAGACCTGGGACCCTGGGAGACACAAGGCAGGAGACAACTGCCTCTTGGATACTATTCTCTCACCTCCATACACACAGGCACCTTGGCACATGTGCGCGCACACACACACTACATAATAAAACTTTATTTTTTAAGCATCTTTTAATCCAAAACAATAAAAATAATCAAGGATTAGATGTAGTTAACATGGGGATCCTGCCTCATTCCAGGTATACTGGCTCCTGTAATCTTCATAGTTAGCCTATGAGGTAGATAGTTCTGTTGGCTCCATTTTAGAGAGGCGGAAACTGAGCACGAAAGGCACTCACCGTGTATAAGTTTACACAGCTGACAAGTGATGGAGCAGGTCCAACCAGAGCCGTTTGTCTTGGACAAGGTGCACTCTGGAGCTCTTTAACCAGAGGGTCCTCATCTTAGCTTCTGTGGAGAGCAGCCTGGCGAGCCTCCTGGTGTGTAGACACCGGGGCACTGCGAGGCTGGTGACCCTGCTCCACAGCCCCCTTCCCATCCTGTCTTCAGCAGAGGCTGAGGTGGAGTGTCTGTGAGGTGTGTTGCTGTCATGCCCACAATGCTACCGCAGCCCCTCCCCCACCCATCACATGGAACCCTGGGAAAATAACTTTTGTTTTTGTTTTTCTTTCATTTCAGTTTACCCGCTTTTCTCGGGCCCACTCGGTCCCCCGTGGGACTGCATGACTTGTGAGTCACAGTGGAAAGCCCAGGGGAGTCAGAAGACCCCATCTTGACCTAATTGAGGTAATTCAGTGGAGAAAACAAACCTCTGGGAAGAAGGTACTACAACAATGTTTTAGTCAGAGTAGCCATAGTCCTGAGTCCTTCCTCCCGGTGCAAGAGTTTGGAGGGGTTCCCCAGTGGGAGTCACTGTGCCTTGTCCCATCCCAGTGTGCAAACCAGGTACAAAGGCTCAGGAGGTGGCTGCGGGCCTGATTGGAGGATGGAAGCTAAGGTTAGGACGGTGAGGGCTGGAGCCAGGCAGTCTCAGGTTGAACTTTAGCCTGGACACTTACAGATATGTGACCTGGACAGACTGTAGGTCCCAGCCCCCTTCCCTTCAGTCACAAAATTGAAAGGACGTCTTTTTTGTTGTTGTTGTTGTTTGTTTTGCTTTGAGACAGGGTTTCTGTGTAGCCATGGCTGGCCTTGAACCTGAAGATCATTTGCCTCCAAATCCTGGGATCACAGGTGTGGGCTACCACTGCCTGGTGGGAGGTGTTTTCTTAAGGGGGTTGGGAGGAGAGCCTGAAGAAAGCATGAGGAAAGCCTGGTGACCTGCACCTCAAGTGTTTCCCTTAAATACTCAACTTTTCTTTTGTGAGCCCCACTTTCGTTGCTTAAGAACAAGGAACAAGAAGCAGGATACCCCCGAGACGTAGGATGGAAGCAAACGCAGAGGGGATAAAGTCAGTGAAGTGACGCGAGTCTGCTAGACTCAGATTGGTGCCTAGCCCAAGTGTCAGCAGAGAGGCTTCACTCAGCAACCGATGGAAACAGATGCAGAGACCCCAGCCAAACAGTAGGAGAATCCTGTGGAAGAAGGAGAGGAAAGATTGTAGTAACCAGAGGGGTCAAGGACATCACAAGAAAAACCCACAGAACCAACTAAGCTGGGCTCAAAGGGGCTCACAGAGACTGAACCAGGGAGCCTGCATGGGACTGATCTAGGCCCTCTGCATATACGTTCCAGCTGTGTAACTTGGTCTTCTAGTGGTTCTCCTAGCAGTGAGAGCAGGGGATGTTTCTGACTGTGTTGTCTGCTTTTGGAACCCATTGGTCCTGCTGGATTGCCTCATTCAACCTTGATGGAGGAGGGGGTGCCTGATCTCACTTCAGCTTGCTCTCCCATGGCTAACTGATATCCATGGGATACCTACTTGTATCTGAAGAGAAACAGCAGAGGAGGAGTGGATGGGGAGGTGGCGGGAAGGAGGGGGGTCTGGGAAGAGGGGAAGCTTTGGGTAGGATGTAAAAATCAAGAAAATAAATAAGGAAATATAAAAACAAGAAAATGAATGAATGAATCATAGCAGCAGTGACCTCAGGAGGCGAAAGGTAGCCAAACCAAAAAAAGCTGCTGGTTAGGAAATCCTGGTGTGTGCTAGGCCGCCTGCATCTGCTCTTCTCCCCATTCTGCATGCAAAGATGGCTCAGAGATGTCGGATAATTTGTTTCAGATCACACAGCCAGGAGATAGCCCAGCAAGTGCTTGTTATCAAGTCTTCTTTGGGCTGGGAAGCAGAAAGGCTTTCCCAAAGGGCAAGAGCTGGCCAATAGCGGAGCTTGTTCCTTGCAGGAGGCCTGAGCTCACTCTCAAGGGCATGATGGGTATGCGATTAGAAACAGTGTATTTAATCTCCTACTCTGAACATACCTAGATCCAGATATTTTGTTTCAGTTCATCTCGCAGCTAAGGAATTTATCTTTTTCTTGCCCCTCAAAGTTTGCAATCCTTTATCTTTTTAGATTTATTTGTGTGTGTGTGTGTGTGTGTGTGTGTGTGTGTGTGTGTGTGTGTGTGTGTGTGAGGAGTGTTTTGCCTGCGTGTATATCACGAGTGCAGTGCCCAAGGAGGCCAGAAGAGTGTGTCAGATACCCTAGAACTAGAGTTATAGATGGTTGTAAGCCACCCTGCCGGGCTAAGGACTGAACCCAGGTTCTCCGAAAGAGCAACAGGTGATCCTAATGGCTGAGCCATTTCTCCAGCCATTATTTTTTTTTGAAAGATTTTTTTAAAATGTGTGCATGCACTCACAAGTGTGTTGGGTGCCTGAGGCAGCCAGAGGAGAGTGTCAGATTTCTGAAGCTGAAGTTGCTGTGGCTGTGAGCCACCTGCTCTGGTCGCTTGGAGCAGAACTGATATTTCTGGAAGTGCATCTTGTGTTCCTGACTGCCACAGTCCACAGAACAAGTCCAAGGCTAGCCTGCCCTACGTTGTGTCTCCAGACAACATCCCACTGCGTGTGTCTGCTTCTTTCCCACCTCCCTGTCACTGATGGACGGTCAGGCCCTTTGGATGTCTGCCCATCATGGGCTCACTGCAGTTCTTTCCTCTGTGACCCCCATTTCCTTTCTACTAAGTTGTCCTTTTCTCTGGAATTTTCTCCCCTCCCCATCTACCCTTTGCAGTCTTTCAGAATGATCCAGAGTCTGTGCTGAGTGGAGGTGAGGGAGGATATAAGGGCAGTTTTCCCACCAAGGCCTCTGTTCCCCAAGATAAATGACAGTTTAAACAAAGAAATATTTCATTAAGGGTTGATATCTTAATGAGCTGTGCCAGGATCCTTCCAGGCACTCTGTAGACTCCCCCTTACACTGAGGGGGGCTCCAGCCCCTGCAGGAGGCTTATCAGCTTACCATGCTGGCCTGAGTAGAAGACCATGCTGTGGGGCTATGTCCCTGGCACTGTGGATTGAGGTCCATGGGACTGGGTGAGGTGGCATTGACCTGTGTGTCAGGGCCCTGGGAGATGCTTGCAGAAGCCTTGACACTTCAGTTTGTCTGTGGTGGTGGACATAGGCACTTTGGGCTGAGTGGTTGGAAATCTCTCATTGAAGATCAGGAAATGAACACTATCGTGACAGGCCATGAGCAGTCTTCCTTTAGAGAACAGCAGCGGTGGGTGTAATGAGGTCTCCTGCTTGGAGAGGCTTTTGTGCAGAAGTGAGACAGACAGACATAGCATGGATGTAACAGGAGGGCAGCCCTGGCATGCCAGCTTCCTTTTCACAGTCTTGAGGGAGATGAAGCAGAGAGGAAATCTCACTGTGGGCACCTTTAATCCCAGAACTCAGTGGCAGGGGACAGTACAGCCAAAGCAACATAATGAGACCCTGTGGAGAGAAGGAGAGGGGAGAGGATGGAGAGTGAATCTCACTAGATTGCCTTTACTGAGGCTGGTCTCCCGGCCAGAACTATGGCAGTCCTCCTTCTCTGGCCTCCCTAGAATGGGGACTGCAGGTGAGTGCCACCGTACCTTCTACTACCCACTGTGACATCACCAGCATGCAGGTGAGTGCCACCATCCCACTGTGACATCACCAGCAGGCAGGTGAGTGCCACCATCCCACTGTGACATCACCAGCCTGTGGGTGAGTGCCACCATCCCACTGTGACATCACCAGCCTGCGGGTAAGTGTCACCATCCCACTGTGACATCACCAGCGTGCAGGTGAGTGCCACCTACTCACTGTGACTTCACCAGCGTGCAGGTGAGTGCCACCTACTCACTGTGACATCACCAGCGTGCAGGTGAGTGCCACCTACTCACTGTGACATCACCAGCGTGCAGGTGAGTGCCACTATCCCACTGTGACATCACCAGCGTGCGGGTGAGTGCCACTATCCAACTGTGACATCACCAGCCTGTGGGTGAGTGACACTGTACCACTGTGACATCATCAGCGTGCAGGTGAGTGCCACCTACTCACTGTGACATCACCAGTGTGCAGGTGAGTGCCACCTGCCCACTGTGACATCATCAGCGTGCAGGTGAGTGCCACCTGCCCACTGTGACATCATCAGCATGCAGGTGAGTGCCACCTGCCCACTGTGACATCACCAGCATGCAGGTGAGTGCCACCATACCATCTACCCTCTGTGACATCACCAGCCTGCCGGTGAGTGCCACCATCCCACTGTGACATCACCAGCCTGCGGGTGAGTGCCACCATACCATCTACCCTCTGTGACATCACCAGCCTGCGGGTGAGTGCCACCTACTCACATCACCACCATGCAGGTGAGTGCCACTTACCATCTACCCACTGTGACACCAGCTGCCCTCACACCTTAACTTGTATACTGCTGGAATAGGAGATCAAGTCTGTATCCCAAATAAACAATGGATGACAGATGGACAGAAGAAAAATAAAAGGAGCCTTTTTATGTCCCTATTGGATGCAGTGTCTGCGCTGGCCTGTATCCTAGGTTTCCTTACACTGCCCCCAGCCACATTCTATGCCAGGCCTGAGCCCCAGGCTCCCTCTCCAGTTTCCTCTTTTTGCTGATTGTCTCCTCATCACTCAGGATCCACTTTCTTCGGGTCTCATCTGTATTTGACCTCTGGGATCCTTAGCCGGAGATTGTCTTAGTTGTCAGGTGGCCGGAGATTCCTAGACTTGAGCAGCTGAAGGCTCTAGTGAGGCTGAGGGCCAGTGGAATGGGTGGGTCCCCTAAACTAGGTGCAAAGCTTTCTGCACAGAGCCCCATCTCCTCCTGTGCTCATGGGCGTGATGCAGCTGCTGCCCCTTACACCTGATAACTTCCCATAACCAGCGCCTGCTTTTCCCTCCTGGGGGTTCCCTCTGAGCACTGGAGCCCACTCTGCCCCATGAAGAAGAGAACATGAGTGTGGGGAGCTGAGCCTTCCTGGAAGAGTGTGTAGATGGGAAGGCAGCTCAGTGGCAGGGCGCTTGCTTAGTGTGTATTCAGCCTTGAGCTGGATTCCCAGCACTTCAAATGTGGAGTGGCATGGCCTTGAGAGGAAGTGTGTCACTGTGGGGCGGGCTTTGAGGTTTCCTATGCTCAGGATACTGCCCAGTGTTTCAGTTGACTTCCTATTGCTTGCAAGATGTAGGACTCTCGCGACTCCTCCAGCACCATGTCTGCCTGCACACTGCCATGCTCCCAACCAAGATGACAATGGGCTACACCTCTGAAACTGTAAGTGAGCCCCCCCCCCCCAGTTAAATGTTTTGTTTTCCTTCGTAAGAGTTGCAGTGCTCATGGTGTCTCTCCACAGCAATAGAAGCCCTGACTAAGACCCTGGGGTTTTCATACTTCTGAGCTGGCCCCAAGGCTGTGTTCACACTTGGACAATTCAACCTACTTTCATGTTTGGTTTAATTTAAAATTACTCTATATTGCTTGTCAATATTCTATGTGTATATGTGGCCATATGTGCTGTGGCACATGTGGGGGTCAGAAGAGAACTTTGTGGAGTTGGTTCTCTGCTCCCACCTTTGTGTAAGTTCTGGGCACTGAACCAGTTTGTGTCGTTGGGTAGCAAGTGCCTTTAACTACCGTGCCATTTTCCAGTCCTCCTATCTTGGTTTATTTTTATTTATGTAGGTAGGTAGGTTGCATGTTTGTATGCACATCACATGCTTACCTGGCGCCCGCAGAGGTCAGAAGAGGGTATCAGATCTCCTGGAACAGGATTATGGATGGTTGTGAGCTACCATGTAGGTGCTGGGAACTGAACTCTGGTCCTCTGGAAAAGCAGCCAGTGCTATTAACCGCTGAGCCATCCCTCCAGCCCCTTGCTCCCTTGGATTTAACTACCACCTGTAGCTGGGGGCTTCTTGTACCATCTTTTCTTAGATTTTTATCCCATACCCATTCCTGTGTGCCTCAAGGCTTTTCACACTCAAAATGTCTCCAACTCAAGTCATCATCACTGAACTTCTGATTCCCCTGCGTCCATCTCTTGGGTGTTGGATTCCAGCTGTGTAATCAAGCCTGGTTCAGGTGGTGCTGGGGACCAAACCCTGGACTTGGTGCGTGCTAGATGACCATGCTGCCATTTGAGGCACGTCTCCAGCCCTGGCGTCACTGACTTCATCTAGAGCATGCTTCTCCCATCGATCCATAAGAACCACTGCTTTCTCCTATCCCTTCCTCTACACATGCACTCATCCACCTTGTCCTGCCAAGTGGCTTCCTAAGCATTTTCCAAAGCCATTTGTTCCCTCTTTGCCACCTGCACCCTGCTTGCCACCGGGACCCTCATTACTGATGGCTTGGAACATTCTGGCTTCTGAACTGGACCCTTACTTCCGGTCTGATTCTCTCCAAGAACCTCCATCCGATGCATTCATCATCTGAAGCAGTCAAAAAGCTCTAGGCTAGACCTGGTGGTCCACACCTGTATCCCTGGCAAGCTGGAGGCTTGAGGCAGGTGAGCTGCAAGTGGTAGGTCAGCCTGGGCTACACAGCAAGACCTTGTCTTAAAAGGCAGTAAGGACTGAGCAGGTGGGACTACAGCCAAGTTGGCAGAATGCTTGCCTAATGTGTGACGCTCTGGATTTGGTCCCCAGCGCCACACAACAAGGCATTATGACACGCATCCATGATCCCAGTACTCAAGTAGAAACTGGACATCTTGGTGAGTGTGAGACCAGCTTGGTCTACATATTCGACGCTGTATAAAAAAAAGAGTTCTATATTCAAGTAATGTGCAGTATAATTGGGAGGGTGGCACTTTTAAAAGTATGTTCACTTTTAACTATCCTGCATTCGTGAACCATGGGGTCAGTTCTCGGAGTGCCAGGCTGAACTTGTCATGCCCTGTCCGAGACCCGTTCCAGGGTTCCTGAGATGGTCAGTGCTGAAAGACCTTGCCATGGAACCCTGGTATCTGAGTTGGGTCCCTAGAGCCCACAACAGAAAGAGAAGTGACACCTGACTCCCGAAAGCTGTCCTCTGACCTCCACAGTCCACACACTCCATGAGCACCTGTGCTCACAGCCACACACATTATACACACAATCATGATAGTAATTTCATATACATAATATACACACACTAGGGCTGGAGAGATGGCTCAGCGGTTAAGGGCACTGGCTGCTCTTCCAGAGGTCCTGAGTTCAATTCCCAGCAAGCATATTGTGGCTCACAACCATCTGCAATGAAATCCGGTGTCCACTTCTGGCATGCAGGCTGAACACTGTATACATAATAAATAAATCTTCAAAAAAATACACACACACACACACACACACACACACACACACACACACACTAAATTCAGCACCCAGCCTGCCTGGCGCACAGGGTGCAGGGTGTGCTTTCTCAAACCTCCCATCCCATCCTGTCCACCCCCAGCTCTGTCACCTGACACTTGTGCTGTGCAACTGGCCTTCCTCTCACCCCTGCCCTTTATCCCGAATATCCTTTCTGCCATTTGCTTTCACTGCCGACTCTAAGACCCATCAGGATGGCTCCTCCACTTGGAAGTCTTCCCTGAATGCCCCAGGCTGGATTACACCAGGTCTTTTGTGAGCTTGTATCAGTGCAAGCATCAGAAAAGCTACTTCTAAGGGGCTTAGCTAAATGGCAATGGATCAGATGTGCTCCCGGAATTGCAGGACCCAGGGTTGAGGTTTGCTGCTGTTGCTGTGTGCTCTGGGCTTAAAACAACAGCCCTAGGCCCTCCCATGGCTCACTTCAGCCTTCCTCTGAGTGGGCTTTGTTCTCTGGAGACTTCAGGCTTTCACCCAGCCTGCTTTGGTCCAGTGAAGTATTCAAGCAAACATTGGCTCATCTGGTCCCTGTGGAGGTTTTCCTTGGCCTGTCACACCATCAGGCTGGCTAAGGGCTCTCAAGAGTTCTGTTGTAATGACTGAATTCTGCCACCCATTTGTACAAGGTTTTTTCTTCTGGGCCACCGACCATTTCTCAAATCATGACACACAGACTTCTTATTAGTTATGAATGCTCGGTCCAGCTTAGGCTTGTTTCTAGCTAGCTCTTTTCACTTAAATTAACCTGTTTCTCTTCATCCATTTTGCCTTGGGGCTTTTTACTTCCTTTCCGTATATCTTACTTTCACTGCTTCTCACGTCTGTGGACTGGGGGTTGCCTGGCGCGCGGTCCCAGGTGTCTCCCTCCTTCTCTCCTCCTTCTCTCCTCTCTTCTCTCAAGTCTAGATTTCTCCTCTTATTTATTCTTTCTCCCTACTATTCTTTCCCTGCCAAACTATTGGCTGCTCAGCTTTTTATTAGACCAATGAGGTTCCTTAGACTGGCAAGGTAAAGCAAATACAATGCATCTTTACATAACTAAACAGATGCAGCACAAGCAAATGTGACACACGTGCATTTTCCCGCCAGGTTGCGTGGAGGTGGAGCCTCTGGTGCTTTCAGGTTTGGGTCTCACTGTAATCCACCGCCATGGCCAAGGAAGGCATGCACCTGGAGGTGTGATGTACATCAGTACTGCTCTTCAAGAGGTGCTGAAGGCCTCCTTCATCCACGATGGCTGAGCATGTGGCACACAGGAAGTTGCCAAGGCCTTAGACACGTGTCAAGCCCATCTTTGTGTGCTTGCATCCAGTGTTGATGAGCCTGTGTATGCCAAGTCGGTGGAGACACTTTGCTAAGTCAGCCTAAGCAAGGTTGATGACTGGAAATTAGGGGACCGGATTGACCTCTGTAAAAGTGATCGAGAGGGAAAGTCACGGACAGACAGTGGTTGGTTGCAGCTGGGCAGTGGTGAGGGATGATGGCAAAGAATCTCAGGCCAAGGATGTCATCAAAGAGCGCTTCATGTACAAGAAATTAATTAATAAAAATTTTGGCTAAAAAAAGTAACATACTTTTACACAGTTAAAGTAATATTCCACAGCATAAACAAATATAATACATCTTTGCCTAGTTAAAATAATATTCCACAAGCCGGGAGGTGGTGGCGCACGCCTTTAATCCCAGCACTCGGGAGGCAGAGGCAGGTGGATCTCTGAGTTCGAGGCCAGCCTGGTCTACAAGAGCTAGTTCCAGGACAGGCTCTAGAAACTACAGGGAAACCCTGTCTCAAAAAAACCAAAAAAAAAAAAAAATCCACAACAACCGTGGTCTCTAAGAAAAGTTGTGTAGCATCATGGCCACACCCAGCTGTTTAGATGCCATCGGGCTGGTCTGTGCTGCAGTGACAGGGTGAGTAGGAGGCAGAGAGTAAATTAAATACTCTAGGACTTACTGCCCAAGAGGCCAAACTAAAGATGTTATATAGGGATTCATAAAACAAATTAGCAAAATTACAATAATAATTAGTCATTTCTAAAAGTAGAATTCAGAGGAGGAGGCGCTCTCTCTTTTTGAGATGGAATGGTAATATGTAGTCTTTGCTGGCCTTGAATTCACAGAGATCTGCTTGCCTCTGCCCCAGTGCTGGGATTAAAGGTGTGTGCCAGCACTGCCAGGCTTCTGTTCTCCCTATCCACCATGAGAGTCACAGGTTTTAGCCTTGTCATCATCAGCCTTGGTGACAAGCACCTTTATCTGCTCTGCTATCTTGCCAGTCCCATCATTTCCCCTCATTGATAATATGGTTAGAATCTGAAACAGCCCCACAAGCTCTTGGGTTGAATGCTTGGTCCCTATCTGGAGTCATTATTTTGGAAGGTTCTGGAAACCCTGAGAATGTGGGGCCTGGCTTGAGGAAGCAGGTCACTAGGGGCAGGTGGTTTCTGGCTCCTGTCTTGTTCTCTGCTCCCTAATTGGCCATCATAGGAAGAATATTTGCCACATGCTCTTGACACCTTCGCTCAAGCTAGTTCAGCATGTCTGTTTTTCTCTGATGGGCTCTCTGCAACTGTGAGCCACCCCTGCCTCTCCCACCTTAACCCCACCCCTGCCTGTTGTACCTGCCCAGAACTGTGATCTGGGAACTGCAAAAGTAACAGATACAGCTAGACACAGTGACACACACCTTTAATCCCATCTCTTGGGAGGCAGAGACAGGTGAATATCTGTGACTTCGAGGCCAGCCTGGTGTACACATGGGGAAGTTCCAGGCCAGCCAGGGCCACATAGAAAGAAAGATTCTGTCTAAACAAACAAGCCAAAAAAAAAAAAAAAAAAAAAAAAAAGGAAAAAGGAAAAAAAAGAGGAACATATAACTGGATTCAAAATAAAACTTCCTATTATCAAACTGTCGGTAAATAATTGCCTATTATTATAATTAATGCCAGTCTGGGCCTGGGGATGGAGCTCAGTGATTAGAGTGCTTGCCTA